>NW_025954966.1:600000-915012 GCF_022376445.1 Fomitopsis serialis
AGACGTCGAAAGACGCCTTTCCCGGCGGACAACAGCCCTTCAAGCCTTTTCTATGCCGATAATGGTGCCCTACGGTCCACTTTCCCTGCCCAGTAGGCATTGTGAAAGAGCTTTCACTCCGCCACAGCCTTCGCATGTGGAGCAAACGATGATTTCTTTGTAGTGTCTCTTGGAGAAGGCCAGGTCATGATTATGTTGCGCACCCATCCATCTTTGAGAATCGATGCATGTGCTACGCATACAAAGTTCACGCTCGGTAAGGCTTAATCGGGACCGAGTTTACTCATCTTCTCTACTGTCCACACGCTCTGTCAGGCTGCCTCGCCACGCTAAGCAGATTCGCCCTCATTTTCTTGATGAAAAACTCTCGACAAACACCCTTACTGAGTAAGAATAATCGTCATGAACCACGACACTAGTCAGGTAATCCTACGGAATGATGTGCGCTACCAATAACTGAATTGAGAAGGTCGTATAGAGGTCTGAGACCACTGGAATGGAGCGATAAGGCGATGAGTCGACCTTCGGAAAGGGACACAAATAGTAGATGACGGCCAACAATCCGACTGTGATGACCCTGAGGAATTGGAGATAGTGCGGATCATGCAGACATTATGCCATCGGATTTCGTAGGATGTTATGGTATTCCAGACACGATGATAAGACAATCTTCCAGAACGATGACTTGCTCACTGACTAATTTGGGTGTTCACCTTGCTCGGAAGAATGAACGATATGCCAATCCCTGACCAATAGGTCGTGAGCGTTAATGCGCAATTCCTCAATGCTTCTGACCCCGGCCAAACCGAGCGTGATCTCAAAGTCGGCCAAGACTGCTCTCAACTGGCTGTCGACCCCTTCTCGACCAGCTAACGCGAGAGCATACATATAGGGGCGGCCGTCTGTTGGAAGGTAGTCAGATAACCTAGCGCCGCATTTACGACTCCGAGGCACTCACAACAGACACCTTGTGCACCCAGTGCTAGCGCTTTGAAGATATCGCTCCCCGTACGGATGCCGGAGTCCAACAGAATAGTGAATGTCCCACGAGCCTGAGCTTCCTTGACAGCACAGCTCCCCATGATTCTATGCAGCGCGTCCAGGGAAGAGATGGAGCCGTCAATCTGTCGACCGCCTACGATTAAGTTAAGGCATGTATCTCCGAGATACAGCGGTTACGAACCGTGGTTTGAAACTATAATCCCGTCTACACCGTTCTCTATCGCCAACTCGGCGTCCTGTAGTGCTCGTGAGCGATGTAGATTCCCTCGCTGTCATCAGAGGAATAAGAACCTTCGGAGACAGAATGCCCTTCAGTATCAGCGGGCCACCCCACTGCTCTTTCAGCCGTGAAAGGTCACCCCAAACCTTGGTCGGGTCCAGAAGTTCTCCGACCATCTTCTGACCGACCTCGGACTGCAATGTTGCCTTCTTATCGCCGTTCCGAATGAGCTCGTCCTGACGGGCGGCGATGTATGGAAAGTCTGGATGTTCGTCCTCCGGAAACGGTTCCAATCCGGCAGCTGCCATGAAAAAAGGATCCGTGAGGCCGACCTGCGCCCCAACGCCGTGCGCAAAAGGAAGATAGGCCGTATCGAGGTCACACGGCCGCCAGCCAATTGTGGGGGTATCTACGGTCACTACGAGAGCAGTGAAGCCGGCGGCCTTCGCGCGAGAGAGCAGAGACATCACGGTGCCGTCATTCTTGCCCCTGCGCAAATGCCATTAACGCCATACAATGTAAACTCAGAGGATAGTGAGTATATACCAGTAGAGCTGCAGCCATCGCGGCCCAGGACCGTTAGCCTTCGCGATGGCCTCAATAGAGCGCGTCGACCCCGTGCTCATAATGAAGGGTATTCCGAGCCCACCCGCAGCTGCAGCTGTGGCCCGCTCGCCCTCTGCATGGACAATGCCCTGGGCTCCAATAGGAGCTAGCAGAAGCGGCGATGGGTAGGTGTTGCCGAACAATGTCACCTGTCGAACGATCATTGCTAAGCGAACTCGGGACGCTACGTACACTGTCAAATGACATTGTCACCTCGATGTTCCGCTTGGAAACGTCCCTCAACAGACGAGGTATAATTTTCCACCTCTTGAACGCTGCTCTGTTGGATTCTGCGGTGGAGCCTGTTCCTGCGCTGCCGAAGATGTACATGTATGCATCTGCATTATAGGGGTCAGATCGCTATGGTATGCGCACTCAAGAGTAACAGCAGACCTGACGAGTGCTCGAGCTTCTTGCGCGCCGCTTGTTCGAGCCTATCGACAGCAAACGTTGCTGTTACCGGCGGCCTCCTGCTTGCATACGATAGCTTCGCGAAAGTGGACCATGTCGCTGCGGCGGTGTATGACATCGGCTTGCCCGAGTGTGCCGTTACCGGTCAACGGAACACAGGGCTGTAGAGATGGGTGGGTAACTAGCGAGTTCCGCCATTATAAGGGTGAGGGCATCGAGAATCCGACTCGGATGCAGTCATCTTGCAGCAACATAGTCGCACGTCACGATGGCACGATGGAAAGAGTAGCTAGATCTGTTAGATAGTAGGTCCCGCACCCGAGCGGATGAGAGACGGTCGTGAAGAAACTTGCCAGATTTGGTAATATCCCGTCAGCGCTAACTGTCCACAGAAGTATTGTGTACATAGAATAGTACTTGGAGCGACACGACTCACGACTCGAGGAGGCCGGCGCCATGGCTCGGAGGCCGAGCTGCGTCCGCTTTTGTTGAACGTGGCTTTCCGGCCGATCTTAAGCGCCACAGCTCGAATATTAGTGTAGTCGAGCAGTGTAAGAACTTGAACACTTGAGTACCGATCTGATCTGGCGAGCGCTAAGTAACCGCATGTGCAGAGGCTCTCCTTGCCGGGGCCGTGCTCAGCTCCCATGATGTTGCTATTCAGTCTTTCGACCTCCGTCGGATTGCCCCTTTCTGCATTCGGCAAGGATCCAACCACCTCCGACGTAAATGGAAATATTGGTTACGACCCACAGGTCTCGAATCTTGCCTCCCTCTCAGCTGCAGGTTGCGCCGTGTAGTAGCAACTGAGTTTCTGTGGACGTAAGTCCTGAATCCTGATCGGCGGATAATAATATGTGATCATTTGGTTCTACATTTGAAGTACGAGAGAGCCTGCCTTCGCCCGTCGCATCCAATAGCAACGTCACGTCATATAAGATACACTGTTGCTAATAGCCGAGTCCGCTTCAAAATCGATATCACAACGCGTTGCGTTCCCATCCGCCGGTCCGGGCGTGAAATCGGACATTTCGATATGTGAGCTTCCACCTCTGACGTGTCGGCGAGCATTCAATCTATGTAAATCCTGAGTGAGCAGGGACATGTGAGGACCAGTCGCTGCGACCTACACGCCCAACAACGAGTTTGTATAGACTGCATGCATAAATTGATGAGCACAATAATGTGACGGAGGGTAAGCTTACTTTTCACTCCCGCGCAGTGGAAAATCAGCCATACCATACCGTTCTGCTTGATAGATACCAAGTACTGCCACCGATGTTATCAATGAGTCACATCGCCAGACCTGTTAGATGATTGACAAACCGTTGCGCATAATGCGATCTGAATAACGCTGCAGCCGAGTTTGAGCCTTGAGAATGAAATGGAGGTCATCGGACTCACGCTGATAGAATCCCACGATTGACGATGTACGTAGTGAGTGTACCGATCATAGTGTCTGTGCTGGACGCTACATCACTTCAACGCATCTAAGCGAAGGGAGGACAGTCTTACGCCCTAAAGCCGGTCTTTCTTGTGTGTAACGCCCATGAAAGACAGACACAGATGTACACATCTGCTATTGCTGCCGTCCAAACTCTGGAAACCGTCCACGGCTGACAATTGCATTGTTAGTTATCCAACCTCTGCTTTATGGCGACACGTACTATTTCCGGTGGGAGTGATTTTGATATGACCCAGTCATGTGAGCTGGCATCGTCTCAGTATATTGGAATATCATGGTCAGAGATATCTTACCTGGAAGCCCACACCCCCACTGGTAGATCAGAATGCAATCAGCGTAGTTTCCAATCACAATATGAGCATTGCTTCGTACCGAGGCTGAGAGCTAGGATGCAACAGTTAGTCTGCTCCTTGTTGTTGCTATCGTTCAAGTTGGACGAGCGGACATACCAAGAGCGATAATGGAAATTACTGCCTGTTGTCAACGGGTTCAACAACATATGGCGGTCAATCTGACTCTACTGTACTTACTGGGATGAGGCTGATCAGCACCCTCGACTGGCGCGGCAGTGTCTGAAGCACTGCCAAGAGCTAATTGTTAGGTGCTATGCCATGCCAGGGAAATTGTGACGGGCCTACATTGCCATATCTCATGGACATAGAACCTATATTGATTGTCACTCAATATTTGCCAGAGATGTCATTGCAATACTTACAACTGCACAACACAGATGGTCACTACCTGGTTCATGGACGTCAGCTACTTGGTAATGATGATTGCGGGACTAATTCGAGCATAGCATACCGTGGTTGCGTACTCGAGCTACGATGATGTGTCAGAGCTTAGGTTAGAATAGTTTGTATCTTCAATTATGGGTGTGATCCCAGTGCTTACCGCGAATACCCTTGATACGGTCATTTGTCAATTATAAAGGCACGTAAGAAAAGCGGATTCAAGTCCACGCACTTCGGGATCAAGAGGATCATGGCAAAACGGCCATGACTTTGAATAAGGTAGTAAAAGATCATCTGCAGTACGCCATTCGATCACTTTCACTTTCACAAAGAGAAACACGTACACGTATATCAGAGACGGTGATAGTCGTGTCAAGCAGCCTTGTCAACGGAATCAGCGTCAGGACCGTCCAGCTTCTAAGTCGACTGACCATACAAAGAGGACCTGGGCATCCGGTCAATGGCAGTTCTATGGACCGATACGTCAAATAATACGCACCAGGCCTTTCACCGGCAGCCGGTCTTTCGTCGTGTAGTTGCGTAGATAGTACATCAATTGAGCACATGCGAATCCATACAACCTACAACGCTTGACACAGGGTTCGGATAGCGTGTCGAAATGGAACTCACATTGACGAAAAGATGCCAGGCCCAATGAACATGCTTCCTATTGTAGGGGCAAGGTTCACCGACAGGTGCGAGCTTGGACTCGCCACCGTCATGGTGGTTGAGCTATGAGATGAGCAACTGGCTGTCGCGTAAAAGTCTAAGAGACCTTGAGCAAGCTGACAGCTGGTAGTAGCTCTATATACAACTCTTTGCAGTGCATCATGACTATCAACTATCGCTCACGAAATTGTGTCATGGTTTGCGACCCGTCACCTCACACATCGTGCGCCTGATTACATGTGTACAAGGTCTGTTGGTCAATCTTGGATAGAGTTGGTGAAATATGATACTCTCCGAGTTCGCCGGTGATCGATTGAGTATCCGGCCGTAGATTGAATGCGGTACTAGATTGCTCGCAGCAACGAATCATGGTTTGAAGGAGCATCAAAGATGGATGGATTTGATGCATAATCGTAGCCTGAGTGATGAGATCTCGAGAACTAGCAGTTGGTTAGCCTGCCAGTGAGGTTCGCGCAGTATTTGCCATACTAGTTACCCGTCGTCCAACCTGGCCCAACACAAAGTCTAGCAGCCTATCTGGGTACGCGCGTTGTCGCCCTCGAGCAGCAGCAGTGCCCGCTTGCTTCGTAGACGGAAGGGTGATGCATGCCTCCCATCTATATATTTTAGTCATGACAGTGGCGTCCGAGCTCCGCTCATCAACTCACCGGTTTGACCATTCATTTACTGTGTAATGCATTACCTCTGAGGACGGAGTGTCAGGATCCTGACCCTAAATGGAAGTTCTGTCATGTCCTGGCATTTTGATTATCTACCAGAATTAACCAACAAACATCCACGGAAGTCTACCCACGAAAGATTCCGGGAACACGACTGTTTGCATCTTCCGACCCTTGATACACTGACAGCCGTCATGATCTGTACAGAGCGACGCTGCAGCGTCTCGATAGCCAAAGGAAACACCAGTGATCTTCAAATACATGTCACTTCCGATTTGGATGCCGAACGTGCGCGTGAGTCTCGCCGCATGTACATTCGGATGAGGAAGGACTGACGAAGAGATTAGGTTCGACACTGCCGCCGAAGGAATACGGGTTTCGATTATGATGTTACCATAATTGGTATTAACAGCCATCTTCGACGAACATCAAGAAGGAGGAGGAGGAGGAGGGTTTCCATTTAATCACCACGCTCGAGCGCCGTAATAAGTAGTCATCGGCACGCGTGACATATTGCTTCTTTCTCATTTTCGGACTCTGAACATTCTAAGTTAAGGAAAAGTAAGTAAGTATCTCCGCGGAAGCCGTAGGATGTTCGGAGTCCGAATCAAGGAATGCTAGCTTGTGGAAACTGCCGAACAGACTTCGAAAACCCCGTTTTCCCAATCTGACGAGCAGCATGACAGAAGAACACAATTGAGTTCATGCGTAACATGTACCGAACCTTGCGCTGCTTCGCGCGGTCTCACTAAGCGCTGGGTACTGAGTTCCGGGCTTCTGCTCCGATGCAGTGGTTGGGATCATAATAAGCTTGGGATTCTGCGGCTAGCGAGCGCGTCGCTTCGGTATCTTCGAATCCAACTTGGTAGATTGCATTGAGCCCTGTCCATGGCTTTAACGGCGTGAGCCGCGTGCGTCGCGGCAGGCGACTATTGGCGTACCATGTATGTGCGGATCGTGATTGTGGAGCTCATGCGATACATTACACGCGAATCAAGAAATACACCAAAGCATAGAGACTACTTGTACACACATTATCAGACAATCACCGCAGTCAGAGCACAGGTGACAGGAATGCCATCCAGCCCGCTGTTCATCAGTACTTGCTGTGTGGAGTCAGCGCATTCGCGTCACGAAGCAGTTGATGCTGAACAGGCAGAAGGGACCCGTAGAGAACCTCAAGACGCTGTAATAAACGGTATTCAATCGGTTACCCACATGATACCATATCAAGCATGGCACTTACGGGCTGAGCCATACCCCGCTGCCGTCCAAGCCTAACCACTGAGCCCAGGATGACTTCCAGTTCAATCGGACGTCCAGCTCTTACGTCTGCCAGCGTGCTCGGTACATGCTTCATTGCGCCGCTGGCATACGCCTTGGCGGTTACCGTCAAAATCGACAATGCTGCTGCATGATCGAGATTGGGTCCGCCACTTGTAGGGGGATAGAGCAAAGAACCGAGGTCGTAGACCTCAAACAAGAGGTTCAACATCATTGGGATCGTGTAATCGCCAATGAGCGGCGATGCTCGTGGCAGAGACGCGACGACGCCCTCTGGCGAGCCAGGGGATCCGGAGGTAAGAGGAACATCCTGGGGACTATCTTTGGCGGAAAGACCGGCGGGGGGGATGTGCGTGTCAGGTGAGCCGAAAATTGCATCGCAAGATAGTCGTGTCAGTGCGGGAACCATGTTGAAGCATAGGTTCCAGGCGTTCTTCATGTACTTCAGACGTCCAATGTCGGCGGTTAGGACGACCTTTGTTCCGCCAGCTTTGAGGGTTTCTGAAAATTCGGTGGCGACTGGAGACACCACGACGCCAACTTGGCGATCCACTGTGGGAGGGAGATAGTCTCCGATATCAATGTGGCCCTTGTTACCGGTCAGAAGACGACGCCTGATACTCAGGAGCTAGTACTTACGAAGTTGTTGTACTCGACAGTGACGCTGTCCCGCATATGCATATGCACCCAAAGAGCAGTTGAGATAAGCCTCGGGTTTTGCGACGGTACCTTCTGGCTCAAAGTCACGTAAATGTCTTCTTCGACATCGATGCCGTTTTGCATGAAGACAAACGCCGGTTGCGGGTGTGCACCGTCATACGTAAGACCTAGCAGCGGTGCAACTACATCTCTGGTCGTGGTGACCTCCGGAATAGCCTTCGTTGCAAGCACGACAAACGCATATGTGCGGTCAAGTGCTTGGTCCAGCGAGGACATCACTGGAAAACGATGAGGCAAGGTGCCTCACAAAGGAGGCGACTACGACGCACAGCGGTGGGGTCTCCAGTTTGCCACGTCTCCAGTGTCGGTGTTTATCATTGTGAAACCCGATTCTGTGACTCGCTCATCAACGACTTGAGCTCATCAAACATACAGACGGTCGTTGACTACCTTTTAATGCTTCGTAGTTTCCGCGAGCAATAGCAGTCACCCTCGTTCGGCCACTCTTCTCAAGAATATATGCATCTGTCCAGTACGCTCGTCAAACAGGATTACTCAGAAGTATATATGGAAACGTACAGAATGCACCGATGGCTCCCATACCAATGACCAGAGTATCCGTTACAGGCCGTGTCTGCGCATCCATAGTGGCTAAAGGATGGAAGAGAGATGTGATTCGAGAGACGCCGGAGGGAGGTTGATGCCTCGGCAGCCAGATCAGCAACAGTTTAAGAGCAACTGGGTACTCGCGTCGACGTAATTGTAAGCGCCTGTTGCGACAGTCTTGGGTCTACCAGAATATGTGCTGTAAGAACGGGGTCCAGAAACCTTCAGTTGACACTTTCACATGGTCTGACGAAGCCTAGCCGCATCCGATCAAGCAAACACTTGACCGCAACAAAGACACGAAGAAATCAGGGTTGTAACACACCTAAGATGCCATCTAAGTTCATCCAAACGCATACCATCAACACGGGTCCACAGCATCGATACATAAACTTATCGCATGCTGAGTGAGCGGCCCATTGATGCAACGAAGGCCCATCTGCCAGCAGTGGAATGCATCTCAACGGATTGATGAGCATGGATGATCTTGACAGATACACGGATGCCAATTAGGACTTACGCCAATGGTCGCACGCCGTGGCGGCTCGCGTCGTTGAGGCCATGGACAGGGCGCAACTTCGAGTTGAAGTCGAAGATACCGAAGCGAAGCACTCACTAGCTGCAGAACCGCAAGCTTGTTATGATCCCAACCAATGCGGAGGAGGAGGAGGAGGAGCTCAGCGCTTAGTAAGACCGCGCTTAGCAGCGCAAGGTTCGATACATATTACGTACATATGAACTGAAATGTATTCTTCTGTCAGGAAAACGGGGTTTTCGAAGTCTGTTCGGCGGTTTCCCAAGCTAGCATTCCTTGATTCGGACTCCGAACATCCTAAGGCTTCGGCGGAGATCACCTTTTTGGCATATTCAGAGTCCGAAAATGAAAAAGAAGCAATCTCCACAAAATCTCCATGATGTTCGTCGCAGATGGCCTTTTGTACCAATTATAGTAACATTATGATCGAAAACCTTATTCCTTCGGCGTCGGTTGCGTCGAACCTAATCTCTTCAGCAACCCTTCCTCCTCTTTTCTCCTCCGGCTGTGCATGCGGTGGGAACGTTCGGCGTCCAATATATAATTCGGAAGTGACGAGCCTGTTATGATCAAGGCTCCAAGACGTGACAGCTTTACTACAATCTAGCGGGTGAAGGTCCAAAAAAATGGGACAAGGCCTCCTGTTTGAATGAACGCAGATTCGTTAGCGCCTGTACAGGTGGTGCGGGGCCTTGGTTCGGGGTTTGTGAGCAACTGACTCACTTTCTTGTGGACCAGCGACTCGACCCATGCATCCCATGCGGCATCACTAAGAATCGGCACAGGGATTACATGCCTAATCTTCAAGCCGTCTGCAAGCTCCTGAACATGTGGTAGCATGGCAGTGACCGCTCTGTGCTCTCGCATTATACGTTCCATCTCTCCGATGCCTTCGACCTCCGTGTACCATGCAGGATCCATGCGAATGGCGGCGCACTCGAAGAGATCCAACAGAACGCGAGGTACGCCTGCGTCTAAGGCACATGAGTATGCATAGCTGCAGCCCAACGCCAGAACGCCACGTTCGCACTGCGGAAGGACGAGGGCGTTGAATAGTGGGTCGCGATGGCCGTCAGGTAAGCCGCCTAGAAGCTGTGCGCATCGATTGTACACACCCCTCGCGTGTTTCTCTAGGAGGGTGCCTTCGTGCGTACACTGCGGCAATGTGTACTTTCTCTGCAAGAGCTCCGAGAAGAGGCGAATCGCGATGGTCGTCACGTCGCCCTCCGCTATGACCAATCCACGCATGTCCATCTAAGGTGGGACACCGGTAAGTATGATATATCAATCTTGTTAATGGCAGAACGTACCTCAATCCGGCTCACAAAGTTGTGACCAAACGTTCCCTGGGCCCCAAGGCGCTCCGCGACTTCCCGGTACGATTGAACAGTGAACCGACATACTGTGGTCTTGAATATTGTCGCCATCCCTTGCAGCACGTCACCCTCGACGACCCGCGATTCGAGCGCTTGTGCAACATTGTTCGACCAGGCGTCGAGCACGTGCGCAACGGCCACAGAGTAGAGAACCGGTAATTGCTGAGTTCGGAATGACATGATGGGAAACTTATCCCCTCTCGTTCCCTGTACGTGTCTTCGATACGAGTAGTCGACGCCAATGCAGGCTGTCAGCTTGATTCCCGTCACGGCGACCATCGGTATGCAGATTTGGCCCAACGTTATTCTTCGGATATACTGTTTCAGTAACGCATGATGGTCCGTGACCGACAGATAGTCTGCACCAAGGAATGCACTGGGCGGCAGCTTGACCTGGTCGAAGGAGGTCAGTGCGTAATCCAATGCACATGTACCGTTCCGAGGAGGTAACAAAACAGCAGATACTCTGGAGTGCATACGGCCAGGATAAGACGTCGGGAGAAGGAACGGATGGATTCCACGATCGTCTTTTCCGACCATCAACCTCGCAAAAACAATTGCAACCTTCGGAATGACTGGGTGCGGCATCGTGGGAGGCATGAATCTAGAGAAATTGGTGAGTTACATCGACGTCACATCAGCTGTGTTTTCATGCTCGGACTCACTTGCAGGCGCTGCTATTCGGAGTATGCAAAATGAAACCATCCTCGACTTTCTCGGCGACGGTCTCCAGTCCCAAGATATCAAGACCATGGCCGACTTCGGTCAGCAGGAAATTGCCCATGACCTCGCCCTTCAGAGCACGTTCGACGAGCGGTTTCAAATCTGGTCGCCTTGGAATGAGCGGGGCGATGGTGCCCAAGAAGAGATTGACATGGCAGGCAAGTATATTGGCGCAGCCGACGTCAAGCGCCATGATCGGGTGCCTGTGCATGCGGATGAATGCGCTCGTGCAGAGGTCAACATCGTCGAGAGTCAGTTCTGTGGAGGTGTGAGCACGCTTTTGGCTCTGGTCGATATGCATGAATATTTACTGATCTCTTGAAGAATGACTTGTGCTCTGGTGTACGACAGCAACGTCTGCTCCTCCAGAGTGAGCAGCTCTGTTCGCAGATCAAACGATGGGTGCCACGAGTCCATGGGGCGTTAGATGAACTGAAGAGATGCAGTCCGAATCTACTACCCCACCGAGCTCGCTTTAAACTGAGTTGACATTCGCATGTTAACTTAGTCAGTGTACAACGTCAACGGTGACACGTGTCGGCGCGAAAATTGAGAATCAAGTTGCTCACAGACGAGTCTAACGAAATAATCGTTAAGGGCGCGAGTCCCCCAATGTATTCGTTCTTGTGTTCCTGGTAGTATCTCCGCCATGACCTCACCTGTATCTATACTTGTAATCAGTACTGTGTTTCTCAGTACGTGCGAACAGAGCGTGCTGACCCTGACCGATGTTGCACCATGGCTATCGTCGGGCTATGTCCCTTGTGACACTTTCTCTGGTTAGGACATGTTGAAGCTCGTCAGAATTCGTAGGAAGCTTGTAAGGCACCCGTGAGTCGAGGCCTCCTGGTACATTTGGCATCCGCAAGGATCAGAATTCGTAATCTTCCTCGGTCATGTGCATGTCAGTGAGTACTTGAGTTCCCGGGACCTTCTCACGTTTCGTTTGATCACAACTGTCCATCTGATATGTCGAAGTGACTTCTCGTTAGATGGTGCTACCAGCGATATCTGTGGCTTATTTCACATACGTCGAGTAGAAGTCGCACCGTTTGTAGCAGCCTCAGTAATAAGGTTCACCCATGACCGGTTGACCACCAACTGGTCTACAAATGTGCGTATGTTCGACGACAGCACAGAAAGCGTCAAAAGACATGTGCAGACTGAGAACTCCCCTAGTTCTGAGTAAACGCCGGCGCATCTCTTTGGGAGTGTGAATCCGCAATTTCCGCACAAAGCGCAAGTCGGACTAGTCACGCACGCCAGTGAACCAATTGATTCGATGCTTCAAGCTTCAAGCTTCAGCGCTCAGCGCTCAGCACTGAGTACTGATCGATGTTTACAGCCGCACATGGGGTACGTCCGGGAGTCCTGCGAGAACAAATGATTTAGATGTCGTTCAAGTCATCCGAAGACGGGCGGTGACAAGCCTATGTACCACTGCGGCGTCTATCGTGATCAAGAGTTGCGTTACCGAGACTTATATCTGGAGGTCCTGTTTTGATCGCGGCACCTCAGTCGGAGGGCTGATAGCCAGTGTATCGTATGAGTCTGGTAGTTGAGAGATACCTCGGTATGCGAGGATGGCAGTAAGTACCAATACGCGTACATGGCTGCATTAATGGCAGTTCTACCCTCACGGTATTCAGCGGAAGACGCCGAGATTTCAGGCTCCGAACGCCACCATCCGTTCGCTCCCGAGCGCTTTCTCTGCGCCACCACGAAATGTACCATGCTCCGGTCATGCTCTCGTACTCACGGACATCCACAAAAGAAGCTCAGATCCACCGGGAGTTCTCTCCTGCCCGGGTCTCTCACTGCGATACAGGACGACAGGTAGGCGAGAATGGAGCATGGACTACGTCTGTCACGGTAAGCTCAGACCATCTCCGGCATCCGGGCAGTGCGGATGCGGGGTGGGCCTCGTTCGGAGATCGGTCCCCTGCCAGACAGCGGAATGCAGTGTCAGCATAGGACACGCTGCAGCGCTGCACTGCGGAGGCTGATTCAGAGTTTGATATTCTCCTCAGACTGGACGTATGGTTTGACAGCTGACAGCTCCTCCACAAGTCGCTTCTCGATATGGAGGGCGCCACAAGGCTGCCGTAAACGGTGCGACCTGTGGAAAGTCCGGCGACCATGGACAAGTGACCAAGGTGGATATCGATGCATGCCGACAGTGCCGCCGCCGGCGGTACCGGTGTTCTGTCAGGGAGGCTGCTTCGCAGGAAGGGACCGCTCTGGGCTCTGCCACTGAGCCCACGAATCTCCCTACCATCTTTGTTCGGACTTGACTTGCATTTCGCTTCCTGTCATTTGTCGTTCGAAATGTGGGTCCACCGCGTGAGTTTCCGCACGAAGCCTGTCGCGACTGGCGTCCTTGCCCAGCACGATAAACCGTTTGCAGTCGCGAGCGTCGTTCTCGTAGCTGCTCTTACTCCTGGGGCTCACCTAGGACTGCCAGCTAACCGTCAAAACGTAGAAACCCTTCGACGCTCTCGTCAGCAGCATCTACGGCCGGAAACCATTGCCGACTCGTGCATCACCTCGGTGGTCTACAGCAGTAACGAAGGCTTGTACGTCACGCCACCCAGGTCCCCAGTATTGCAATATGACTTCTACAACCGACGGCTATGCTCGCGGGCCATGGCGAGCCTGGCTCACTGGTACGCCTGTCCAAAATGATATGTTACGTGCATCTGCTCACGCATTACAGTCGTTGGAGCGTTCCTTATGCAGTTCAGCGTCGTCGGTTTTGTGAGTATCCTGCATTATCGCCAGCTTTCGCTTATGGTACCTCCAGATGTCCGCCTTTGGTGTCATGCAAGCGTATTATGTCCAGACCTTCCTCTCGCATTCCTCCGTATCCGCCATCAGCTGGATCGGGAGTATTCAGACACTTCTCGATTTGACTCTCGGTGCATTCCTCGGACCATTGTGCGTGCCCGTGTCGAATGCTCGCGCGTTGCGCCTTGTTTCTGACGCTATCCAGCCTGGATCGCGGATACCTGAGACATGTCGTGATCGGCGGGTCGACCATATTCGTGATTTGGTGCGTACATCCATACCCTACAAGTTATGAACCTTGTTGATCCCGCTGCTACTTTCCCAGCCATTTCATGCTCTCACTTGCAAAACCCGAGAAGTATTATCAAGTTATCTTGTCTCAGGGAATCGGGATGGGCTTAGGAATAGGCTCTATCTTTCTACCCACGTCCGTCCTCATTTCTCAACATTTCAAACGCAGGAAAGCACTCGCAATGGTGCGCACTTCATTTACTAGAGTGAGTATAGTATAGTGAACGCATTATATCCTAGGGTATTGTACCAGCCGGCGGCTCCCTGGGCGCAGTTGCCTTCTCCAGTAGGCGTTCATCCATGTTATGACTTCCCACTGAACGAGTTTCGTATTCACAGTCGCCCTGAACTACCTACTCAACGGGTCTCTGGGATTTGGCTGGTCCATTCGCGTGACTGCATTCATATGTCTCAGTCTGCTGTTGGTCGGCAATCTCCTGCTCTTCGACCCGAAACCCGCCAAGGATGACATGCCCGCTCAAGATATGCAAGAGAAGCCACCCGACGCCATCGGCGCTGTCAGCGAGGGAGCAGACGAGAAGGAACTCGACGCGCACGCCGAGCACGACGACGCCGCCCCTCCACCCTTCCTGGACCGCGAGTATGTGTGCATCCTCGTCCAGGGCTTCTTGATGGGCCTCGGGTTCTGGTTTCCCTCGTCCTATGTGCAGCTCTTCGCGGAACAGAAGGGCGTGGACCAGCAGCTATCGTTCTACACCATCGCAATCCTGAACGTGGCAAACGCGCTCGGCCGCATTGTCCCAAACTGGCTCGGCGACCGATGGGGTGCCTTGGAGGTGTACGTCCCATGCCTTCTAATCAACTGTGCGTCACGCTATGCCAGTGTGCTACACATGTGTTGCTGACAAGCGATGCGACGGGTTAGCTGGTCTGCAGTTCGCACTCCTCGGGTGCTCGACGCCATATGGGCTCGTGCTGTTCACGATCTTGTAAGCGCACCTATCTTCTGGACTTCTTCCGACGTTCATTGCAGGCATCGTAGCTATGGCTTTTTTTCGGGAGCAGGTGACGCGCTCTTGCGGCTTCCATTCGTGCGCCTGCCGTCTGACCATTCGCCACAGTGGTGTCGCTGTATCTCCCTGTCGTGGCATCCATCAGCACCGAAGGTGCCAACGTAGGGTGGGTCCGCTCGTCCCATTCACGCTTCCGCGGTCATGACCGCCCTCTTTCACAGAAAACGCATGGGCATCGCCTTGTTCCCCGCCGGCATTGCAAGTCTGATCGGCACGCCCATCGGAGGCGCTCTAATCGGACATGACTACGTTTGGTGGAAGGGCGTCGTCTTTGCAGCGGTTAGTCGAAGTCTGTCCGAACCTGCTCGCGTTCGTGCGGATGTTGACGCGTTTGCACTACCATAGGTGACTGGGCTGGCTGGCGCTACTGTCACAGCGTCCATTCTACTGGTTCGGCGGCGCAAGTCATGATCAGCTATCTCCTCGACAGCCTCTCGTCCCCACCCAAATATTGCTACTGGCCCATTAAACTTGTTGATAAACTATAGATGTTATGTACCTGATGGACGTCGGTCACCGTTTTTCGAATGTATCCTCAGTAGCTCAATGAATTATGCAGCAGTAGCACGCTCCTGTGAAGTCATCCGAGCCAAGTGGCAGTGAGCCTGGCCGCAATGACGTGCTCATCACTTACTAAGAATGGCCGCTAGCCGTGTCTGGCTCCTCTGAACATAGAGTTTTGGGAGTAATCTGGGTCTGGGGTAAGCGGCCAGCTTACATCGAGGATGACAAGCATAGGTCTACAGTACTAAGGACGTCTGCTGCCGTGCTACTACTTATACTACTAGTGCAAGGCTTGCTCTTCGACTTCCGAGCTACAACGGTTGTGGTGGCATGATCATGATTTATACCGGACTTGCCAGCGGCACAGCCATTTGTAGACTCTGTTTGTCATTGTAGCACCCGAGCGGCTCGAAACACGAAGGTTCATGCACACCGTGAAAGACGGACTGTCCTGTCAATTTGGATTCTAGGATGGGCAACAAGGGCGCACCTTATGCGGCGGCCAAGCTAAGTTCATGCTGCTGCTGCTGCTGCCTGTTTTGTTCCAAGTACTGCTTGACGGCACTCTGTTGCAATTAATTACGGTGGTCCGCTCATCAGTCTCATGTACGTCGTACTTAGTACAGAGATGGTTTTCTCTGGCTTCTTGCGAGATGTGAATTCCTTCTTGGAGGCAGAAGTCATTGGGATACCTGAGCCCATACGCGAAGCGGCTAAGCGAAAGATCGTCCGTGAACGTAACGCGCAAATGGGAGCGACATCTAGTCCCCTAGGCAGACGAAAAAGAAGACCTTTTTGAGTGGGGAGGTAGGATGAGGCACTGTATTCGTTTCACCCTTCTGATAGGGACCCCAAGGACTAGTCGGGAGGAGAAGGAGGAGGGTGGGTCCATTTAGTCATCGGCCGGGGAGGTCGGTTCGCATGTCCCAGTACTTGTTGGTTGATAGTATACGGAGACATGTTTTAGCAGGGGTATAAAGCATGATTGAGCAATGAGCGACGAGCAGCAACACTCACCCGCCCCGCCATGTCGACCGTGGCCGAAAAGGAGTCCCCCACTGGTACAGACGGCAACACATTTATTGCCAATGCTAAGCCCATAGAGCATGCTCAGAGGGCCCACCAGTCCTTCCCTGGGGCTAACTATGTCCTGCCATCGGATCCAACCGAGAGAGACCGGTACGTGCTAGGTATTCTATCGTGTAGGAAGCTCACACCGGTGTCAGGCTCGCACTGCAACACAAACTGCTCAAGGGGGCTTTCGAAGACCGCCTAATTATCTGCCCTGTCGCGATATGTGCGGAAGACTGCATCCTGGATAGTGGTACCGGTTCCGGTGAGTTCGGCGAAGCACGTTAACCAAGCGGATGGTTCTCACTCAGAATGGTTCCCAGGTACATGGCTTGTGGACATTCTCAGCATCGTTCCAACGTCTACGGTCGTTCATGCAATCGACATCGAAGCCCGCCTTTTCCCTACTGAGGTCAAGGAGGTCGTCTCGCGCGGGAACGTCGAGTTTATGGTCGCTACAATCACGAAGCTCCCCCCCGAATGGTCAGATATGTTCAAACTCATCCACCAGCGTCTCCTCGTCGCAGCACTCCGCGCTGAAGAGTGGACGATCGCTATCAAGGAGATGATGCGCACGCTTGCTCCGGGCGGCTGGGTGCAGCTCGACGAAGTGGGGTCCTGGAAGGCGGGGCCCACGACCGAGAAGCATATACTCCTGGTCCAGGATTTGTTCAAAGCCAAGAGCCTCGTGCTAGATTGCGCGCGCTACATTCCCGACATGCTGCGCGATTTGGGCTTCGTCAATATTTGTGTCGAGGAAAGAACCATACCTCTGGGAAGCTGGGCTGGCGATGTTGGCGTCGCCGCGCGGGACAATTTCATGGGAGTGTTCAGGGGCATGAAGACGCCTATTCTGAATGCAGGAGGACTGGGTGTTGTTGGGTCGGAAGCTGAGTTTGATGAGCTTCTCGACAGCGTTGAGAACGAGTGGAATGAGACGGTGGGAGCAGAGATTAGGTTCTACATCTTCTCCGCTCAAAAGCCCGACAACAAAGAGTAGGGACTCAATTTAGGAGCTTCTGTCAGATAATCTTTTGGGGGTACGCGCTGTCTTGGTGTAGAGGGAAAGAATCGCTACGGTTTTCCAAATTATTGCAAACACCATGACAGAAGTTCGTACCGACTAGTATGTCAGGGGGGCTTGGCATTATGCACTATTTCATCGGTACGTGCGTGCTCTCTTCGCTGAACATCATCTCTTCAAGCTGCAGATGGGGGTGAATAGAGTGCTGTAACGGAACAGGCAATCACAGTGGGTCTGGCCAGATCCTCTCCAAGGTAGCTGAGTGTAAATGCTATGCTGTAAGTATGTCTCGTTTGCGTTGAGCAGTGGTCATCTTTCCGGGTGAAACCAATCTTGGCCACTAGGGTGGGGATAATCCCCTATGTCGGAATACGTGAGTGCGAGCAATGGCGATGACAGTACTTGTGGGCCTACCATCAATTGGGGCATCGCGTTGAACAGGATCCAGCATGATTTGTCACTAGAAGTTACAGCGTTGAGAAGAATGCACCATAAGGAGAGTTCGTAGATCCTCGCGATGGCGAGGAAGGAACAGAATCAGACGCGAATATGGACGATATTTGGCAATCGCCATGCGACGCTGACAGTGCACATACCTAGACACAACCTAGACACAACGGCGAGTTCAATTCGGGTGCTGGAACGATTAGGACGAACCATACCCGCCCTGCAACAAGCGCGGTTGTATAGATGTTCTTTACGAGGGGTGTGATATACTTGGTGTATGCCCATCGAACCGCCTGCTCATACTCGGTGTGGGGTGGAGCCAGATGTGAAGTCGCACCAAGTGACGAGACTGCGCATTAGTATGGATCAGTACGGACTCGAATACATATACCAGAGGCTTACTCGCAGTCCCGATGCAGAAGCAGGTGCAACAGCCCGGTATTGTTCTCCCTAGACGAACCATAGACGCCAGGCGAGTACTCGCCGATGATGGACACTCCGGCTGCGACGGCCAACTTCACGAGCTGTACGCAAAGCGAACGCGACGTTCCATTACATGACAGTACACCGGGTATAGATGAAGTTTTCTCGAGAGCAAAGGCTGCAGCAACTGAAAGATGCATTCACTGAGCGTTGAGCTCGTGCAAAAGAACGCACGAACTGCTCCGCACCTATGCTCTGGGTATAATCACGCGGTCGAACCCCTCCGGGTGTCCACTAGCTGCGGCATTGTGCCTCGGATTGGAGAGGGCCTGAGCCCTAGCACGAAGGCCAACGGCTCGCGGTACCTCTGCGGGGTTGCCGTGCGAATGCAGGACAACTACTAGCTTGATCCGTCTTCGGCGCGTACCAAGTGCTGGGGATAACGCGGATGGTCGAGCGCTTGAGGATGTCCGATGAAGACTTCTCATGCCAGCGCACGTCGTTCAAAGCACCGTATGTACCACCGCGTAGTACAACCAGCCAGCTGGCACCCGACAAATTCCCGGTCTTTGACGATCTATGGAAGTACACGCGGTTGAATGAGGCGACAAATTTTGGCATAGGCTCGAGGCTACGAGAGTGAACTGCTCGTGTTGAACTGGTGCCGGTGAACGAGGAACGAGGTGTATTCGGTAAACACGTATGAAGCACGATCACGTGTAAAAACGCGTCGCCTTGCAGTGCTGGTGTCATGACGTGGCCCAAACGACGGTCCAGCGATTTCCCGGAGGTCGATGCGATGAGCACCTCAACGACCTCATACTACTTCAGTGCCGTCGTGGCGTGTTCGCGCCTCGGGTGCGCATGCACCTAGGGATGTGCGCTGGTGCGCCAGACCCGCTACTCTACCTCTTCGAGTGTATGTCGTAGAGATGAAGAGCATCGCGGAGCCCAATGAGGACTGGCAAGAAACTGGGTCGTGGGTTTTGGTTGAAAAGAGAGAGTAACGAATGCAATATGTTTAGCCTGTCGCATTCTATGCACCAGTGCATAGACGACAAAGAGCGCGAAAATTAGCGACGACCCTGGCGTAGATGATGATGACGACGACGATGCAAGGTTCGAGTATGCAGATTGATGCGTCACGAACCTGGTTCAAAGTGCAGCAGCCTTTACACGTTCGTAATACGAATCAGGCTGAGGAGTATGGGTCAGTCAGATTAGACTACACCCGAGTGGTACTCACAAAGCCATTGATGCCCGATGCTACTGCTGGGCGGCGCTCGCGGTAACCTTGGGCTGATTAGCTTCGCGATCGTCGCTGACCAGTAGATGATGGATATCGACGGTTGTTTAAAGGTAATTAGACAAGGTAGCCACGATGGTACAGCGCAGACTTCGAAATGAAGGGTAGAGGAGTCCCATTGAGAGCTACGACAAGTCATACGCGTCGCATGTTACCGGGATGGCATTTCACGTCAAGCATCGAGGCTGACGCCTGAGGTGCGGGTCGTTTTCGTTTGTTGTACAATGCATATACTATCACTTGAGGGTCAGTCTTTTGTATGCTGCAGAATTGTTAACACGATACTAGAGCAGTTTACTTACACTGAGGCCTGGCTCTCGCATCCCACTAAGTTCCGACATTCTCGACTCCGGTATTTTGACACGTTGACGACATGGCAATCTGCAATGTACGAGAGGCAGAGGTAGTGCACTAGAGGAAGGAGGAGGAGGAGGAGGTGGTGGTGGTGGTGGTGGTGGTTGTGTATTAGGAGACGCACGCGTTGCCGGCGACTGCCGCAAACGCGTCACACTACGTCAATGTCACTGTGTGTGACCGCGCTCAGCGACAGTAACACTCAGCGCTCAGAGTCTGTCTACGCAGTCACAGTCCTGGTCGGTATGTACTCGGATCCTACATACAACGCTGACAGTGAACTCGCTATAGATCAACGTACACAACACCCTATGATAGATGGTGCCTGACTCAGGATGACACGCCATACCGGTGCGGTGGCAGGTTCGCACTGCAGGCTTGATTTTGGCGCATCGACGACTGGGATGAGTCAGGCCTTTGGCAGGCCTCAAGGCCTCAAGCGCAAGGATTGCATCGTCGGCAACCGAGTAATTGTGGATTTGGGGTGATACGAGGTCTGTCCACTCATTTGCTAAGTACATGCAGCGAGTGCCCACGATACCCGAATCTTATCATTTGCCACCGCTGCTTGACAGATCATCGCACACCGGATGCGGAGACTTGAAAGCTTCTTCGAACCCATGTCCTTCCCCCCGAGAATCATGACAACCGCGCATTCTCCGCCTGCTACTCGCAGGCCCATAAGAAACCCTCCCACGGAACCTACTGTCCGGTATCGTGCGTCCAGAGCACTCGCAGCTCTTACTCCAGTCTTCACCATCTCCCGCGCCTTCGACCCATGGATCCCTCAGCACGTGTCTATTCCCGCTTCAATCTGCGACTGTACGACCTTGTGGTCCTTGTTATCTCCAACAAATGGGCATGGCGATGCCCTACGAGCTCGACTCTCGTCCCGTTTTTCCACAAGGACTTGGGCGAGAGGGCCCATCTAGACGTCGGTGTCGGTACGGGGTATTATACTGCGAAGTCCGCGCACAACTTGGCCAAGACAGAGAACGTCACGTTACTCGACCTCAATGAGGCGACGTTGAGCACGGCGTCCTCTCGTCTGCGTCAGGCGGGATACAGGGGGACCATCGATGAAATCCACCACAACGTCTTCCATCCCCTTCCCGACCATCTTCACGGAAAGTTCGACTCCGTTTCCTTGTTCTACCTGCTTCACTGCCTTCCGGGAAGCATGGTCGACAAAGGGCCGAAGGTTTTCGCTACTTTGGGAGTGGCACTCCGGCCTGATGGAGTGTTGTATGGCGCGACCATACTGGGACGAGGCCCAGGGGTGGCGCACAACTGGCTGGGCAGGCGTTTGATGGGTCTTTACAACAAGAAAGGCATATTCGGGAATGCCGACGACGCCCTCGATGACCTCAAGAATGCTCTGGAGGGTCGGTTCGAAGATGTTGAGGTGAAGCTCGTGGGGGTCGTAGCTCTATTCGAAGCTCGGCGACCGAAGACAGGGTAGAATGGTAAGCGGCAATAGACGTCCTCCAGGCTTTCGAAGCACGTCTCATACCCAGAACAGATCGGAGGAGATGGCGTATGGTACGATAACGGAATGCTGGCTGGTGCTGGGATGGAAGAGCTCCGTGTTATGTGTGATGTACATGCGATGCTTCGGCGGCGAATTGTGGTTTTGTCGTGTCCGTATTCGGTCTGTATTGGTGAGGTTCAGAGTTCCGTGCTCAAACAAGGATATCAATCAGGAACTCTTCCAATTAGACCGCTCAGGCGTGTACGGCTTCCTCGTGCCTCGTGGATCACCACGACCTTATCCTGGAGTCAAGATAATCGTGTCATCATTTCATTGGGATGATATACGTACATGTGGTCCAAGAAGCTTTCCAGGTAAGCAAGTCTGTATTGTTGGGCTTCGCGCCGCGCAGGCCTCCTCCGGGCGCGGCGGGCTCGGACGGGCACTATTGACTAGGCTGAGGCTGAGCGCTGAGCGCTGAGCCTCGGTTGCGGTGGCCCCATCCTCCTCTTCCTCTTCCTCCTCCTTTCCCTCCCAAACGCTCTTTTTAGTGGGGCCCAACGATGTGGGCTGGATGTTACTAAAGCATGATGCGTACATAGCCTCTGAAAGCCCTGCTACCTGTGCAGACCGGTTCGATGATGGTTCACGATAAAGTAATGAACACCGGTGTTCCTTTAAAGTTCTCAACAGCGCTCCTCGTCAGCTGCTATCCGAGGGGCAGTGCCAATTTGCAAGATATGCATTCAACGTGAACTCAAATCGAATGAACTCAAATCATCATGTCAGCGGACTATTCACTCGACTGCTGCATCATATCTCCCCCAAGTTTGCCGGAACAATGGCATCATCATACACCAGATCTGTGTCGTAGTCTACCCTTCGAAGCCAACCCGGACGGAACTGTGCGCGTGGTTGCCGTTCGAGGTAAGTCTTGTGTACTTATTTGACAGCTTCGCCAGCTCATGAACTGTTCAGCTGGATCGCCTCGCACTGGCAGTTCGGCGACTGGCATGACGTGGCCCCAAATTTCGACATGGGGCTCGCTGTCCCTATCGGCTGGATAGGCCACGAAGCTGTATAGCTTCTCCTTCGAAATTTACAGGAGGCGCAGAGCTAACCTGGTGTACACCTGTTGTCACCTGTAGCCTACCTTGATCATCATGATTCACGGAGTGCCTTGACCTAAAAACCTGGCCGTAGTATGCGCTCGTCCCTCACCGCTGCCTGAATCCTCTGACCATGGCCAGTTCGTCCAACGCGACTGATTCGCCGTTGATTACTTTCTTGAATGCCGAAGAAGCCTTGTTGAAGAGCTTCATGGAAGACTATCGGTTCACGCGTTTGATGTGGTGTGAGCATTTCTTTGTCGAATCAGGGACGTTTTCAATTGCTGAGGCAGTCCGCAGCGCTCTCGCTTACGATTCTACTGTATGACTGGAGTGTGTGGTGCATGCTTGTCTTATGCCGTCGTGGTGTTGATTTGTGTCTGTTTCAGTGTTGACATTTGCAGATGAGGTATGGAAGCGAGTCGTAGGATTCATAAGCTTACCTCATGACCGTATACGAGCAGGTCAGATACATCTGGCAAGGGAAATTCGCCTGGACGAAGATTCTGTTTTATTGGGTGAGTCTAGTGTATGCAACGTCGCACATCTCTGATTGTCACTGAGACACTCCCATTTATTAGAACCGATATTGGTGGTAAGTGCATGATCGCTCTTGCTGTGCTGCCCTGAAAACCGATCGTTGCGCCCGCATAGTATATTCAACCTCACGTGTGTCCATTCCCTTCAATCGTCCATCCAGACACCGTACTCATATCTTCGCAGATTCGATAACATCGGTGCGTTCGTATCTGGAGAGGAAAACGTAGACTGACCATTCGCTAGTCCTTGCTGTCGCACACAACTCAGACACAAAGGTACGAAACTCATTGATGCACGCATATGAATATACGCATGACACACAGAATAGTTGTAGGTCGCCCAATGCCATTGGACTGTTGTAATGTACATGGCTGAACGCACACCAGCTGCAACCGTTGGTTGAACTTCTTGGTCTATGGTTCAATGCCATTCGAGGTAGCCATATGCAGTGCGTGAAGTCGATGTGAACCGAGAACACACTAATGAACGATGTTCAGCGGTCTACATCATGCGCCTGTACGCTTTGTACGGATGCAATCGGAGAATCCTCATTTTTCTATGTGTGTACTACGTAGGGGTTCTCACCAGCGAAACTACCATCATAAGTATGGTCGCCCGTGACGCTGTATGTAAGTCAGAGTATTCGCTCATATGCCATGACGAAACTGTTCTGAATACCTGTTGTAGTCGTATCTTTACCAGGTCCCTTACAAGACCTCACGGGCTGCCTCCCATCGGGCATCAAACCTTGGGCATGGACCTTCTGGTTGCCGATGCTGACATTCGAAACTCTACTATTATGCCTTTCGCTCTTCAGATCGGCTCAGCTGGTGATCGAGGACAGGCGTCCTAAGATTATATATGTCCTGTTGCGAGACTCGGTGGTATACTTCGGTGGCGTTGTGTTGACCATTGTTGCAAACGTGGTTGGCTGGAATGTGGGCGGTGTATGTTTATCAGCCACTCGAGTCATCTACCTACTCTAACGCCTTTTCTTACAGGCCGGACTTTTCGCAGCTTTCTTCCCGTGAGTCGAACGTAGAACACCTCCCATGATGCCAGTGGCCTCACTCTCACGGACTTTCAGATTGGCGATGATGGCTTTCTCCGTATTGGGTTCAAGATTGCTTGTGAGTCTATCCCCAAACTCCGTGTGCTTGATTAATAGTACATCGGGCTCATATTGTGCGTAGCTCAACATGCACGATGCCGTTGACCCTTCGAACCGAGTCCTACTAGGAACGTACGCTGGTGATCAGTCTACGAATATGGCTGTCGGTCTACCCACCCATGACACAGCATCCATCCAATTTCGAGGGAATAGCGCAGTCAACTCGGAGGCCATATCAGATGCAGATATTGAGCTTTCCGACTTCTGAAACTCTGGATGATGTTGAATGGCATCGCTCTCCTCCTGAAACCATGCAGTTTATCTCTTCGCAGATGTTTAATATTACTGGCATCGATCAATGTTATTAGCTTCTCTCGCAAAGGCACCAATGTTCCGTAGCATGAGAGCTTTGAGATCGACGTGCGGTTGCTACATTATTGTCCGAATTAAGTCTCTAAACATACCGAAGCAGGAATTGCTCCGTCGCAAGTCGATAATAATACCGCAGTACGGTCATACGGGACGTTTCGGACGCATTTGAATAAGCGATGCGACGTCGCAGGAGGTCGAGGGCCAACGAGCTCTGGCATTGCATACCGCAACAGACCGAACTACTTATGCATGGACATGATTCGCATCTACAGCGCCAGAACTGCGCATGCTCAGCCTGAGAATCTGTCTACGCAGTCACAATCCTGGTCGGTGTGTACTCGGATCCTACATACAGCGCTGACAGTGAGATCGCAATAGATCAACGTACACAACACCCTATGATAGATGGTGCCTGACTCAGGATGGCACGCCATACCGGTATATAGTCATCGGCAGGTTCACACTGTAGGCTTGATTTTGGCGCGTTGAGGACTAGGATGAGCTGGGATGTCAGGCCTTCAAGCTTCAGGCCTCAGTACCTCAACGGTGGTCACTCTCCTCGAAATCTGGAAATCGATCATCATGATATTCACTACTTACTTCCACGAACATTGATCACAGCAGTCACTTGCCTCGCAGTGAGCCTATGCTTCCATATGACAGCAATGATACTACTCTTACAGCCGAGTCGGCACTAGCACGCGCTGCTTCATGGAACAACCGTGTGCTCGACGGCGTCATGTCGCTTTTTAGAGCCAAGTATGGACTGAGGACGTGCAATTAAATCCGACGCTGACAAAGCATCGTGATCCTCGGTTCGACCTCTTGACTCTTCTTGACTTTTGAGTTCCATCACATGCACCACCAGATGCAACTTGAAAATACGCCGCTTCCGAGTCCCAGCCGTGTCTGATCTGAGGATGTGTAGGCTCAATGTGTTCCACTTAGGCTCACCGTGGCCCGTCAAACCTACTTGTCCAGATCCGAGCGGGCCCCGGCCAGATGGGCACAGTCCTCCGGTGCTATGTGTGCTCACTGAAGATAAGTAACTTGCTTCCGCCGCACCTCGCGACAATGGCGGCCATAACCTACCTGACGCCCCTCCGAGATCAGGCTTCACAGTGACCATACATACGTATGCACTCTCCCTTCTCGTAATACGCAATGTTCGCCGTCCACGCTCTCGGAGAACGGGTCGGTTTGGGCGTATTATCCGCCATATGGGCTGTCCTGGTCATGATTTCATATGCGATGAAGGCCAAGATCTCCTGGAAGGATACAACTACCAACATCTTGCACACAGTGTCGACTTGTCTATACTCCCGACGCCCATTCACCGAATACAGTGTCCTCACCACACCTCAATTTCCTCTCGCTCACGAATGCCTCCATCATGCCATTCTCACTCATGCTCGACGCCACCCGGAATGCAGCGCTGTTGTCGACTACGCTGGGCAGGAAATGTCCTATGGCGAGCTCGATCTACTCTCGTGTACACTAGCGACGACTCTGCAAGCACAAGGCATAGGCAAGGGGAGCCTCGTCTGCCTTCTAGTCGAACGTTCTATCGTACAAGTTGTGGCGATCGTAGCTGTTCTTCGGGCGGGCGCCGCCTACGTTCCTCTAGACGGCGCCACAATCACTGACCACGCACTCGACGCAGTGGTGGCTGACGCACAGCCATCCCATATACTCTTCTCCGAATGCTTCAAAGAGCGCATCTCCCGGCTGCCACATGCGACTTGCTTGGAAACAGCTGTGACCGAGTGTCGCCAGACAAGTCCAACGCCAGGGGCAGCTCCTCGGGACGATGCCCAGTCAAGTGACCTCGCCTATGTTATATACACATCTGGTACGTTTATTCTTCGCCTCGCGATCGCCACTGTATCTCATACACGTTCAAGGAACGACTGGGGTGCCGAAGGGTGTTATGGTGACTCACAGGAACGTCGTCAATTGTACGTTCTATTCTTGCGTTATTGAGACCGCGCCGAAATGTGTCTCACTGCGACGGCAGTGCTGTGCTCGCACCCCGGCAATCTAGGCATATCAGCTGGAACGCGCGTCGGGCAGCTTTTAAATGTTGCGTTCGACATGTGTGCCTGGGAGGTGCTCGGATGTCTTGTCAACGGCGGAACATTGTACTTGCGTGGCCCTCACCGTCCAGACTGGATCAAAGTCATGCGTAGCGTCGAAGTTCTGATCAGCACACCTTCAATTCTCAGCGAGCACAGGGCAGAGGACTATCCGAACATTCGAGTCGTGGCAACCGCAGGGGAACCGAGTACCCAACAGTTGGCCGACGAGTGGTCGAAGACGGCGGTCTACTACAACTGCTGCGGCCCCACCGAGGTAGATACCCGCAACATCTTGCTTATCTTCGGGACATTGAGACTGAGTGCGTGGTCAACATTGCTAGGTCACGATTGTGAATACTATGCACCGCCACGTGCATGGCGCACCGCTGACAATAGGACGGCCGACGCCCAACAACGCGGTGTACGTTCTGGACGAACAACTACAGCCCGTGCGGCGCGGTGACACGGGAATCATGTGGGCGGGTGGGCTTGGAGTGTGCCGAGGATACCTCAATCGACCCGCACTGAACGCAGCAAAATTTAGGTCCGATCCGTTCCGTAAAGAAAGGTGAGTCGTATTCTTGCATGTGCCCGACATATCAATCTAATGCTTCGCCGGCACGCAGCGCAAGTATGTACAACACAGGAGATCTTGGCCGACTGCAAGAAGACGGGAGTTTGGAGCATCTCGGACGTGTAGATGATCAAGTGAAGGTCAAGGTCCGTCCACGTTCCTATCAGGGGGTACATATTCTCAGTGCGTGCTAACCGCCAGACGGCGCACCGTAACAGGGATTCCGGGTGGAGTTGGACGGTGTTTCGGCAGCGATGCGCTCGTGTCCAGGCGTATTGTCGGCGTGTGCATTGCTCATCCGACAAGAGATCTACGGGTTCTACACACCTGAGACAATCCTCAAAGAGGATGTCCGAGAGGCGACTGCTAGCATCCAACCATGCTACGCCATTCCGCAGCATTTTTTTCCGCTCGCAAGCATGCCGTTGACCAGGTGAGTCTGAGTCCCTTGCCATACCGCGATGGGGGCACGCTCACCTGTGTCCTTCAGTAACGGCAAAGTTGACAAGCGCATGCTCAATTGTATGGTCACGCAAAGCAGATAGTTTGTGCGTATGCATGTACCGTCCGGCGAGCTGGAATGGTCCCATATTCTATTTGACCAATGTACTACTTGCCCCCCTGCCAGTGGAACGTGTTGAAATGTATCGTTGATCGACTGAGGAACGCGCTTACCCTGTAGGCAATGCGGGACACCACCTTCGCTCTTCCAAAAGAGATCGAACCTACAGTGCCCAGCACACTGGTAACTTTCGCGACTTCCGCCCAGAACGATTGGGCCAGGGCGGTACCCACGTTGTATTCGATGCTCTGTCAGCTCTTCTCGGCGCTGTGCCATTGGCTTGCAGAGGTTTCAACTGCCTCCATACAACTCGAAGAACTCGTTCACGTCGGCATTGTCATAAGTGCCTGTTACTCTTCGTGTCAAAGAAGTCCTTGCATGTGAAGATCCTCGAGAACGCCTGCTCGTTGCTCTTCGGCAAGTGAAAGACCAATTCGACGACTACCTCGCGAACGCTCACCTTCCACACGCGACCGCCGCCGTCGTAACACTTGTTCCACCGCACGACATTGCGGTTTCTTCGAATCCGTACGCGCGCGCGATACATCAGGTTTACACACACGCCGTCATTCCACTCCAATTTATTTATCCACTGCGGCCAGACAGCAGTGAGCCTCTTCTTGTTGCCCTTTCAAGGCCCTTATAAGCGAGCCAAAACGCCGGACAACTGGGACAAAACTACCGTGCAGGCATTCGTAGAGGAGATAACCCGACAGACATTGTACATCGTTGCGAAGTAAACGTGTTGCTCTTTGGCAACAGGCACCGGTAAACTCATAGCATTCAAAATTGGATTCGAAACCTGGTTGTCATGAATATTGGGCGTCGGGCCGTGGTCCATTGCATGAAAGACATCCCACATGCGAACTCTTCCACCGGCGAGAAATGGTAGTATGTTCTAGTAAGGCTCATGATGCAGAAAGACGTTGCTTTGAACAGCTCTTGCTGGTCGCGATCCTTCTTGCCGCGAATAACTTAGACGCGGCAGGGATTGAGTGAAAACAGCGACGACGCTAGGTCACTTATAGGGAGGGACATCCATACGGTGACAAAGTACCACATGTGTTTCACAAGTTTAATCGCAATTCCTAGAGGCCAAGGATGATGCCCACCGTACTCTCCATACACGACTGCCCTCCTCCACTCAACGAGGTCGTGTGTAGGGCCTCACTACAGGAGACTCGTTTACTACTCTGCCAGCCTCAGTGTTGCTTCCTCTCTTCCTCCCCAAGCGTGCAAGATTCCTCAGGCGTGATCACATGGCTCTCGAACGAGAACGACCCGCACGCCTCCAGTCTCCTGATCAGCACATCGCCGAACGCCGTCGCAGGGGTAAGGATCCCGCCCTCCTGTGCCATCCGCGGCAGCTTGTCCTTCTCCAGAACGATCGCAAGCGCAGACTCCGAGATCATCCCTTGCGTACCGGTTAGCGTGCGGGCCCATGGCCTGACAGACATGTGCGACTGACGGGCGGAAAGGCGGTAGCCAGGGTCACCCTGCCCATGCATAACGGTCCTGATGCACACCTCTGGGACTCCTGGTGCACGCACCGACCGGGAGTGGTTTGTAATCTCGAAGAAGCCTATCTTCATTTTCCTGCGGACATGCGGCTTCAGCAATGACAATCAATATGCGCAAAGAACGACGCACTATTCTGATGGGCCCTGCCCCGGCGGGGTCGCCAAACGCTTGAAGAACCACCTTGCCTGCAGAGGACTGTGAGCCGGCTGCGAGGTATTACTGATCCAAGCTGGTGACACCCTACCGGAGGAGCCAACACTACCAGCACCAATAGTATTGCGGATGCTAAGCTCGCGCTTGTGACGCTCAACCAGCCCAGCACACCCCGCGCAGGCCACTGCTCCAGACACTCGTCGTACGTGAACTCCTCGCCGTATAGGGACCGCGCGAGCTCGTCCTCTTCTGCGGCTGACGAGACCTTCGACGCCTTCGCCGCGGCAGCGGTGACATTCAGTCCCCAGGAACGCTGCACGATCGCACGGTTGCTCGGAGCCATGAAGAAGTACATCGCAAAGCGGTTGGGCACTGCGAACGGCACCTCGTACCACAACCTGTCCTTCACGCCCGACTTCCCGACCGCTGCGCCCGGCACCAGCCCGGTGTCAGCTCGTTCATTGCGGCACGGGAGGAAAAGCAGGCGCACCGGGTCCGAGAGCATAGTCGGCCTGCACCTCTTGCAGCTTCTCGATCGGCACGTTCTCTGCGATCGCCATCAAGGAAGCTAGGGTACCACCGGAGAATCCGCCGTTCGCGCGGTAGACCGTAAGCGACGGTCCAAGGGATGCGCGTGGACCTAAGGCGGCCTTGAGGGTTTTGCTGGCGAGGTGGACGACGAGGTCCGCGGGCACTGAGTCGAACCCACAGGAAGGGACGAGGAGCACGCCGGCTTTGGTGGCGACATAGTCGTACCTGCGCGAGGGTCGTGGATGAGCTCAAGCCACTGAGACATACTTTCGCTGGGACCCCAATTTGGGATGTCTTCACGACGTTGGAGCCCCCAGCCCGGATCCGGTCATGTCAACGGGCACTTTGAACGTTTGAACAGTGACGCCCTGCGCGTCCGCATTTTGAGACGCCCATATTTATCTAGAGGCTTTCTCGTGCAGTTCAATGTGAACAAGACCGTCGCTTCAGCGGAGCATCTCCGCGTTACCATCTCTCCGACCGAGGTCCCAGCAAATGTACTCCGTTCAGGGGGAACACTTACTTGAGGATCATCTCACGAATCCACGGCGTCTCTCCACATAGGTCAACGTATTGTCTTCGATGCTTTAAGCACGCCCTGTAGAACCACCAGTCGCGTCAGCGATCTATCCTCAAGCGCCCGGCCCTTTTCTCGCCTGCCAGTATCCACCACACGGCGATTATCAATGATCACGCTCACCTCAAGACGGGCTCACCCCAGTAAATGGACGGCCCCACCGCGTTTATGACCACCTGCGCACTCTTGACCGCCTCCTCCACCTGCGCTCCGTTGGTTACATCCAGTTGGACAACCTTTATAGTGTCGTTCAAATCCAGACTCTTCTTCAGTGCCTCAAGCTTGGCTTGAGAACGTCCCGCAACACCGAAAGTGAAAGACGCGCGTTGGGGATGGTGCGCGAGGTAGTCGGTGATCAAGCGACCGGTGAAACCTGCCGTACCAGCAGTATTAGCGTGTGAGCACTGAGGATAATATGCCGCAGGCGCACCGGTAGCACCGAGGACAATGATGTCGGTTGTCGACATTGCTATAATAGTGTCTATGAACTACCCGGTCTGTGCAAGCCCGTATCGACACTGGCCGCCAGGCTTTCAGTCGACGAGAAGCAGCAGCGAGGGAAGATGCGTGGGTCGGAGGCTACTTGGTGGCAGTACTGTACAAACCAGACTGGCAAGCCGGGAGTCGAGACTGACGACGACTGTGACAGGTCTGCCTGCCAGTGTTCGCCCTGGAAGTAAGCCACTATCAGGGTCTGACGGTATCGGTGACCGCAAGTCATAGTCACCGACCCGGACGAATTCATTGCCAGTTTGCAATATTGTGTGGCAATCGTGTGTTGCAGTCGACGACGGACGTGCGCAGAGTGGTCTACAACTTGAAGCCACAGCCCGTCTGCGACTTTGTGGGCGCCTCCGTGCCGCGGCTCGTCCGTGCCGAGTCCCGACGTCGAACGCTTCTCCACTTTCCGCTCTCACGCCTTCCTGTCGCTGTCTGGGACCCATCTCTCGCGTCCTCCTCTACTGTGTCCCAACACACAGTACTTGCCACTCGTCCTTGATGCATGCCCGCTCTCTTGGCTGCGTTATGTTGCGGGCGGGCGTCTGTCCTTCTTGAACAACCGTCTCGCGATGCGCCAACGACACCCTCTCCGCACTCGCTACCCACTGTCAAGATCGCATTATAAGTCATTATGCTCCTCAGCATCCCCGTATACTTTCTGAAATAACGGAGAGGGGCTCAACGAACATTGGGGACGTGCTTAGTACGCTTGCTTCTATTTTCAAATTGTCTTTGACTGACAATCTTACACTGTGATCCTTAATACGACACAACATCGACGACCAGTATCTGTCCGCTATTCCGTCTGTTGTCAGCCCCACCGTGCACATAGTACCTGCAGCATCACACTACGCTTGGACAGCTGGACCTCAGGATCATGACGTGCCGTGCGTCGTCTGTGAGTACTCAGCAGAAATTGCGCCTGTTCCTTGAAACAATGCAGATAGACACTATTCAGCCGGGTTGTCGTTGGGGTCATGATAGTCACGGTCCTCTCCTACTTTGTACACGCGATAGAGTTCAGCCTGAAACAACCGAACCATAGGCATGTGGCAACTTACCGACGTATCCCGCCCTGCCTCTGCTCATTGGTTACTCAACGTCAATACTCATCCGCTCTGCCGTACTTAGGCACCGGCTCATGGTACCGTGACGTGCATACGCGTTTGACAACGGCGCTTGAACAGATGGGCGTGAACACGGTTGTTATAAAAGCAAAAATACATATGCGGGTCCCATTGCAATGGCGAGTAGCGCAAGGTCGAAGGTGTAAAGCACTCGTCTCAAATTTTGAATGTGATCAAAGGGGGTGTCGTCGACTCGTGACGGTGGATAGTAATAGGTACCCGTATCGTACCGATCCGGTCTAAACGCATGAACCGAGCGTAGCGTCTAAGCTCTGAGATCTGAGATCTGAGCCGTGAAGAAAAGGCTCGGCAGCCCGAGAACATTTTGTCCCACGTTTGAGTAAAGAGCATTCAACGTCAACTTGATTGTTATATACACGTGTACGACAGCACTGCAAGGCTCGACCGCAAGAGGAGAGTAAGCTAAGCATCACGGATGACCAGCAAACACACATGCCAACATGGACCAACCACTCTGTCCCCATCGAATGCGGTATCCAAAAAACCGCGCCGGAACTCGTCAGAGCTCACGTCTGCACGGATGGTTGCTAGTATGCGCTCAACAAGATTTCGGCCACTAGCGCAGACCCCAAAAACATTGTCAGTACGTGAATAATGAAGAGGTGGCTGAACCGACTCTTTTCTCCGACATAGTACGCGGCGGATTGCGTATGGGCAGAAATCTCCATGGGGATGACGGACAAGTCGGCGACTCGAACATTCTTCGTTCCGTAGACCTGATTTGCATGGTGCATGAGCGTGGATAATTCTTAGTGAGCGGCAGGAAGCTAACCTTCAGAGTCGAGTCGACGACACCGTTTTTGTCCCGCGGAAGCATGCTACAGCTGCCCAAGGCGTGGAAACAGGTGTAACTGTAGTTCTTGATGTACTCTGAAGGAAAGCCAATTTGGTAAGCGTGAATAAGTCAATTTGTGTATGACCTTCACCCTTGATCTGCTCATCTGTCTGGTTCTCCGGACCTGGGTCCACTTCGCGCACAAGGAGCGACTTGAGAGGTTCCGTCTGAGCCATGCGCCTGACGTACTTCACGTTCTCCTTGAATAGCTCAAGATCTTGATAATTAGGCATAGGTGGATGAACCTGACCATGTATCGTGTATATTGCTCACCGTACGGGTTCTCAAAGATATGCGCGTCAATGTCAGGTTGGTCCGTCGGGCTATCTGTCTTGCAATGCTACGGAACCCGTCATTGACGTGCTCATCCTGAGTCAATTATGGTCGCTACGCACAATGGTTCCACTACAACTGCTTGTTAGGTCAAGCTGTTACACTGTGCTAGGGAACGCACCGTGAGAAGGGGTGTTGCAGCACCGCTAGAATGGTAATCTGGAACGATTATGTCAAAACCCGTCAATGGTCGTGCGTCGGGGAATCGTACATGAGCCTTTCCCTCGCCGGGCATGGCTGTATGATGATTCAGTAACAGTGTGACCGCGAAGCACGGATGTCTGCATACAGCGATGACTCATGTAGCCGTTCACACCGATCAACTCCAGGTCGGGCTCAGTTGGATCCTTGAGGACACGAAGCTGGATCTTGTACTGTTCAGCGAGGCCTGGAGGAAGTTTGCCGCTCTTGATCTGCTCCGCGATCAGCTGTTCAGCACCGGCGACAATATCCTGAGATGCTGCCGGGTTGATGGTCTGTATCGGAAGGTAAGAGAAGGCGCTGATGCCGTAGCGGTGCATGTTGTCTTCCCCGAGAGCCCTGCGATTACGGTCATCAACAATGACGGCACAAAGCGAGCAAAAGTGAGCCATACTGAAGTCTAGCCTGTTCTTTCGCCAAGTTCACGTCGCGGAATATGTCGAACGTCTTGTGAGGAGTCGATGGGTCCAACTCGTACGAGATACCTACATCCATATATCAATCAGCCTGCTAGCGGGAAGGGGGCAACCAAGGCTAGGAGACATACCGCAGAACGTATGGTCGGTGAGGTTTTCCCCGACACCTGAGAGCTCCACCTTGACGGGGACGCCGATCTTCTCCAGCACTTCTCGTCGACCTATGCCGGAGAGCTCCAGGACTTGCGGAGACTTAATCGTCCTGGATAGTTCGGTTAGTTGGGATTAGAATCTGCAGTGACGACGCGACGATGTGACCAACCCAGCAGAGCAGACAACTTCTCTGTTGACGCCAACCCGATATTCCTGACCTCCGTAGATGAACTCGACGCCGTTAGCGACTAGGTTGCCGTCGGAGCCTGCTTTATTCTCGAAGAGAATTCGGGCCACAGTGGCTTCGGTGAGAACCTGAGGTGAGATACGGGTCAAGTTAGCTCACAAGCAGCTAGAAACATTGCTGAGATGTATACCACGAGATTGGGGCTGTCCTTGTTGGGAAGATAGTGCGCAGTTGCGGCATATGAACGAGTCCACTGCGCATCGCGGTCCAAGCTCGCAGAGGCCTGCCAGCATCCTGTCACCTGAGATGGGTTGGTTGAGAAAACACACAGGGAGCAAGCGGAGCGAATATATATACGTTTCCACCGTATGGATCCTTGAGCAGCGGCACGCCCATGTTCTGAAGTGTGTCCAGAAACGCTTTGTTGAGAGGTGCGGCGGTCCCGGGAACGGTAGTCTTGATCGGGCCGCTCTTCCCGCGATACGCATTGATGTGGGTATGCGCGAGTTCTGCGAGTTGATCCGTGGATGCCTCTGTGAAACTGATGGAACTCATCAACGAGAAGCTACCAAACGGAGAACGAGGCTTTTACTGTTCGATACGTGTCGTGCACTCTTGAAACGATTTCCAGTTCCAACCGGGGTTACCGAGCTCGTCGATCGCATTGATGTCCGTGGCGGACGGCTTGCACCACACATAGAAGTTCATGCACGAGCTACCACCTGATTTCATAGCGCTATGTTATTCGAGGTACTTGACAGTGAAGCAGGCCACGACAGCTCACCGAGACCCTTTCCGCGGTTCCAACCCATGGTGCGGTTGTTTGAGTATATCTGGGGTGTCGTCGAAAACCCCCAATCGTACTGAAAATTATGTTAAGGTAAAGACAGGACGTAGGCAGGGATGGATACCTTTGGATCACCAAATGTACTGCCGAAAGTACCTCCTAGCAAAACCTTCGGATCATCGAGGTTGGGCTCTCCCGCCTCGAGCACTAACACAGACCGCTTGTTTGAGTGTTCAAGGAGGCGCGAAGCGACCGTCAATCCGGCCGTCTGTTGCGTAATTATGTCGAGATCATCAATAAGTAGAGCACAAGTAAATACGCACCCCTCCTCCAATAATCACGTAGTCAAAGGACTTGTTGGCGACATTGAGAATCTGAGCAATCATCCTAAATGCTTGTTTGTCTGAGACTGAATCAACCAGTGGTAGCGAGTTAGCTGTAGGGACTGCTGTCCATATGTGCTGTGAACGTCGCTTCTTATCTGAGTGCTCTGGGCTTTGTTTGTACCCGTATCAATGACCACATTCCTGCGCGCGACCAGGACTTGGTGAAATGAAGATGTCGACAGCTATTTTCGATCCATCGGAGGTGGCCGGCAATGACGGAGAAGCTCAATTGTGTGCTTCGACTGGCAGCTACAGCAGTACGAGCCTGACGAGAGCCCCGCCTTGTCTACCGGGGTACCTTCGAGAGCCTGCATAACTGTTGCCTGATGCCGGACAGCACGGAGTCTGACTTACCATTGACAAGCATAGCGCTTACACAAAGTTAAGTTCTGCGAAGATTACAGTAACACTGTAGCCCTGAAACTGACAGATCTCGTGAACTAGCGCAGCAGAGGTGGCTTCCATTATACGCGTACGATGGACAGCCTGAGTACAGGGTCCATGAAGTGGACCAGCGAATCAACCGCATGGCGTGTGTGGGAGAGACCCTGTCTGCTCGTCGCAATTCTGCCGACAATCATGTTGGGTGGATGGATCTCGTCCTCAGCAGAGAAGATAGAGAGCTAGACGGCGGCCGTACAGTCACGATACAGTAGTACTGACGCAGGCACCTTTTTGGGCTTCTGTCCGAATTTGCTCCGAGTACAAATATGTACATACAGGTCCAGCGCTAATGGTTCGACTTTCGAACCAAGGAGGCCTGTAATCTGGACTTGCTCTGGACAGCGGACACTGACAGAAAGTTTGCACTTTGTACGTCTGAGATCAAATGCCGAAGGACGCGCCGTTAATGTTATCGTGCAATGATCTACGAGGTTTCCAGCCGTTCTCTGCGGTCAAAATGATCACACCACGGGTTCTCCACCGCGCCGGAACGCACAGCGACGGGCCTTCTGTGGTACGGCGAATGATCTTAAGGTCTTCCTCTGCATGAATCTTATCATAGCCAGTGTCTGATAGAGAATGTCTATGCATTTGACATCTAACAGTTACGATGCCACAATCGCATGGTAGACACCGTTTTCGTTGAGCCGCCCGGCCCGCGCCGATGGATCGGAAAGGATATTGCTACATGGAGGGTATTTTCTTCCATCTCCTCGAGGCAGCATAGATCAATCTATGTTCGGCGACTTCACACACCATCGAGCTGACGGAGAGCCCAGCGAGGTGGAAGCATCCAATGTCCTTCGCGAAGCCTTCAGATGTGTACGATCCCAATGCCCCATCTTCTACTTGCCATCCTAGCTCTGACATGTGCGGAAGCTGACTGTCATTTGTGACACGCCCCAAGTAGCAACGGTGAGAGCCTGAGTATGAGGTACTGTCTCTAGCGCGATCGCTCACGGCTGCGTTTACAGCTCCTGCCAGTGTCACGGTCATACGTGAGCATCTGACTTCTGAGCTCATGATAACGCCCTTGTTATCCCTTACTTTTACTGGCCAATGATCCCTCCGGCCGCCCCGCAACAGTGTATCTTGGAGCGTACATCATTTGCTCATCAATTTATTGACAGGATTGCTCCCTTGCTTCTGCAACACTCCCTGTTACTCAGAAGACGCATGACACGAGCTGTGCCGCGCATCTGCCGAGGAGAGTGGATCGTTGTTGTGTATGTCTCAGGCAACCATGATACCCCCTCCACTTTTCCGGATCGTCTAGACTACGCATTCACAGCCTTGCGCGCCTGACAAGTTTAGGATAGGCTGATACACATACAGCTATAACTCGATACGAACGCTCGCTTCGGGGACGTACACGTTAACGTTCATATCCATTGGAAGAACTGCAACGATGCCGACAGCAGCTGAAGCCATTGCAGAACCCACGTACGTGCGTCAGTCCTATTCGTATATGCGTGCTCATGAGGGCACAATACTTTAGAGAGGGACCTGCGTTGATTGGTATTTTTATCAACATCATGTGCGTGCCCCATGTCTTGAGCTCACATTCCACAGGCTATTCTGATCGTAAATGAAGGCTTTATGGTGTAATGATCACACAGACGGCCTATTACTACACCACCTACAGCATGTACGAGAATGAATTCATATCATGTCTCCGCTGCCGTAACTAATTCTGCTCAATCCAGGGATCCGCGTTGGATGAAGATCTACGTCAGTAGGATCACTATATTATACGACCGTTTTGTCATATCCGTCGCAGGTAGCAGTTCTCTTTGTGGCGGACACGTTGAATTCCGTATTCAACATGGCATGGATCTACGGTGTCCTCATAAACAATTTCGGTAAGGAACATGACGACCACAGTTTCACAACATTGTGATCGTGTTCTTCAGGTAATGCAAGTGCGCTTGGTATCGGAAATTGGCGTGAGTGCTACTCTTGTCCGCTGGATTTATACGGTAGCTGACTTCGAATAAACTCAACGATATAGTATTTGAGACCGGTGAGTGATCTTGGTAGTAACCGACGAGATCATGTCCATATACTTCTTTCTACGTTTTAGAGCAAGCTTTAACGGTACGTCTGCCACGCATACTCCGAGGCTTGGACTCCGATACTACATTCTTCTCTCCCAGGGAATCATCGCGATGCAAGTCCAGCTGTTCTACGCCTGGCGTATCTACAAGCTCACCGGTCAATTGTGGCTTGTGGCGACGGTAGCGGTTCCTTCTGTCATTGGAGGTCGTATGTGCATTCGCCGATGAAATCTCATGTCTCTCTCACTCGCGTCATATGTAGTGTCCGGCGTAGGCACAGCCATAGGTGTCGGAATATTACCGCAATTCTCTGGGCTTCAGCGATTGAAGGTACATCTCCTTTATTCTAGCATACGATGGCTTACAGTTGACCTTTACTCAAGGTCGTCGTTATTCTCTGGCTCATGGGAGCCGTCGTGTGCGATATGATCATCACGACCGTACTGACATGGTACTTGGTACGTGGCTAGGCCCATCAAATCAAATCTTCTTCTGAGTGCACGTAGCGCAAAAACCGCACTGCGTACACACGTACGAAGGGGCTGATATCGCGTATGCTGCAACGTACGAGCCATCACTGTGTGGTTCATCTCGATACTACTCATTTGTCTGTTCACAGTGATTGTCTCTAATGGTTTGCTGACGGCGGCCTTCGCTGCTGCTGATGTTGTTGCGTATCTCGCTACGGTACGATCTGACCACTTGGACTACATACAAATATTGTGCTATGCTCATTACATCATGCAGACGAATAGTTATCATCTCAGTGAGTTGGTTTCCTTGCACATGACGGTTTTTTGTAATCAAGTACCAACAGTCTTCAATTTTCCTCTGTGCAAACTGTGCGTCCACTCCCCTATAATTTGCAGATGAATATAAACGTTGTCCGTTTCCTACAGTTATGGAAATACTGTTATGTCAACTCTGAACGCACGTTCTATGCTCGCTCCCGCGTCGAGTACTGCGCAGTATCAGGGCGACGGTGCGCTGAGGCTCCATGTTGGTCGGGTAGGTCGTCACATTCCATACAGGACATGTGTCATTTGATGGTAACACCCCATGGCGACAGAGTTCGGACACTCCGAGTAAATCTTCTCAAGGCAACGCCGGAGATAACACAACTTCTCGTCCTGCACAGGTAATCTTAGCTCTATTCAATATCTTCGCGTGACAATTCATCTTTGCTGTGCATATTTTAGATTATGGTCAACGTCGAAACACATGAAATGATAGATATACCACGACAAGCGATGATGAAAGACGGGAGTTGGTCAGACAGGGACATCGAGGGCGAACTTAAGAGTGGCGGTGTCATATAGTTCCGTCAGCCGTACTAGCTTGTGCGGCACCATCGGTACTAGTGACTGTCCGCCAGGTCCCTTGGTTAGCGCGCTTCTAATAGTCGCTGTACCGCTGGCACTGTTCAATGCCCTACAATACATGCACTCCCATAGGACGAAGGCACTGTCTGAACCACGTAGTGAGGTTTGAAATTGAAGGCCGCCGTAGACGGTCGCCTCTCGCAAAAAGCAATACCGGTCGGACATGGCGAACTCTCAGGAGCATCATACAGACAGGGATGCAATCATCTATACCATATATCAGCGCTCACCGATGGCCTTCCGTGTTCATGACTGATTTTGCGGCAGATGGAGAATACATGGAAATGTCCTAGTCTGAAGCAGTCGAGTAAATAGGTACGTCTGTCAAGCACATGAACTCTCTGATTTAAGCACACCGCTGTTGTGGCTTCTTTACGTACTGCTAACGCGTCTTCCGTAAGGTCTTCCACCGACTCGGAGCTACTTCAATTAGACTCAGAGTCTCTGGCGCGGCTGAGTGGCGCCGGCGCCAGCGAACTTAAGTGTTGGATCTGTCAACGCCATCGCGAAGTTTGGGTTTGTGTCAGAGCCTGAGTGCGACCACGTATGAGTTCCACGACGCCAGCGTTCGGATACCATGCACCGTCGTACTGCGGTACTGATCCCTAGTATGGCGATGCGCTCATCATCTTTGCGCTCTGAGCTCCATGACACCGGACATGTGCATGGACCGTGGCTATCGTTATCACCGATACTCGTCGAGCCAGATACCGATGGAGTTGTTCATGTGCGACATGCTTTCTAACAGCGTCGCTCAAAATTTCAAAGAACCGTGAGATCCCGTCCTGGTCCCGGGTCTTATAAAGTTGCGGTAGAAGCAGTCCGACTCCCTCAGTCAATGGGTAGGAGTGATCATAATATTCACACGTTCGATTCCGAGTCTCGCCACAGTGGTTTAGGCCTAATCGCATCCCATCGGACATTCTGGTCAAATAATCGAAACAAGTATACGAAGTTAAATGGGTCCAGCTCTGCATAGGTAATTTGTGTTCTGCGACGTCATGACTTCAGGCCATCCGCTGCGCACAAGGGATTCGGACTCAGTGCGATTGCCACGCCGATCAAGTAGATGTATCACGTACCGCGACTTTGTGCATGAATTTGAGAATTGGTTCAACAACCTCATCCAAGAATTCAAGAGACAAGGCGTGACAACCACCCTGTATCGCCCGCGCTTCAAGTTTTACGAAGTATGGGCTGAGTTCCCTTTCCACGACCTGGCCCATGACTTGCGTATCAGCCGTACCATGGATCAACAGCATTGGAAGTCCCTGCTCTCCAGCCGTGAAAAGTTTGGCGGGATCTTGCGGACGAGAGACAATGAGTGCGTCCACACCTGGAGGGTGCAAGAGTGCTTGTCCAAGCAAAGATGACTTGATGTCGAAAGGGAGTTCCTCTGGTTTGTTGACGAGGGAATTGACAAAGTCAATCTTGGTTTGGAGGTGCAGGTTAACGTCGGTCGTACTAGAAAGTCCATCAAGGAACCCGAGGATAGTGGAGGTCCCGATAACGCCCATGATTGGGCCAACATATGGAAGGGGTGAAACGAATATAATCCCGGAAAGGGGATTTGGATTGATGTTTGCACAAACATCACAAGCAACCGTTGCTGTAGGCTTGTCAATACAATTTGAACGGTATCTCTACCAACGTGTGACTGACCTCCGTAGCTCCTGTACACCAATGTGTCATGTCATGTCATGGCTATCGCAGCGAACAAGACTGTGCTTACCATCCAAGGAATACATGCTTCGTGACACCAAACGCCTGCATGACCGCCACATAGTCATTTGCCCACAAGGACGATACATATGCTTCCGGCGCGGTAGGCTTCCCACTTCTACCATGACCACGCAGGTCGTATCGGATCTGACAGGGAGAGATTTCTCAATGAGCAACTGTAACATACTGACTGAGAGGTATATACCATATAAACACAGTCTAGCATGCGCTTGTCATAGAAGAGCTTGTCGAATATGGCGGCGGATAAAGCCATTCCATGAGCCATCACTACGGCGGGCTTGTGGGAATCTCCAATAGCCTCTGCATAAATGGGTGTACCGTCGCTGGAAAATGCGGTTTTGGCTGTAACTCGAAGAGCAGACACGGTAGACATGTTGCCACGGCAGGTACCAGCGCTGCTTGTCAGGACTCAGCGCTAGTAGGTCACTATAAGTAGTCTACGGTGTGGACGGAACACTGTTCCAGCCAGGGACACTTACGACGATAGAACAAGATTAGATATCATACTAACGTAACACTGGCCGCTTCGCGCGGCCCATTTGTCATGTCTGTGAACTTATCAGTTATGTAGGTTCATCTTCGGAAGTTCTGAACGTACTCGAAGTAACTGCGCAATACTCCCAAAAGGACTGGACAGTACTTGATACGGACAGACCGTGGCCGCAAAGCGGCCCTTCCGTCCGCATTTCATTAATTTGAACTTGATCGATGCTCAATTGATCGGGGACCACAAACCACGTGTTGTATGTGATCGACGTGCGTGTACACCCGGGGGGATTCAAGTTCAAGGTTCTGTCAAGCGTTTACATTCGATGTTGAAATACTGATTCTTGAGTTTGAGGTTCGGGCTGAGTGAAGTTTGACGGAACCAAAACGGACGCTGAACACGGTGTCGCAACCAAGCCGCAACGGTGCCGCAACGGTGCTGGAACTATTCAACTTTATATATTCGGAGCCAGACAATGTATTGAACAGTCCTGATTATTGCTACTAAAGCGCGTCACTGCCTCTCATAGTAAACTCCGAAAGGCATGTCTGCCGATTCGGACCGCTGCCTGCCAATGGCTATGATCCAAGTTCCATGATTCATCGGTGAGAAAAGAACGTAGATTCTCAGGTTGTTCCACCGTGACGTCGAATGGAATTGTATGGGTGATGAGCTCTGTTACTAAGTTCTGCCGAGATGTCAATGTTTTCAAACCTTCAAGCTTCAAAGCTTCACGAGTCATGACAATTGCGAACACCGCTGTCATCGCACTGAAGACGGGTCAATCGTCACCGGATGGCATCCCGGTCGTCCTTCCAAACGCGGAACCAGTCTGTCAGCACCTATTGGCAAGCACATGACATCGACCCAAACTTTGACAGAGTGAATGGGCTCCATACGAGTTTTCCATCAATTGTACCGCATCTCTCCTCTTGTTCACTATTGATGATCAGGCAATGGATGTCGGGAGACCTCAATAGTTTCAATCCAGAAGCAGAAGGTCCTCCTAGGCATTCGCCAATCAGTAGACTCGCGCAACCCTATACCCCGTAACGGTCTTGTTCGTCCGGACAGAGCCTTGGGCTAATACCATCAGGTCTGTCTCAAGATACGATGCAATCATGATGTAGAAAGTAAGTAGGAAGCGCAGCCAATCGCCCCGTGCGTAACCGATATACGGAGTTCAAGAAGCAAGAAATGAGTCGCAACAGCAAACAACGGCAACCAAGACATAGGTCGATGTCGACGCGCCCTCACCATTGGCGTAGACATGGGCAGGCCTATAAGAGGGGGCTGGTCAATAGGCAACTTCCCCCGTAACAACTAGGCTCAGCCATGACCGAGTACCTGTCTCCCATGCATGGACTTGACACTTCCAAGCGCATAGACCATGCTCAGAGGGTCTACCAGTCCTTCCCCGGAGCTAACTATGTGCTACCCTCAGATACAACAGAAAGAGAGCGGTACGTGATTTCTTTCTGAATGGCTATAGTGAGTGAGCTGACAACGGCGCTACTAGATTGGCTCTCCAGCACAGACTGCTCAAGGGCTCATTCGAGGACCGCATCATTGCTTGTCCTGTTACAATCACATCGGAAGACCACATTCTAGACAGCGGTACTGGATCCGGTGAGAACGATTATGCACATCGCTAGACAGCGGACAATTCTCACTCGTACTCAGGTACTTGGCTCCTGGATGTTCTCAGCATCATCCCGGCCGCTGCGGTCGTTCACGCCATTGACATCGAATCGCGTCTATTCCCAGTGGACGACAGCCGCATCGTCTCGCGTGGAAACGTCGAGTTCCTGACCACGACGATTACCAAGCTCCCAGCCGAGTGGTCTGGCATTTTCACCCTCATCCATCAGCGTCTTCTCGTCGCAGCGTTGCGCGCCGAAGAATGGAAAATGGCCATCAACGAGATGATGCGCACGCTTGTACCGGGCGGTTGGGTGCAGCTCGGTGAAGTTGGGTCCTGGAAGGCGGGACCCACGACGGAGAAGCATATAGCGTTGGTCCAGACGCTATTCAAAGCCAAGGGCCTTGTGCTCGACTGCGCGCGCTACATCCCCGATATGCTGCGCGACCTAGGCTTCGTGCACGTCAGTGTGGAGGAGAGAACTATACCTCTGGGAAGCTGGGCGGGCGATGTCGGCGTCGGCGCTCGGAACAACTTCATCGGAGTGTTCAGGGGTATGAAAACGCCCATCCTCAACGCTGGGGGCCTAGGAGTTGTTGATTCGGAAGCCGAGTTTGACTCGCTTCTTGACGGTGTCGAGATGGAATGGAATGAAACAGTGGGAGCAGAGATCCGGTTCTATGTGTTCTCCGCTCAGAAGCCGCTTAGCGAGTAGGGCAGAGATACTGATAGATAGCGCAGAGTCCAATCATTGTAAGTAGACGGCGTGCGAGCCTTGTGTAGCATTTTTCAGACTGTACGTGTGAAATGCTGTTAAATATGCCTTTCGACTCCTCACTTCATTGACGGCTTAATCAGAGAAAACAACTTGAAGCAGAACGTGCAATTTGAGTCTTTCAGGACCGATTAGCGTGGCTATGCGGTGCATTTCGCACTCGGAGGAGGAGGATGGGATTCATTTATCACGGAGACGTGTCGCAATTTGCACACCGATGCGCGCGCGCTCAAATTAGACTTGACGAACGCGGAATGTGCGGCCAAGTTAATGCAGTATTATTAGCGCCTGCTGCCAGCGCTACAGATCTGGATTCTGGACACCTGCAATGACCACGACTTGTACATCTCACCCCTCAAGGCCTGAAGCTTCGCGCGATGCTGATCAAAATGTTTCTGTGCCGTCGGGTTTCAAAATGCCCTGAGCCGCGCAGTAGCTACGCTCCACCCCAAGACGGACGCAATTGAAGGCCGTGCATAGTCGGCCAGATGTGTCAACTCATGGACTCCCAGTGCTAGCAGCGGATCCGAGGTTGTGTGTGTGGTCCTGCTCTTTTGTGTTCTCTGTGATTGCGCTGACAGTTACAGATATTTGCCAATGCGGCAATTTGTCATCGTTACTCGCTACCTGACTTGCCGGGCCTGCCAGTGCCTCGTCAAAGTCAAGGCTCGCGCATGACTCGCTGCCGGCGACAATCACCATACTGGCATGTTCTGTTTTTGAACGTGTCCGACAAGCCGCTCAAGCTCTCCATCTTGATCCGGAAGCAAAGTAAGTTGACATTCCGTGTTCTCTAATGACTCCGTGGAGCACTGAGCTGTTTCAATTGGACAGAACGGCGTGGGGCATTAGTTGTCACACAGACCCAAAAGCCGTGACCGCAGAAGCTTCATGCGTACACGCGGACTATCGAGCAGGGTTTGTGAATTTATTATTCTCACCGGTATCTCATGAGAGAGAAGAGCTCAGTATATATCTCACTCGCCCGCGCCGGACAATATCATACCCCTGTTGATCGTCCAGCATGACTCCAAGCATGAATGGGCCGCCCCCGCAATGCGATCCTAGCCACTCTGATCTAGAAGATAGCATGGGTTGTGCGGGTTCCCGCTCATACAAGCTTGGCGAGTTTGCAATCGACGAGCATAGACCGATCAAAATCGTTTGTGTGGGTGCAGGGTTTAGCGGTATCGTTGCTGCAATTAGGCAAGTGGCTGAACTTCACGTTCTTACATACTGACTTCCTCTGACTTCCGCACAGGTTCCCTCAAAAGATTCCTGACGCCGAGTTCTCAATATACGAACGATGCGCAGGAGTAGGTGGAACATGGTTCACGAATCGTTTCCCGTACGTTCACAACCCGCACAGCGCGAAAGCTTACGACTTCTCGGTACTGAGACCGCCTTCACTCCACAGAGGCTTGGCTTGCGATATTCCGTCCCACTGTGTAAGCCTGCCTTCGCAAGGTAGTTCAACATACCTAATTGGTGCTGCATAGTATCAGTACACATTTGAAGCAAAGGTAAGCTCGATATCCGCCCGTTTCCAATTGTGTTTATCTGATACGTATACATATTACTCACTTTGCAAGGCTGATTGGTCGAGCTTTTATGCTCCCGGAGCAGAGATCCAGGCATACCTCCAGTCAGTGGTGGACAAGTATCAGCTAATGCGCTATATCAAGCTACAGCACGAAGTTGTACATGCGCAGTATGACCAGTCCTCAGGGAAGTGGCTTCTCCGTATTCGGAGGCAGGTGGACACGGCGGACGGAGGCTTGCCTGCATATGAAGAGATTACAGATACTGCGGACGTATTCATCACCGCCGTTGGTATCTTCAGTAAATGGACGTGGCCTGATATCGAAGGTTTGAAGGAGTTCGGCGGCGAACTCATTCACAGCGCCGACTTTGGCAAGGAACATCAGCCTTGGCAAGACGTCGTCAAGACATGGGGAGATAAACGAATCGGCGTGGTCGGTGTGGTATGTAGCCATAAACAGGCTACACTGCGTGAAGCTCATCGTTCCATGTCAGGGTTCCAGCGCAATTCAAATTGTACCCGCCCTTCAGCCACACGTCGCGCATCTCATCAATTATGTGCGGGGAAAGACGTGGATATGCCCTCCATTCTCAAGGTCTAAGATTTTGGAATTGTTGCAGCGAGAGCCTGACTGCGACAACTGTAAGTGAGCAATTGCCGCGACATCTCCCTCCCATTGCCAGAGGCTGACATTACAATAGTCAAGTTCACCGAAGTCGACAAGGAGAAATTCCGAGACGAGGCTTTCTGCAAGCTATTCCGCTACGAACTAGAGACAGACATAAACGTAGGCCCACCTTTTTGCCAGTAGTTGTGACACGTACCTCATCTAGTGTTGTCCAGTCTTTGAACCCAATCACTTATGCGGACGGGGCTACTCAAAAGCAAGGCCGCGAGTTCATTGAGGCGGGCATGAGGACGAGGCTGGCGAAAAAGCCATGGATCGCAGATCATTGTCGGTGATGTCTGACTATATGTACCGCTGTCTGACTGATAGTGTCGGCGAATAGTGACTCCCGATTTCGGTGTAGCATGCCGACGCTTAACTTCTGGACCAGGATACTTGGAGGCGCTCTGCGAGGACAACGTGTGTAGTAGCTCGTTATATGTCCCAGCAAATTGCTCACCCTGAGTGTAAGGTTGACTTCGTGGCGTCTCCTATCAAGAAAATCACCAGAACCGGTGTCGAGACAGAAGACGGTATCCGCCAAGACCTCGACATTTTATTGTGCGCCACAGGTAGAGCTATCACATCGTTGCTGTTGTTGTGGTACTCGTCCTTACCATCAATGTTCTGTAGGCTACGACTATTCCTTCCAGCTTCCCTTCCCTGTAGTGGGAAGGTCAGGCATCACAATCCAGGAAAGGTGGGCGCAGTATCCAAGCACGTACATGTCTCTGTGCACGGATGGCTTCCCGAACTGGTTTATGGCTCTCGGCCCGAACTCGGGTGTGAGCTCCGGCTCGCAGCTGGCCGTCATAGAGCATCAGGTCGACTACATGATCGAAGCGACGAAAAAGCTTCAGCGAGGGCGCTTGAAGAGCATTGACGTGAAGCCGGAAGTCGTACGGGACTTCGACGAGTATGTTGAAGTGAGCTAGCGACATACTCCTCCGAAGATAGCATGTGCTCACTAGCTGTGCATTGCTGCAGCACTATTTTCCCAAGGTACTACCAGTTCGCGTCTGCTTTAGCATCTTCTGAGCCATAGTATGGCAGACTGTTTTCAGTCAGACGTGTAGGTCCTGGTATAAGGGAGGCAAAGAGCGGGGTCGTGTTGTTGCTTTGTGGCCTGGTACGTGTTACATTTTGCGCCCGCCTATGACATTAACAATGTAAATTCGATTTCTAGGCTCGTCGCTTCACAATTTGCGTGCTCTGCAATACCCTCGCTGGGAAGATTTCAATTACGAACCTTTGGATGACACTGAAAATCGCTTACATTGGTTCGGAGATGGTCAGACCCACAATGAGAAGACGATGTCAGGTGATAGTACGTGTTAATGTCTTACTGGTCAGGTAGCTTTTCTTATCCCGCTTTCTCAGGAGCTTGGTACCTCAACGACGATGAGATGGACTACCCACCTAGTACGTCTCAGTATTCTCAACGGCTCCAGCTGTACTGAATGGTGGTGTAGTTCCGGCCTGACCGAGAGACGTAGGTGTTCTCTGACGCGCGCACATCTTATGCGAGAGACTCCGTGTCACAATGTAGCTGTAGAATTGGCATTTACACGAGAATACACAGTCAGGTTGGAGTCGATGCACCTATGGGATGACTATGAACGGCGCTCAGATGCACTGGCAAGCGGCCCTTGTTTCAACTGCAAGATACGAGGCGCAAGCAGCGGTAGTCCGTGCGATCTTCACTTGCGGTCGACTGCACAAAAGCTTGTAGAAACATATACAGAGACATCTCGTCCGGAGGAAGCATCTCTGGGCGCATATACTCAGATTTTTGCGAGCCGTAGGTAGTTAGCGTCCGTCCGGCTTGTGGGTTATCTCTGTTCGTCTGGTCGACGCCGGTGACGGCGGACTTCTTGGCGGCTCGTGTTGGCTCTTGTTACATTCAGCCATACCAGAGGTCGATCACGAAGCAATCCAACACGCATGCACAATTGCGTTGCTCCCGCAAGTACTACTGCTAGTGTCACGCTGCAGAATGTGAAAATAACACAAAAGTCCTCTTGGGATCAGTCAGATGCGACTTGGAATGAGCTCACATTTTGTGAGGGTGATGGACGACGCCCTTGGTGAGCGTGCGTCATAGAAACATTGGCTAGAGAAAGCCCGCATGCAACAGCTACTATATAACTTTCAAGTAGTGTAAACAGGTAGTACAGAAGTATGGAACCCCCGCCACGAGACTCAAAGGCTACACTTGAGGGAGCAGCAACTAACACGGTCACTACAGTGTATACCTGTACAGACCTTCAGTACCAACTTATGTACATACAGCGGCATCGGACATACTTGTATAGAGGTGAATTGTCACCCATTTCCCGGAATTCAGCCATGCGTTCGATCGTGATGCCTTCTTTGTCTCGTATGAGTCGCTTCTGTCCGTTCAAGCGGTGGAGCTCGAGCATGCCAATCGCACTGAGAACAGCTCTGGTGTTCATGTGGTGTCAATTCAGTCAGCATTCAATGAGTCCCCGATCTGTACCACGTCCGTTCACTTACGCGACTGATAGACAACCGATGTTGGTAGCATGCCCTGGATGATAGCGCGGACTGTCTTGCGCACGATATATGAACGATGACGCAAATCTGAGGGACAGATCAGCGTGCATCTCATTACCCATGGACAAGCACGCACCCTCCGAGGTTACCGAGACCAATGGTCATGGCGATAACCACTCCACGCTTGACATCGCCGCCCACATTACCGCCTGTCCAAGCGAGGACGCAGGCCGCTGCAGGGAACAGCCCACACGCAGCAATGATGGTGCCCACATACCCCACCACAGCCTTGTCGGTCGCAAAGAGGATCACATAGCCAACAACACCAGTGAGGGAGCCAATCAGAATGAAAGGGCCACGCATCACCCATCGATCGGACAGCATCCCGTATGCGACCGTGACCACACATCCAGCGACGTACGGAGGGATCGTGAGCAGCTGCGCGTGAGCAGCAGAGTACCCTAGGCCGGTGATGATCGTCGGCAGGAATAGTGCGAAAGTGTATGCCGGTAGCGCGGTACTAAGAACTGTACATGTCAGCGATAGCATATCATATTTTGGAGGACGCACAAGAGATAGAGAAGCATGTACATATACGTGTGGCGGTCTTTGAGAGCCTGAGCAAGGAACTTCCATTCGAATGACTTGGAAAGACCGGCCATATCTTCCTTGATAGTGTCGATGAGCCATTCGCGTTCCTCCGGTGACAAAAATGGTGCGGTCTCCGGATCCTGAGTGTATCGTCAATGGGCCAGAACACGTAGATGCGAAAGAAACAATGCACGTACATCGTACATGAAGAAGAACGAGAGACCCGCAACCCCGACCGTGACTATACATTTAATGTGTGAGCGCAATTGCCTCTGATTTGGCGCAACGTACTCATTCCCTCCAGTAAGAACTAGACAGCTATGAGCAACTGTACGGTGTAATCTGACTGGTTTGCACCCACAATCCATGACCAGCCGGCGAGTCCACCGATGCTGAGTAGACGACGAATTACATGAGCCAACGATCCATATCAAACGTCGCTTACCCGTCCATCCTCTCGATACCGAAGGCGAGAATGCCACCAAATGCACCTAATAATTGGTGAACACTTATGCAAATCACCTATCGGTGTTTACTCACCAGATACCGTCGCCGCAGACAGGAAAATAGACACCCGCTGCGCTTGTGCTGCTCGGGGTACCACAAACATAGGTAGAAAGTTACACCGGGGAACAGCCCAGACTGCTGAAGCCTCAATAATACCGCTGGTGAGCAAGAAAGACACGAGTGACCTCTGTGAGCCCTAGAAAGACGCGTGCTCTGGTTCGTGTCAGGCATATTGTTACATGATTAGGATGCTGTAAACCTACGCGATGAGTCCGGAGAACGTCTTCACAAAGGCCATAGACAGCATGACGATGCCCCAGCAAACCATGATGCAAGGTACTAGGAAAGCGTCAACATTCACCAGTCTTGTGTAGAAAATAAGCTCACTCCAACGCGATGGCCTGAGCAGCTTCATTACCATGTTACTAATGGCGAGGAGATTAGGTACAGTTGTGAAACGTAGCGACGGTGCTCAAACTCACGACGGTACCTCGAAGAATGTATAGGGCAACTGGCAGGACAAACATAAGAAAGCTAGAAGATGGAGAGTGGAAACCAACTCACGAAGAAAATCGCCGAGCATAGGTTATACTGCAGGCCTGTAAGGCGTAGATCTGTTGTAAGCCCTGCAACCTTCGCATTGCCTATTTCAACCTCGGTTTTCAGAACGACGACCTCAGGATGACAGGTGCACAAACCAATGTTAGCTCGGTCGCTGTTACCCGATTCAGTATCATCTTTTGCGAGGTCGGTGAACCCATACTCACAGGAAAGACAGTAGATAAAGCACCGACACGAACGGGAGGAGATGCCGGTCCAGCTTACGCAGCACGCGCCGCCGGTCTACCACCGATGAGGCGTACGAGAGCTGCGGCGACGCTAGTTCTGCGATCTTATCTTCAGACATGGCTAGTCGGCGGGTGAGACGGCACCCAGCATGAAGGTAATTGCTTTAAAGTGTTCGCTTGCGGTCGCAGGGGATTCCCACCAATCTGTCGTGTAGATTTGTCTTGTGTCGGCCATAGGTCAACCTGCGGCCGGCCGTAATAAGGTTTATTCATCCGCATCGCCGACGGCGACAACAACAATTGACCGGCGAACAACGTTACTCGCTTGGTGGCAGCCAAACCCTACGAAGCAGGTACAATGGACCAATCTGCTGGGAAGGAGATTGAAGGCCTGTGCACAGCGCTAGTGAGGATAAGACGCACGCAACTGTCACAAGATAGGCTTCGATGAGGACGGGCAAAGGCTTCCTCTACAAACAGCTATCCGCACAACGCTCGAATACGTATCACGGAGTCTTTGCAATGGCGGCTCCGGAAGACAGAACCGCGCTCGCTGGCATGCACTGGCAGTCAGCTCGGATATGGATGACACCTTGCAGCTGGGCCCGAGAAGCATGCTACCTGAGACATGAGACCGGGGTGCGGTACGACTTCTCACATCCAGTCATGCGCAGCTAATGTCCGTCGGGCGTCGGTTTGTAGCGCCATATTCAAACTCGATAAAACGTGAGCTCTCACCGGGGTTCCACCAGAGGCGGATATCCGCACCTTCATCGCGCGGTAGAGGTCGCTTGAGGTGAGCCTATGAGTACGGAACGACTGGTCATAGCACCGTGGCTAACGGCCCACTCGATGCGTGGTCGCCGGTCGCCATTGGGCCACGTGCACGGTAATAGAGGACGAGGGGGGACCCGGGACACTCCAGGATTAGGGGCCGCGGGACAGTAAGTCACTCGGCTCAGCTTGGGCTCAGCGCTCAGATTTGGAATCAAACACAGCTGAAGACACATACATCTGTACATCGGTAGACCTGTAGAATGAGCTTCTAGATTTTGTTGACGTGCTATGTATCTCAGCTGTTTTGTCAAGGTTCGGTCGAGGAGGAGCTGAGGATATGTGTTTTTCAAAGTCCGCTCGGCGGCCTCGATGCGACTGTTGGATGTGTGGTCTGGGAACACCACTTGCATTGAGAAGGTCTTCATTCTTCGTCAAAAGTTTGCCAAGGACACGGCATATGTCCACGTAGCCGGGAAGAGACTCGGCACAGTGCGATCCATCTTCTTAGTCAGATGTGTGTCGTCGTGCCAGTTGTAACGGGCGCGCCCGCCACATGCTTATGTCAGCATGTAGATACATCGCGCGAGCCTGTACCGTAGTTTTCCGCCTTTCCAACACCACTTTTTGGGTCCATCCCGAGCGCGTTCTCGCTCGCTCCGCCTGTTCCGCGCGACCGCAGCCACTACGACCGTCCGAGCCGACCTTGCCCATTACACCAGTGATCTGGGTTCGCTGGCAGCGGCGACCATAACTCACTGACGAGATGTCATACAACCAGACAACCGTGAGTACCATGAGCATCTATCCTTCAGTCATTCATGTGGATGGCTAGATACATTTGGCCATGCTAAGTAGTTGAGTTGGAGTAGTCAGATTGGCAGATGTGTGGTCGCATCAAGGGGCCGTGGTCAGCAAGTCATCCAGAATCATCATAAGCTCTACGTAGGAGGCATTCTTCCCCACTGGTTAGGCGCAAGGTTTCTCGTGAGTTACATGTAGGCTTTACGGGAAGCACGTCTATCATCGGTACTAACATCGCTCATATCTAGGCTGATGTGTTGCCTCGGGCCATCTGACCATAAAGCGCTCGATCATTTACGCCGCGCTGTACACTGGCAATCATGCATCAACGAAGCTGATATCCTGCTTGCTTAGGGCATTTCAAACTCTCATGAAGTATTTAGTTGCTCGTACATTGGTCAATGCCGTGTAGCTCGACTCTCCGTGCTTGTCTACTCCGAGACTAACATTCAATATTCAACAGAGAGCGAGAGCCGATCCGTACCATGGGTGAGAATCTCAACAAGACAGAAGGCATACTCCTTATAGGGACATTGCTCGCCTCTACGTACGCCCGTATGTCTCCGCTACATGATAAATGGCTAATCTTCTCTCAGCGCATATGGTATCACCACTATGCAGACCTACATGTGGTACCGCAACTATCCCAAAGAATCCATGTTGATTCGTGCGGTGGTACGTAGCCCCTGGTGCCATATTCCGTAATATGAATTGTTTTCGCTATCAGGTCTGGTCCCTCTTGTAAGCATACGACATAATTGATCTTTCCAGCACTAACTTTGCTGCATAAGCATCCTCGACACATTGCACATTGCACTCAGTATGCATGTCATCTATTACTACCTCATCCTCAACTTCGACAATCCAGCGGCACTTAAGCTGTCTGTGTGGTCGGTATACATATTTTCTTCAACCTACAATCTCTGATCATATCATATCAGGAGCTTCGATGTAGGCGTAGAACCTTGGTGACCGCACGCGACTAACGATTTTCCGGAAGAGTACAATAGCTCTGACGGTGAGTAAAATGCGATTCATGCTCGAAATCAACCGCGTAACAGCTGAAACGGGGGTCAGGCAGTGATCACTTGCATCGCACATGGGTATGAGCGCCGAAAGACCGTACTATTGTGAAGCTGATTGGTCTTCCATAGATTTTATGCCCGCCGCGTCTACATCTGTAAGAGCTCATGCTTTGGGTGCACCACATTGAGCTCTTATGCACCGTCAACTTTCCAGTGGCAAATAGAAATTGGTTTCTACCCACGGTGATTGTATGCTGATATCCTTCTTTGGTGGAACCGTGTCTCACAAATACGTTGGAAGGCCATCCTGTCAGGTATTAGACTAGGTGGGTAGTCATCCCGGTTTCTTCTGCCAAAGTGCACTGTGAAAACCATCATTGCGCGTAGTTTTCGGTTGCAGTGAGTTCTCATCCTGCTTCAGTGGCACGCTCATATATTCACACTTCCTGCGCAAGTCATCGTGAAACGGCTGTATGTACAAACATGGACTTTGTCCAACGGTCAGGCGACTACTGAAACAACAAATTGCAGGCTAGTAATCAAAGTTGTCGCGGAGCTGCCACACAAAATCGGGGTAATTCTTGTGGCTGCGTCTCGCGACATCGGAGCTGCACTCATTTCCTGCACCTCTACATAGATGATAGTCGGCATAAGCATGGGCTCTGCTAGTCTAGCCGACTGGATCATCACAGCTGCGCTGGTGATTCTGCTCCGTCGTCGTAGGTCTGGGGTAAGAGAGTGAGTACGCAACCGACATAACTATCTGAAACACACCTCTCTCGACGAGGGCTGGTAGTAGAGTGACCAAGTACTGATTACAATCGTGCATTACGATGATCATCCAGTACCGACCATGTATGTACTATGAACCTGACTAAAACATACTACGATAGCTGATGGCTTGTAGTTGCTCGACAAACTCACGTACTGGACTGTTAACAACGGCCTGCTCACAAGGTCTGTCCTTCAAGGCTCCCTCCGGCTACAACGTGCACACTTACAAGCATCGGTGCAGTATACTCGGCGTATGTGTCATTGTGACGGTGCGCCCCCTAGTTTAGAGTATATTTCTACACATCCTCGCTGATTCCAACGCTGCAGCTCGTCGCGATGCCCGACAACATGATTTACTTCGCCATTCATCTGCTACTGAGCAAGCGTGCGTACATCAGTAAACCACTTCTTCGAATTCTGCTTGACATCGCCGTGATTAGTCTACGCAAACTCCCTTTTAGCAACGTATGGTCCCCTCATACGCGTTGTTGGTTCAGAGTCATGATCAAGACTATAGGTTGAACTACAGAAAGGTGGCACGAGGTCGGGGCATCGATGACACTATGCCGATGCATCCGCTCTCTCAATTGAGACCTAACACCTCCCCGCCATACAACAGCCACGATTCAGCCAAGGTAGGTGTAGCCAAACCGCAGCTGCTCATGGTACTGAAAACTATGGACAATCAAGGGCATGAATGTTGTACGGCCCGTGGTACATGTAATGACGACCACTGTCACCGATTCCCCCTTACCGAGCGAGACTACGGTCTGTGTCATTCTATGAAGCCGACGAGATATGCTCACTTTCTTATGTGAATGTAGAGCGAACTCGAAGAAAAGCACTGTTGAACGAAAGTCGCCGATGGCCGAACGGGCAGCGAGAATCAAAAACGTTCGTGGGCGAGTCACTGTTTCGTCCTCGGGGTGGATCAAACGGGCGAAGAGTATACAAGTTTTCCATACAAATTAGCAGGCCGCTAGCAATAAAAGGATCGCGCCCTGACGCGATGCGTCGGCGCGTCGACCATCCGGCTCGGGTACGAACTTGCCCAGTTCTAAGCAGTCGACAGCACTACGGGATGTCATGGGTGTGTTGTGAGACTCACAAGTCAGAGAGCCTCGAATCCCGACTCATGGTCTCATGTGGATCCGGCAAGATTAGTATGACTGTCGTGCCATACATGACAATAACACAACAATCTACATGTTTGGAGAGGACCTTAGGCGTACCGATAGGACCTTGCACAGTGGTACTGAATGGCCCTCGCTGTCGGGTGCGTACCGCTTCCTGAGGTCATCGAGCTTCGTCGCGCGTTCTAGGTGCCGTTCAAGTGTCATTTCAGACTCGCTGGAAACTCCACATCACTTGGAAAACAAAGCTGTTGCGTTCATACAATGAGCAAAAGGTGAACCGGAGAGACTGAGAGGTAGTGAAGGTCGTAGTCTCATACAAGACCCTCCACACGGCGCTAGCGTGGAGGGGGGTTGTGTCGAACCTAGCGAAGGTCGCGCGAAGCAATGTGGCGCCGCGAAAAGATCGGCCGGTTTTTGTCGTCGACCTAAGTACATTCGAGACGGGTGAACCTGTGTCTTTTGGCTAAAACGCCTGCGGGAGATAGCACGTACAAATGCTGAGGATGTCACGGACGATCAAACCCTCGGGTGTCTGATACATGCCAGTCTGTGTACAAACAGCAACCGTCCAACCGGACACCGCTCCATCAGAGATGCAGAAATGCGAGCCATGACGGCAACGCTCGCCCGAAGAGCCAGACGTATATCGACGCATGAGCCCGCGTCGACCCCCTGCAGTACATACCGCTACGGCTGGCACGCACAGTCGACGGGCATCGGTGGCGGAGGCAGTGACAACGTTGACGGTTTACACCCTTTGCAGGAATGTAATAAGTATATGCGCGTCCAGTATCCTTTCAGCGCCGGGAACCAATGCAGACGCTACGCATATGACGTTCACGGTCGATACCAGCACGGCCATGGAACGAGAGGGGAAGACTCACGCTCATGGAAGGAAATAACGCGTTCAGCATGACCATGATGCGTCTGCGAGACCACCTCGCCAATGGAGTCAATCATACATAAGCTGTACGCCAGCAAGAGACAAAGCCAGTGAATTTATGTGGCGTCGTAATGAGTGGTGCGGAGTGCAAAAATACGGAGCGGGAGACGACGCATCGCTGCGTGTGATCAGCGTAGTGGTGTAGACGGCGGCCTGTTCTCCAGGTATTCGAGGACGTGACCGTGGCAGAAGACGAGCCCAAAGCAGTCGCATACAGGGATCCAAGCGGAGTCGTCGTCCTAGGCGGCGACCGGTCGTTCAAGACGAGCGTCGGGAAGCCGCTGTGAAGGGCACCATTCCCATCGAGTATACGCGACGTCGATCCCGGTTGTCGTGATGCAGTCAAGGGCGTGACGTCGGCGGTCAAATTTCGCGATGGCATCGCATGGTGCACCTTGTAAATATGTTTGGGTGCGCGAGGCGCGCCATTCGAGGGCCTGTCGTTATGTGTTCAGAAACTGTGCACGGCCCTGCCAAACGTGCTGTACCATACACCAATCGAGCGGGCGCCCTTGATGGGTACTGGGGGTGACTCCGAATACCGAGGACATCGTGTTGCTCCTATGCCTAGCGCCTCGCTTCCCCCATCCACCGATCAAGCGTTCGCATTCAATGCGATACTTGACACTGCTCTCGCGTCGACAGGAACTTCGGACTGATTCGCCAGTGGGTCCCAGGGTGATGTTATGCGTGACATGCAACCTTTCCGGCTACCTGGAAGAGACTGCGCGGTGCTGCGTGGTACGACCATCACATTCACTGCGGAAACATGCGCATCCGAGCGTTGGACATGCTGACCAGATTAGTTCGGACAATGGTGTCGTCAACCACTGTCGACGCGGGGTGATGCATTAGAGTGAGTCCATTCGCACGGCGGCGCTGACATTGCCTTGAGAGAGCAGCACAAGTAGATCATTTGCTGTGTCGCGCGAACAATTATGAGAGAGTCGGTCGAAGATGTGAGACGATGTGCGCGCAAAACGTACAACTTCACGCCTCCCAACTCCATGGACTGCTTCTCCGTCCCTGCTAGCGACATACGGCGTGACATCTGAGTAGCAGGGCAAATGATGCAACAATGACCGTGGTAGGCTGTCGTTCTGCGGAATCAGACGTCTATGAAGGAGTTCAGTCCGACGCCAGGGACAGCAGAGCTTCGGGATACCTTTGACCTGGCCTAGTGGTCATTGAGATCATGTCCAGCGATACTTATTGCTTCTTGTCACACGGACCGAAGTTCAGTGTCAGACTACAGAGGCATAGACATGTGCCAACCACTTACCCGCGCATCCCGCTCAGCCTCTACTCAACAATCGCTGATCCGCTCTACCGTTCTTAGGCTCCGGGTGGCAGCATTGCGCTACTGCAACGTGGGTACGCGTTTGACGAAGCAACTAGAACAGATGAGCATGACTGAAGACGGCTGTCCGGTTGCAGAAGATATACAGCGTTCAACTGGCCAGGAGAGCGCGAACAAATTGTGAAGCAGCCGGTCTCCATGTGGATACCTTTGACAATGACTGACCAAGGGAGAGTAGACCCCAGTACGGGTATTTAGGTGGCGATCAGTGTAGCGTGCGAGTACTTGGTCAAGAGGGAGAGGAGGAAGAGGTTGCAGGTCGTCGAGGACCACTTCTAGCGCTACGGCCAGCCATTAGCGCCGTAGTCTGTCATCCGACCACATCGTCTACCCAGACTACCCTCGTCTACCATCCACATCCTCCCGCTGTAGCTCTTGGGATCTCGCAGGACTCTCCGGCGAGGTGTTCGACGGTATGTTGCAGGATTCAGGCTTCCAAAAGTACGCTGGGTCGAAGGATGTCTGACACTTTGTGAGTCGTTGAATCGTAATGGCGAGCGCTATAAGCTAGCTACAACCATACTTACGATCTGCTGCTCTGTGTATGGCCTTTCCAGTCTGAGCTATCGCATTCCTAATCTTCCCTCGTATATTTCAAGTTGCTCGAACACGTTCCTTTTCTCTCCACCTCTGTCGGCGATCCTGCTGGCGACCCGACACAAACTTCGCGCGCTAACACCATGGAGGGTGGAATCGAGAATAAACTGTCTCAAGAGTATTCGTCGCCATACGCGGGTGGATGTTGCGGTCTAGTCTCCCCTGTGTCCGCCGTGCTGACTAGATGGCGATCTACGTGCGCTTGGACGAGGAGAGGTATGTACCGTGCTTGTAGTGGCTGCGAGGATTTGGCTGACGCGTCATGTTCCTAGCTAGTCTACCATCAATTAGTCTATGTACTATGTGCAGCGAAGGGCAGCGTATCAACTCTGACTGTGTCGCCCTGCTCCGACGTTGAGCGCTCAGCGCCACCCACGACGGTCCCACTGGGACGGTTCACATCCTGAGGGACTGACGAGCACAAGAAGCTGCAGGTATGCAAATACAGTATCTCTTGTTAGCAACGGAGACTATGCCCTGCTGGTGCTAATCTCCTCTGGAGAGCAGCTCCATTCAAGTTATTGAGTGCTGTCATCGTCAAGAACCGCGCAGCGGCTCCCGGCGGTCGATGACTATATTAAATGGACCCCCTTTCCTCCTCTTCCATCAACTCTTGATAGAAAGCGCCTATTAGAGCTGTCCCTGCGTGCGACTATACCATTGCTATGGGTTGTGGCGTTGTCGTTAACTTGCGCGGTCATCGTCAAGATATTAGTGCCCGTGCATGTTCTCGGTCGGTGGCTGAATGAACCCCTCCTCATCCTCCTTGTCGTCGTTGTCGCCGAAACTGTCTTGTCTGGCCAGGGCCTTCATAAACGTTACCATGCCGCTGTTCGCGTTCCGCCGTCAGCCCTTCAAAGCCCTCTACCTGACCAAAACCGTCGCGTCCCTGCTCGTCCGCCTTCCTTTCTGGGCTGCGACGAACTTCATTCCCTCTTGGCGTCCACGTACATCATGGACACTCGGACGGGTCATCATCGTCAAGCTCGTAGAAGTCTACCTTGACTTCATGTACGCCACCGAAATCATTCGAGGCCCGTCCCTGCAGGAATCCTCCGAAACAGCTGAAGCGACGGGCTTTGTATGGGTGGAGGCTACGCCGGACCTCATCATTGGTGATATCCTACAAATGGCTGAGAAGAATCATGTGGAAGCTGTCCGGACGGGCGGGTTCTGGCACGGTCCTCGTGGAACTAACGGCGAGGTCGGGCAGAAAGCAGCCAAAGGCGAAAAGGTCATCTATCATTTGCACGGTAAGTCTCTGTTCACTCATACCCCGAGTTCTGGACATGCGCTCATTGCTCGATTGATCCGGACAGGCGGAGGCTATGTCGTACGTATCAGTCCCTTCTGGTGACTGTTTTCTTTCGGCTGACTGGGACCTTACAGACAGGCAGTGGGGGGCCGACGAACACGCATCTCATGGTCTGCTTTGAAGGCTTCCACACCTACTGTCAAAGCGACATCCGCATTTTCGCGCCCGAGTATCGCCTCGTTTCCGCACCACCATTTCCCGTCATCCCATACCCGGCCTGTTTGATCGACGTTATCGCCGGTTTCCGCTACTTAGTCGAGGACGTGGGGTTCACGCCGGACAACATCCTTATCAGTGGCGACTCCGCGGGAGGTAGTTTGGCTTTCGGACTTGCGTACTACCTCCACACATACCAAGACCAACTCGTGCTCTCCAGAGCTACACCGTCGGATACAACCGCGAAACAAGCCAGGCTAAGCAACGCAGGCGGCGTGTTGCTCGTGTCACCATCGGTAGACTGGACCATTGCACATTCAATGGGCCCTGGCTCGTCCATAAACAAACATCGGCGGTCTGACTACGTGTATCCCATCTTCGCGAATGGGTACACGGTTCGGGCACTCGCCGGAAACCTGCCGGAGGAGACCGTCACGGCGGGCATCTACATTTCGCCTGGCTCGCTTGGGTTCAAGCACTCTCTGGGCACGTTCGCTGGTTTGCCGCGGATGTGCATTGTCGCTGGCGGTGCGGAGCAGACAGTCGACGCGATGCGCACTCTGAGGGATAGGCTGAAAACAGACATGGGGGAGGAGAAGGTGCGGTATATCGAGGAGCCGGACGCGGCGCATGATTGCGTGATAGCTGCATGGCAAGAACCCGAGAGGACGAATGTGTTCAAGCAGATAGCGGAGTGGATGCGAGAGCCTGCCGCTACTGAATGAGTCTTGTTACAAGCCACTGATACGTCGTGAGATTCACATAATTGTTATAGAGAGTAGTGTTCTAATCAAACGCGAGAAAAGCACAGTATCTACACGAGTCTGACAGGTCGACAGTTATCAAAGCGTCAGCTATCTGTACCATCAACAGAGTGGAATGCTAATGCAGTAGGTCCTCCCTCGGCATCTAACTCAATCGTCATCTGTGGCTGACGCACTGACTAGCTTCACGGTTAACTTAGTGGCAGACAAGAACGAGTAAGACGCGATGCCGCAGAATATTTAGGATGAACATCGCAGTCGTTTCAGGTAACTGACCGACTACAATTACGATCACGGGTACAACCTCACAGAAGTAAGCACGCAGAGCTCATGTCAGTGCTGAGATAGTGCTGAAGCGCTGAGGACCTCCTCGTCCTACATATAGCTATGGTGCAAATCCATGCTGCACAGCGCCCACTTGAATAGTCCGGCGACGTTCACTCCACCTGTTGTTCTCGATAACTCGGGTGCAGAAATGGCGAGGGATCCAACGTGCGCTTTCGTTCCCGCCGTGAGAATCGACGTGTTGAACGTGCGATTTGGCGAACCGATGTGGCCGACGCCACTCAATGATACTTAGCGTAACATTGTTTCTTGTTCCCGCGGGCTTACCGGAGACTGAAGTAAGATCTTACAGCCACGACAAATGCGCGAGGTATGCGTCTACACGCTGATATCCAATGACACCGCAATGGAAGGAGCTTTTTTTCCCAGCACGCTGACATGTTTCCGTTTGGTATCATGCAGAGTGCACCTGCGGCTTTTCTTGACAGTCTGATAGATGCAATACCGTCGATCACACGGAGAACATCCATCCCCCATAGTTGAATTTATCCCAAAGCGCGCATTACTGACACAATCGTTACACTCCCACTGGGCAGGCTCATTTGCGGCGGTGACGACATCTCCATTACATTGCGAATGAACGCGAGCGGGAACGACCCCGAAACCGTATCACTCCATCCCAAGATCATGTCTGACGTGAGCATTGTCCTCTTCGGAATACGCATGAACATTACATCGGGACTTGTCGTACCTCTAGAATATTGAGGACCTTTCTACCACCTGCGATCGTCTTGTGTACTGGCATTGCCGTTGCGATGGACCCGACGATCCTGGCATCGATGAAGTGCACCGATATCCACCTCGGCCTCTGCCGACAGGGCTATCAGCAGGAAACCCAGGGCCTCCGGGCGCGCGGCGGCACAATAACCTATATATTCAAGGGCCGTGAACAGATATTCAAATGTCGGTGAGCACTCTCCTCTGGAAATCGATCATCATTGACTACTTACTTCCACGAACATTGATCAAAGCAGTCACTTGCCTCGCAGTGAGCCTATGCTTCCATATGACAGCAATGATACTACTCTTACAGCCTCGGCACTAGCACGCGCTCCTTCACGGAACAACAGGGTGCTTGACGGCGTCGTGTCGCATTCAAGAGCCAAGTATGGACTGAGGACGTGCAATCCGACGCTGACAAAACATCGCGATTCTCGGCTCGACCTCTTGACTCCTCTTGACTTTTAGGTTCACATGTCACGGTTGACGTTGCCCTAACGTTGCACCTCCGACATTACCACTAGAGTAACTGGAAACTACGCCGCTTCCGAGTTTCCCAGCCGTATCTGCGCCTGATCTGAGGATGTGTGGACTCACTGTGTTCTAGTCAGGCTCACCGTCAAACTTACTTGTCCAGATCCGGGTGGGCCCTGGCCAGATGGGCACAGTCCTCCGGTGCTATGTGCGCTCACCGAAGATAAGTAACTTGTTTCCGCCGTACCTCGCGACAATGGCGGCCATGACATACCTGACGCCCTTCCGAGATCAGGCTTCCCAGTGACCATACATACGTATGCACTCTCGCTCCTCGGAACATGCAATATTCGCTGTCCACGCTTTCGGCGGACCGGTCATTTTGGGCGTAATATCTGCCATATCTGCCATCCTAGTCCGAGTCACTACTATGGCATATGCGATGAAGGCCAAGAGCTCCTGGAAGGATACAGCCACCAACGTCTTCCACACACTGGTGTCGAGTTGTCTATACTCCCGACGCTTGTCCACCGAATACAGTGTCCTCACCACACCTCGACTTCCTCTCGCTTACGAATGCATCCATCATGCCATTCTCACTCATGCTCGACGCCACCCAGGATGCAGCGCTGTTGTCGACTACACTGGTCAGGAAATTTCCTATGGCGAACTCGACCTACTCTCGCGCACACTGGCGACGTCTCTGCAAGCACAAGGCATAGGGAGGGGGAGCCTCGTCTGCCTTCTAGTCGAACGTTCTATCGTACAAGTTGTGGCGATCGTAGCTGTTCTTCGGGCGGGCGCCGCCTACGTTCCTCTAGACGGCGCCACAATCACTGACCACGCACTCGACGCAGTGGTGGCTGACGCACAGCCATCCCATATACTCTTCTCCGAATGCTTCAAAGAGCGCACCTCCCGGTTGCCCCACGGGACTTGCTTGGAGACAGCTGTGACCGAGTGTCGCCAGACAAGTCCAACGCCAGGGGCAGCTCCTCGGGACGATGCCCAGTCAAGTGACCTCGCCTATGTTATATACACATCTGGTACGACTAGTTTTCGCCTCGCGATCGCCACTGTATCTCATACATATTCAAGGAACGACTGGGGTGCCGAAGGGTGTTATGGTGACTCACAGGAACGTCGTCAATTGTACGTTCTATTCTTGCGTCATTGAGACCGCGTCGCAATGTGTCTCACTGCATGGGCAGTGCTGTGCTCGCACCCCGGCAATCTAGGCATATCAGCTGGAACGCGCGTCGGGCAGCTTTTAAATGTTGCGTTCGACATGTGTGCCTGGGAAGTGCTCGGATGCCTCGCCAACGGTGGGACACTGTACTTGCGTGGCCCTCACCGTTCAGACTGGATCAAAGTCATGCGTAGCGTCGAAGTTCTGATCAGCACACCTTCAATTCTCAGCGAGCACAGGGCAGAGGACTATCCGAACATTCGAGTCGTGGCAACCGCAGGGGAACCGAGTACCCAACAGTTGGCCGACGAGTGGTCGAAGACGGCGGTCTACTACAACTGCTGCGGCCCCACCGAGGTAGATACCCGCAACATCTTGCTTATCTTCGGGACGTTGAGACTGAGTGCGCGGTCGTCTAGGTCACTATTGTGAACACTATGCACCGCCACGCGCGTGGCGCGCCGCTGACAATAGGACGGCCGACGCCCAACAACGCGGTATACGTTCTGGATGAACAGCTACAGCCCGTTCGGCGCGGTGACACGGGAATCATGTGGGCGGGTGGGCTTGGAGTGTGCCGAGGATACCTCAATCGACCCGCACTGAACGCAGCAAAGTTTAGGCCCGACCCGTTCCGTAAAGAAAGGTGAGTCGTATTTTTGCGTGTCCCGACATATCAATCTAATGCTTCTCCGGCACGCAGCGCAAGTATGTACAACACAGGGGATCTTGGCCGACTACAAGAAGACGGGGATCTGGAGCATATCGGACGTGTAGATGATCAAGTTAAGGTCAAGGTCCGTCTACGTTCCTATCAGGGAGTACATATTCTCAGTGCGTGCTAACCGCCAGACGGCGCACCGTAATAGGGCTTCCGGGTGGAGTTGGATGGTGTGTCGGCAGCGATGCGCTCGTGTCCAGGCGTATCGTCGGCATGTGCATTGCTCATCGGTCAAGAGATCTACGGGTTCTACACACCTGAGACAGTCCGTCAAGAGGATGTCCAAGAGGTGACTGCTAGCATCCATCCATGCTACGCCATTCCGCAGTATTTTTGTCCGCTCGCAAGCATGCCGTTGACCAGGTGCGTGCGAGTCCATATAGCGATGGGGGCACGCTCACCTGTATCCTTCAGTAACGGTAAAGTGGACAAGCGCATGCTCAATTGTATGGGCACGCGAAGTAGATAGTTTGTGCGCATGCATGTACAGTCCGGGCTGGAATGGACCCATGTTCTATCTGACCAATGTACTACTACTTGCCTCCCTAAAACGTGTGGAAATGTATTGCTGGTCGAGGGCTGAGGAACGCGCTCACCCTAAAGGCAATGCGGGACACCACCTGCAGGGCAGTACCCACAGTCTCCTCGATTCTCTGCCAGTCAGCTCTTCTCGGCGCTGCTAGCAGTGTAAAGTATCATGATTAGTACTATTGCCCGGATGCAGCGCGTAATGATGCACGAATAAGAAGAAATCTGCTGGCGATACGAGAACAGCATGACCATGCGCTGCTCGCCTCGATCCCAGAGTAGGCTTGTGCCGGGGGGTGATACAACCAGGATATAAGATTCGGGCTAGGTGGATGGTAGCCCGGTGAGCGATTGATACACAGTGCGTTTACACGATCATACGACATAGCATCTCATTGAATCATAGATTTGAAGATCATGCCGCACATATCTTGAGGCATCGCTTCACATTAACTTTCTTACTGGAAAGCCGAAGCCGGCAAAGACTGCCATTTGCAGACGAGCTTGTACCGCGCCTGCACCGGTCAATGAGAAAGTATGAAAGGTGCGGCGGCCGTACTGAACCTAAACTGACTGCAACTGATGAGATTTTGTCCCCGTTGGGGCATAGTCGCGATACGCTTCTTTAGGTTCAAGTCGAACCTTCACGTGTTCGCCGTCGAGATCGCATCGTTAGAAATAGAGACCACAATGCCAGCGGGTTTGCTCTAGCGGCTGAATATTGCACGCATGCCAACGTGCTATTGTCAGGTCCACAAGTTCCTTGTTTCTGATAAGTGCGTGTAGTAGCGCTCACCATCGCAGACTGTGCAGTCCTCCTGGTAAGCTTGGAATATATAAGAGTTCGCAGCCGCCTCCACCCACGAGGAACAATCTCACTCCGCATTCGTCATGAACCCCCTGGAAGGCGAGCCAACTTGGACCACGATCACCCGTGGAATAGACATTTTCTATACTAGGTCGGTGTGTCTTGCCGTGAATCGCACTTGAAGCATGTCATGTAACCAGATCCCAGGCCTGTCCTAGGGTCTGAGCTAGCTACTGACCGCTTCAGCGTGGCTGCAGACGGGTACGTAGGCCTGTGATGACAATATTCTTCTGCCGCTCATGCATGCCATTGGATAGGACCGGTGATCCTTGCCATGGCTTCACATTCCATTCTCGCTTATCCCTAGAGGAGATAGAAGAACGTTTGCTCAATGCGGTTGCACATCTCAGGTTTGTCTCAGTACTCTGCACGGGTACTAGTCGTCATGTCTTACGGACGTCGTAACATGGAAGATTTGCAAGCCCTCTCGTTGCAGCCAATCTAGAGACTGGGATACATGATCATATCTTTAGATCCTGGGTCTATGCGCCGGCGAAATCTGCTGTGGAGGTACTCGAGTGGTCCCGGAAGGTTGTAGTTGTCGTTGGGCCCACAACCTCTGAGGATTTCATCAAGACTACTGTCAAGAACCAGGTGCCTTACACGCATTTTGACGGCAGCATAATTCTTCTTCATTACTACCTATTCCCGAATGCCGGGGAACCAGGCATATTCTCTTTGTTCGTACACGGCCCGCACACCATACTGGATGGGATACCCACCATCGCCGCATTCTCGAGCATATTTGAATGGATGGCAAACCCTGAACGGGAGCCGGTTGATTCCTTACAGTGGGGCCGTGAGTGGCAAAACCTGCCACCAGGCCCAGTAACGGCTACCGGAGGACCAAGACCTGAGTGGAAGACTAAAGGCATGGCCCTCGTCAATCAAATATTCTCTATGCATACGAACCCTGTGGTGCGTCCCGTTGTCCTCTGGGTAACCTACTTCGTCACATGATGTTCGATGCAGCCTACACTTGTTGTCCAGCCCGAGCGTACCGAGATTCAGAACCGAGGGGCGTTGATCCGATCACAAGTCGTCATCGATGAAGAGCGTACTGCTCGAGTTCTTCAAGCGGTCAAAGTCGCGGGCTACAGTGTGTCCCATCTGTTCGAGGCGGCACACTTCCTAGCTGTCTTGTCACATAATCGTGTTGGCTCTACAGTACTCGATAACGCCCATGTCACCAACTACATGTGCATGTAAGTCTCGTACTTATGATCATATCATGAAGGCGAATAGATGCTGATGTGTCAAACCTCAGATTTGGCTTGCAGAGGTTTCAATTGCCTCCATACAACTCGAAAAATTCGTTCACGTCGGCAATGTCATACGCGCCTGTTACTCTTCGTGTCAACGAAGTCCTTGCATGCGAAGATCCTCGAGAACGCCTGCTCATTGCTCTTCGGCAAGTGAAAGAGCAATTCGACGGCTACCTCGCAAACCCTCACCTTCCACACGCGACCGCCGCCGTCGTAACACTCGTTCCACCGCACGACATTGCGGTTTCGTCGAATCCGTACACGAGCGTGATAACTAACCTTGGCGTCGTCGACCGACTCATAACCTCGAACTGGTTTCCGGATAACACTGTACCACCACGTGCCGCGCTATTCGAGATTATGTCTATGTCTGTTGGACACAGACTGACGAACATGATGCCGTAAGCACTCTCTCATGTCTCACCAGCATTACCTGATCAGTGTCCAGGCTTACGCACACGTGGTCATTCCACTCCAAGTTATTTATCCAGACAGCAGTGAGCCTCTTCTTCTTTTCGTCCTTGCAAGCCCTTATTAGCGATCCAAGACGCCGGACAACTGGGACCACAGTACCGTACAGGCATTCGTAGAGGAAATAACCCGGCAGGCATTGTACATCGTTGCGGAGTAAACATGTTGATTTTGGGCAGCGGGCGCCGGTCGGCGGCCCGGGGAGTAGACTCATATAGATGTATAAGTGGATTCGGAATCTTGATCTGATGGTTTGGGCGTCGCGCAGTGATTCACGGCATGAAAGACACTCCGCATGCGAATTCTTCCACCGGCGAGACATAGAAGTATGTTCTGGCAAAGCTCACGATGCAGAAAGACGTTGCTTTCAACACTGAGGAACGAGTCTTGCTGGTCGTGATCACGTGACATGCCTTTTTTGTCGCGAGTAACTTACACGCGGCAGGGATTGAGTGAAAAGAGCGACGCCGCTAGGTCACTCATGTTTTATAGGGAGGGACATCCATACAACATGTAATTAAACGAGATGTATCGCAGTTACTAGTAGAGGTCAATGATGATGCCCACACTCTCCATATACGACCGCCGCCCTCCTCTACCTAACACATCGCCGAAGGCCGTCGCAGGGGTCAGGATCCCGCCCTCCTGTGCCATCCGCGGCAGCTTGTCCTTCTCCAGAACAATCGCGAGCGCAGACTCCGGGATCATCCTTTGCGTTCCGGCAGTGTGCGGACCCGTGGCCTGACAGAAATGTGCGACATACGGGCGGAAAGGAGGTAGCCAGGGTCACCCTGCCCACGCATAACGGTCCTGATGGGCACCTCTGGGATTCCTGGTGCATGCACCGACCGGGAGTGGTTTTTAATCTGGAAGAAGCCTATCTTCATCTTCCTGCGGACATGCGGCTTCAGTCGATATGTGCAATGAACGACGCACTCTTCTGATGGGCCCGGCGGGGTCGCCAAATGCTTCAAGAACCATATTACCTGCAGAAGAAGGCTGTGAGCCAGCTGCGAGGTATTACTAATCCAAGCTGGTGACACCCTACCGGAGGAGCCAACACTACCAACACCATTAGTATTGCGGATGCTCAGCTCGCGTTTGTGACGCTCAACCAGCCCAGCACACCCCGCGCGGGCCACTGCTCCAGATCTTCGACGCCTTCGCCGCGGCAGCGGTGACATTCAGTCCCTAGGAACGCTGCACGATCACACGGTTGCTTGGAGCCATGAAGAAGTACATCGCAACGCGGTTGGGCACTGCGAACGGCACCTCGTACCACAACATGTCCTTCACGCCCGACTTGCCGATCGCTGCGCCCGGCACCAGCCCGGTGTCAGCTCGTTCATTGCGGCACGGGAGGAAAAGCAGGCGCACCGGGTCCGAGAGCATAATCGGCCTGCACCTCTTGCAGCTTCTCGATCGGCACGTTCTCTGCGATCGCCATCATGGAAGCTAGGGTACCACCGGAGAATCCACCGTTCGCGCGGTAGACCGTAAGCGACGGTCCGAGAGATGTGCGTGGACATAAGGTGGCTTTGAGGGTTTTGTTGGCAACGTAGACGACGAGCTCCGCGGGCACTGAGTCGAACCCACAGGAAGGGACGAGGAGCACGCTGGCTTTGGTATCCACATAGCCGTACCTGCGCGAAGGTCGTGAGCTCAAGCCACTGAGACATGCTTTCGCTAGGACCCCGGTTTGGGATGTCTTCACGACGTTGGAGCCCCCAGCCCGGATCCGGTCATGGCAATAGACACTTTGAACAGTGACGACCTGCGCGTCCGCACTTCGAGATGCCCAAATTTATCCAGAGGTTTTCTCGTGCAGCTAAATGTGGACATGACCGTCGCTTCAGCGAAGCATCTCCGCATTACCATCTCTCCAACCGAGGTCCCAGCAAATGTACTCTATTCATGGGGAACACTTACTTGAGGATCATCAGACGAATTCACGGCGTCTCTTCACATAGTTCAACGTATTGTCTTCGATGCTTCAAGCACACCCTGTAGGACGCGTCAGCGATCTATCCTCAAGCGCCCGGCCCTTTTCTCGCCTGCCCGTATCCACCGCACGGCTATTATCAATGATCACGCTCACCTCAAGACGGGCTCATCCCAGTAAATGGACGGCCCCACCGCGTTTACGACCACCTGCGCACTCTTGACCGCCTCCTCCACCTGCGCACTCTTGACCGCCTCCTCCACCTGCGCTTCGTTGGTCACATCCAGTTAGGACATAATTTTCAGTGTCGTTCAGACCCAGACCCTTCTTCAGTGCCTCGAGCTTGGCAAGTTGAGAACGTCCCGCAACACCAAAAGTGAAAGACGTGCGTTTGGGATGGTGCGCGAGGTAGTCGGGCATTAAGCGACAGGTGAAACCTGCCGTACCAGTAGCATCAGCGTGTGAGCACTGAAGATAACATGCCGCAGGCGTACCGGTAGCACCGAAGACAACGATGTTGGTTGTCGACATTGCTATGACGGTGCCTTTGAGCTACCCGGGCCATGCAAGTCCGTATTGATACTGGCTGCCAGGCTTTCAGTCGACGAGAAGCAGCAGCGAGGGGAGGAGATGCGTGAGTCGGAGACTATATGATCAATCAGTACGTTAAGGATAGGACATAACTTCCTCCCCAAGTATGATCTCGCGATGCAGTTAATGTATGGCAGTAAATGTCAACGCCAGGAAGACCTCATTTGAAACCCACACAGCCTACTCTGCCACCGTCATGCACAGTGATATCAGCAATACGGGTTTCGAACACACCCGGCGCAAGATCACGACGGATTCGTCAGCCAGTATTTGCAATCAATCGAGCACGGAAACACACCTCACTGTCTCCCGGATCCATATCCGCACTCCACGCCTTCAACTACGGCGTCACAGAACTTCGCTTTGGTGATAGCCAGCAGGTACTCTCTTAGCGACCCAAGGTGTATGCTGAAAGGCCCCGAACTTGAATGAACGTCAGATGATTAAAGTCTGTAAGAGGGCTGTACTCGATGGTTCCTACAGCACATCATGAACGAAAAAAAGCAGGCAACGAACACACTAGACTGTGACTAATGAGGCCACGCGAGCTTGATCAAATCGGCTGCCCTCTCAGCCACTGCATACACGGATGCTTGCGGGTGTGCAGCAGGGATGTACGGCTTCGCAAGTATGTCAATGGATGCACCGAAGCGAACGACTGAGTCACGAACCAGAACAGACGCGTCAACGACACGCAAGCCAATCGTGCCCTTCACAAGCAGCGACGACGTCACCACGCCATCCTCACTCGCGTTCGACGACATCCGGGCGGTCCCGACGGGGTGCCAGATGGTGGTGGTGTAGTTCCTCACGTACACCTCGAGCTCGGCGTCGGTCTGCGCGAGGGCGAACGCCGAGTACTCCGCGATCGCGTAGTTGCGCCAAACGGGTGCTTTCACCAACTCTCGAGCGGCCTTCACAGCCTCGACCATGGTGTACACGTCGAATGGATCCGCCAGAATACCGGGGTCGATCACGGGGTAATCGAATGGATCGTTAGAGGCAAGTACGACGGTCCCTCCTGAAAGAACGTGTCAAAGCGCGTCAGGCGTCCTCGAAACGACTCACGAGAAGCGGGCGAGACAATTGCAGTAGTCATGGACATGTAGTATCCGGTGGCAGGCTCAGGCTGAGTGAAAGACACGTAGTTGTTCTGTCGCGCGAGTCAGGGGAGCGTGAGCGAGTGTCGACAGCAATGTGAGTTGGGGCAACGTACGTGCGGCAGAATTTCGATGTGGGGAGAGGCAGGTCCCGCAGAAGGATCGGTGAAGTTCGCGAAGACCTCGGTCTCGTTCAGCAGCCTTATCCAAGCAATTTGGTTTGTACCGTCGTCGACGTACGGCCCTGTTCCAGTCGAGTTCCACTGTAAGAACAGCTCGTTCGCGAGAGAGGCGTTACGGAAGATATCGTCCCACGTAGCAGTGGAATTGACAACCCACGGGTTTCCCAGCAGGGGATGGTCCGACAAGTTTTGGCCCACATCAGTGAGATTAACCAGGGGCGTGATGTTCACCGCCTGGAGCAGCGTAGGATCGCCGATACCACTAAGTTGCAGCAGCTGCGGAGTGCCCATGGACCCAGCGCTCAATATCACCTCCTTCTGCGCCCGAAGAGTGTACCGCGGTGCTACGGTCCCAGTTAATACTTTTCGTCCGCTTTTACTGTTATACGTACCTGTCCTGTTCTGCGCCAGTTCCACCCCTGTGAACGATAGAAGACCGGTGCCTTCATCGTATGATATAAGCCGAGTGACTTGCGTCTCGATGAGCACATCAAGATTCGGGCGGTCAATGACAGGTTCGAGGTAGCCCGTCGCTGAACTGCTCCTCCTGCCGGAGGTCGAGACGGAGCCCTGAGACCATCCTTACCGAAACGCAGAGTAAGTCATTGTTTAGAGCGTCGATGAGGGCGGCAGCATACCTATCCCCAGAGGATAGCCAGAGTTGTAATCGATGTTGTACGGGAAGCGGTGGGGGCGCTGATGCGTCGTTTCGAAGACCAAAGGATCGAGGGGAGTAGACACCCCGGGTAGACTGATGTGTATCGGGCCGCTCAAGCCGTGAACGACAGGATTCACTTGCCCCGCAGTGTCATGGTGATCGCTTGGAGGGACTAGACTTTCGCTCTACGATGCGCAGTCTCGGTCAGCTGCAGACTAAACAAGCCTCGGAAGACAACGTAACCTTCTTCATGTACGGCAGCATTTCGTTCCATGACCAACCGATATCTTCTGTCACATTGGCATAGCGATCCCAATCATCGACAGAGCCTCTCGTCCACACACAAAAGTCTGAGAGGGAGATCGCATCAGCATTCCAAGGACATGATGTATGTCGCTGTGCAAAACGACTCACTGATGGTGCTCGAGCCACCAAGGACCCGTCCCCTGGGATAGACCACAGTCCTGTTGTAGAGACCGACTTGTTCTGTCGTCGTATAGTTCCACGTTATCGAAGTATCGGGCGAAAGTGTTGAGTCCAGGAGCGGAATTTCGTCATCTATGACCGCGCGATTGCTGCCCGCGAAGCGTCAGAACTATTCCATGTCCATATATGCGCTGGGATCACCTCAAACCCGCTTCAATAACGAGCACGTTGAACGACGGCACCTCGCTAAGTCTGCTTGCCAGAACGTTTCCTGCAGTCCCGGCTGGAGCAAGGGCAGTGGTCCGTCAGCAAGCCGTTAGAGGCAGGTGCACGTGGCTACGAACCTCCTACGATAATAAAATCGTACTTTCTCGACGGAAGAAGCGCTGGGTTGTCATAGAGCGCACAGCGAACAATGGAAGCGTAGGTGATGGCCAGCAAGGCATGCGCAACGAGTTGGGATCGCATGGCGCCGCTCGGTCACGAATGGGGAGGACTTCGATGCGTACCGTAAACGTTAACCTTATAACGCCCAGCTCGAGCGAGGTACCCAGGAACAGGCTGTCAGAGTGTAGCGAGTTCTCGTAGCAAGCACGTCGTGTCATCCCGCGTACGGTGCCCGGTGTGAGTACGGTACCTTGAAACATGTTCAGCTAACGGGTGTCGCACGCCGCTCAGCGTCCGAGGCTGCCGTGTCGTGTCGAGAGGTGCCGTATTGGCACGCTCTCAGCCCACCGCGAGTGGACCGATCGGACGCACGGGCTTTGAAGGACACAGGCAGCCGCACACACATCATTTCCAGAGGAAGGTTCATCACGCCACGATTCTCCGGAGCAGATCCGAGGTCACGAATTTTAGGGTTTCACAGCTCCTTACCCTCTCCGGATCGCACCCGATTCAAATCCTCATAATGTGACGCTGGCCTGTCCATGTGCGGGAGAGGAGGGAATTACATCCATGTAGTTAGTAGTCACCACGCTCGAGCGCGTCGCAGTGCTTCTTGATCACTTCGCTAGGACCACAGCGCGCGGCGTGTCACCAGCTTCGCACGCCGTAGCAGCTAGTGGCGCTGTCCACTGACAGAGGGCTCAAATCGACATGAGCTATTTGAGGTACGTATCCAGGGTGCGGATGCTGATTAGGTATGGTACGCTGCACCCGAAGGCTATGCGTAGGTCTGGGTGATGCAGCAGAGAAGGTGTACAGTAGGAAGAATGTCCGTGTTACGAAACTCCCGCATCTATCATTAATGCGCTGTACGCCGCTGTCTACACCTTGGCTATCAATCTCTTGCTAAAGCGCAAACGGACGGGGAGCAAAAAAAGCGAGGACACGGTAGATATCAGGAAGGAATACACAATCAGATACTTGTATGCTTCGCGCGACTCTTGGCTAACATCCAAGTGTGCCGCAGTGGCCCCGATGATCCGCGAACCGATGGGTACCGTGAATATAGGAGGGATCACGACAGCCAAGAATTGCACGGCGACCGCTGTACCTAGCTTTTCGAGTCCTGGAGCCAGACAAGCTCAGTGACAATACAGTGCCGCCGTGCAGGGGCAGAGACGTACCGACTATCTTCGCGGTAACCGGGACTGACAGAGCCCAAAAGACTGGACGATATCAGTGTCCCTTGATTGGTGAGGTGACGTCCGTCACTCACCTCCAGAGAAAAATCCGTAGAAGATGCCGAACACCATCATCACGCCAAGGTTCGTCGCGAAGTACCAGATGATGATACACGTCAGACCCATGCAGAAGTTGAACAGCCCGAGGATATTGATGGGCCCCGCGCGGTCGGCCAGATACCCAGCTGCAACTCGTCCGATGACCTGCGCGGCGGTGGAGACTGATATAACGCCAGAAGAGTTTGTCGCCGATATACCGATCGCGGTGCAGAAACCTATTAAAAATCAGTCGATGTTCAGACAACGAGATACGACTAAGTGTCTCACTGGGGATGAAGAACAGAGGGGTCCCGAAGCCAAAGAATTGCGTGAATGTGAACATGAGGTACAGGTTGTAACCGGGGACCTTGAAGATGCTCCAGTCGTACGCCCTGTACTGTATTCCCCGCCCGGCCGTGCGGTACCTGACGGATGCGACGCCACCAAGTCCGAAGACAAAGCAGAGGAAGCCGATGAATCGCAAAGCCCACTCGATAGACACATGGTTGATGAGGGCTTGGATTACGGGGGACAGGATCACTGCGCCGATGCCGCTTCCAGACTAGATCAAATAGACATATTCGATGTCAGTTCAGCAAGGACTACAGGCTATATCTTACGCTAGCGATGGACGTTGCAAGGCTGCGACGCTTTGCGAACCACTGCGAGGGCAGGCCAATGGCCGGGATGTATGCCAAGGACGATCCGATACTTCAGGAACGCGTTCGATCAGCCCGACATGTCCACAAAATTGATTGAACGGTTACTCACCCGAATAGTATGCCTTCCGACAGAAGGAGCTCCCAGTAACTGGTTGATATGGACGCCAGCTCGAAGGCCACCGCGACGACGATGACGCCTACTGATATTGTAGCACGCATGCCAAACCGAGTCACGAGCAAGTTGGACAGCGGGCCGACAGCAAACGTGAAGCCCACTCCGCACCCGCCGACGTAGCCAATTCTGGCAAGACTCTGATCCCTGAATCTGGACGAGGGAGCGTTGACGTAGGCGTTGAGGAGAACGCCCCAAATGTTGACAATTCCGAAAGTCATGAAGCTGATGAGCCATGCGCAGGCGACGGACAACCACGCGTCGAGTCCGCCATCGGGGGGAGCGTCGACGGGCTCGGGAGGCGCGCTAGATGCAGGTTTCTCCGATGAAGGAACCTCAGTGCCTACACCGACATCCGACTCTTGGTCTGTTTTCATCACGCCTTCCTCTACCGTCTTGACCGCGGATGGCGGGTTGGTGGCCATGGGATAAGTTGAAGACCGCAGACGAGGACGGTGTAGTTTGAGAATGGTTTGTCCGTGCCCAAGTGAGCATCTCCCAGCAGCTCCCAGTGGCCTCGTGCCACGCCGAAGCCGAGTACGCCAAAATGAATAGTAGAAGGGAAGTTCCGTCCCGTGAACTCCGTGTCAAAGCGCAGCCGAGAACATGCCAGGACCCGCTGTGTGTGGTATCGTCGTCACTTCACGGAACGGGATCTAGAGCGGACATGGTTCGGCGAATTAAGATTAAGTTACATACTTAGCAGAGTTCAAAACATGTCTTCGATAGACGCATCTGAGTCGCAGGGTGGGCCGGCGTGTTCGAGTTGAGTCTGAGTCCGGGGGCGCCACAAACGCGAAGCCCTCTGAAGACGACGAGGAGAATCTCCATTCAGTCACATCTGCAGGAGACAGCGCCGGTGATCGACATACCGCACACACCGCAGATGACACAACGGTCCCTGGCACAGCACCCAAACTGGTCTATCGCGTCCGTGACCCTCTTTGGTGGTCGCTCTGCTCCGCTGGCACCTTCACTCGGTTAGCAGCAGCGTCCATAACGTTGATGCTCCTGTCAGAACATGCCGTACGTTACTGCTTCTCGTGCATAGCACCAAGAACGTGTGTGATGGGCCGAAAGATACCAGTATGGTTCGAGATACCTAAAATGAAGTTTAGGTTTGGATGAGACAGATCGAGCTCCGGCTCTTATTGGAATGGAAGCTCGACCTGTAACGAGATAGCTCGGGCGGTCATAGTGGGTGCGGTCGCGCGGAACAGGCGGAATGAGCGAGAAAGGGCACGGGGTATGTAGACTGGTGTTGGAAAGTTCCATGGTACATAATGATACAGGCGCGGAGGAGCTACGAGTGCTGATGTAAGCATGTGGCGGGCGACCGTGAGGTTCAAGCGTTCTTCGCTCAGCGCACATACCGCAGACTCAGCTTTCCTCCTGAGCGGTAGTGACCGTACCATGGCCGTGGTGTCATTTTCCCGGAGGTACGTGGCACTGGGGCTTTCGCGTCTGGCTTGACCGCGTCTGCCCTGACGCACGGACAGGCCCGAGACGAGTATCGTTCAACATGATCTTGCTCATTCGATGATCCTTATCACAACGTGTACTATGACGAACGACCGACTCGAATGTATAACATTCAAGCTCAAACCTAAGTTCACTTAGCTTGAAGCTCTCGAACATGTCAAAGACATGGTCGAGGACTTCAGGACTAAGGTAACATGGTCACGCGATGTAAAAACTCACCCGGGCTGAATGCAGTGTGCGGTGGGGACGAAAGAACAATTACAACGATATATATGCAGCACTCGGCGCGTGGAATCTGAACTTTCTCTACCGCGGTGAATATCCTTGTACGATCCTAATTACCACGTCAAGGCCTGACGCGACTGTATTATGTAGGCTGTACAGACTCCGTAGCCTCGAGACATTCAAGCTCTGGCTCTGGCATTTGGATACTGGCGCCGCCGCGGACGTACGTCAAGTTTGTACTCGGCCGAGAAGCGCGGGCTGCTGAGCATACGCAAGACAAATCACCTGGACCCTAGAAGTCGGAAGAGTTGGGAAGGAAGCCGAACAACGCACTTCGCAAAAAAAAAACTCATGCGTCAATCGTCATGTTCTGCCAGTGGACGTCTCCAACTTCAAGTCTCAACTGTTCGAATTTCTGCTGCACCATTTAGCCACCGACCGACAACACGCACGGGCGCCATCGGCGTCTTGACGATGACCGGATGAACCGCTGGCAGAAGGCTCAAACTTGAGCGGCTTCTCGAGGCGCACAAGGCAACCATAACACCGGCACCGTCTGTCGGCTTCAAGTCTACTCAAGGCCGCACTGAGTCTGGTTCTCGGCGGGCTCCAGCCCCTAGCCGTCAAAGACACTTGGCTCTATGTTTAACAGTAGTATGTCCAATTCCACATCGCTCAACTTCAATGGATGGTCGACGGCATGCGATTGGTGTCCACCTATTTCACTTGGAGTGCCACGCCCCTGACTTCTACCGATACGTGCGCAGCACTCATCATGAACCACGGGGAATAGTTCACCAGTAGCAGGTGCGTGTAACGTCATGTGCCGACGTGCCAGAGGACTATCTTATAGAAGTACGGTCGAACGCGATGTTCTTGACAACTGATGCTCCCTGCGGCGCGCCCGCGGCGGTCTCGGATCTTGTCCGAGGATACGGTGAACAGAGAACATCTGATAGAAACTCTACAATAGATCCTAGCGTCGGCCTGTGGGCTACTTCGTTGCAAGATCCCGAATTCCGTCAGTCAAGCCTGCGCGCGATAAGCTGCACTATGCATCGTTCTTGGAGAAGCCGGGGTCAGACGTCTTGGAACGCCAATCGTGACGCGGCCAACTATCGTGTCTCAGGTATGCATGACATGGATATGCTACGTCCTTCCAGCTGCCCATGTTAACGCGTTTCGTAGAATACTAGCACCCGAACTCGGGCACAATCGCTGGTGCGCCGCGTGCAACGGGAATAATACCGGTGAACGCGGAAGTTACACATCATCGAAAGAGTTCTTACCGTGCGTTGTGCCCGTACCGAAGCTAAGTGATTTGGGCCTCTATCCTTCCTATTCTACGGTGTCACCGCTCGAAACAGAATCATTACATCGCGTATATAAGCCCGATAGACCGCTAGAGGTGAGTCCGTACTACCTCTGCCGTCTGGTACTGTTCCGAAGTCCGAACATGTCTACAGCATCGCTCTCTACTGCTCGTGATCGCTTCAAACCACCTCCTCTGGACGGCTCATTGACGATACCAGAGATCTATGCTTGGCACGCCGAATTCAATCCCGAATATCCCGTCTTCGTCTTCCCCGAGACCGATGGTGCCGTCACTGTGCACACGTACTCCGATGTCATTGCGGCCGCAACCCGTGGCGCTCACTACATCGCGGACTGTGCGAATATTGGTATTGGTACCTCATACCAAGGGACTAGGCCTGTGGTTGTGCTGGCGGCATCAGGTATCTACCAACTCTCGGTTGTGTATAAAAGGCTAACACTGTTCTTGTTTTGTATTAGACAGTATCACCTATGCAACATGCCTCATAGGCCTATTGCTTGCAGGCATTCCTGTTTGCCTCATAACACCCAGATTCTCTCCATCTGTGGTCTCAAAGCTTCTGAAGAGTGTTGATGCATTACATATCTTTACAAGCACTGAACCTCAGATACAGCAACTGGCAGAGCTGGCTGTCTTATCACTAAAGGATCTTATGGGTGATGCCAGCCTACCTGGTATCAGTGCTATGCCCTCTTATGAGCAGCTCTACACTTCATCCATACCCTATTGCCCTTTGTCAGTTTGTCATGTTTGGACAGCACCTGCAGTGATCCTGCATTCCTCTGGTGAGTGTGTGAGGTATTCCAATAATGAGATACCATTGCTTGACCACTCAATAAGGTTCAACCTCTTTTCCCAAGCCGATAACCTACACACATCAGGTATTGTTTCAGTTTGCTGTTATCTCAGGTATGTGCCTGCTGGCTCTTGGAAAAATTCCATTGACATATGTCATCAAGATGGTCCTCTTGTCACTGGAAGAGTCTTTGCTGTGCCTGCTCTTGAACTCTTCCATGCTGCTGGATTCTTTATTTTCTCTTGGCTGGTAAGTCTATTCACATTTGTTCTGGAAAAATATCAATTCCATGGGTATACTTTGCATGTAGCCAACATGTGGATATATAATGGGGTTGATGAAACCCACAAGACCTGCAACAGCCCCTACTCATATCATGGCTTACAAGTGCCTCATAGCACTTAATGCAGAATATGCATATGTACCAGCACTGCTGATAAATGTGTGTGTGTGTTTAGTTACTCATATCTCCAAGACTGACTTGTGATAGGCATGGCATGGGAAGCTAGAGGAGTACCCATATCTGCAAAGACTGAAGGCATTGGTATGTCCTTTGGACTGTTTCAAATGCATATATACACATCCTTTTGTTGAACAATTACTTCAGCTATACAGTGGTCGTTTCTTGAACAAATCTATAGGAGACAGTTTGGTTGCAAATAAGATCAAGCTCTTCACTATGTATGGGGCGTGAGTGTTTGCATACTTTTACCACTACCAGGATGTGTATCTCAATTTTCAGTCTAGTACAGAAGCAGGAAATATCAGTTCCATATGCAGAGGTGAGTTGCAATGTTGAACCCTCAAGCATTGATGATCATGACATAGATTACTCAGCTAACCAGGACAATGAATGGGAATACTTCACAATGAATTCACATTGTGCAGTTGAACTCAGACCCTTTGATGATGGCACATTCAAACCTGTGATCAGAGTAGTACAATCTCACAAGGCTCCATTATAATGCTGTTGCTGATGATTGTTATTTGCAGGCTGAGCCATACATGCATCTGCCCTTCACAAACACTGTGATTGATGGTGGAAGGGCTTATGCTCCTGGTGATCTACTCATGCCCCATCCAGAGGTGAAGGACTATTGGAAGATACTTGGCAGAGAAGATGATCAGATCATGCTAGCAACTGGGGACACAGTATGTGGATCCTTTTCTTGTATATCATACAGTACCAATGATACTTTCATGCAAAACTAGATTAATCCAGTCCCTATAGGCAAGTCATATAATGTGTAACTGTACATGACTAACATTATCCATGCAGAGAGCCAGTTCTACCAACATCAACTCATCTGTGGAGCTGTCATGTTTGGCCGTGGAAGATCCAAGCCTGGGATACTCCTTGAAGTTGATTCTCAAGCCAATGTTGACACATGTCAACAAGCCATTGAGTAAGTAACATACACCATATGCTGGGATTTGTTGCCTTAGTATCAAATCCACAGAGAATCAATCAGCATTATCAATGCACAGAGCCCTGAATATGCTCAGCTTGATACAAAGGTATGTAACTCAGAGCACAACATAATGTTCAGGGCAATACTGAGCTTGATTAACACCAGCTTGTGATTATGGCCTCTCACAGCAAGCCATTCTCATACAATATCAAAGGGTTACCAAACCATCCTCTCATTTTGCATCAATATCAGGGAGAAATTGATGCTGCATATGCATCAACAATGATGAGCAGTGCCTCTGTCATGGTACCACTAGTTTCCCTATGATAGGTATCGGGCTCAGAATGATGTATGTAACAGAAGTCATGTTGTAGATAGTGTATAGTGCTTGCGAGATGAATGAAGACACTGCTGACCTATCTGTGGCTAGCTATGAGGTAGCCACCCAGAGATCGAAGGAAATGTCGTGCCTTGACAGTGGATAGTAATGGTACATGGCAGCCTTTCCGAAGCAAAGAATACTCTCCACAAGACTCGGAGGATGCGACATGGACATGAAACAAGACGCTGCGACGTAGTCCTGATGTCACAGATCCACCCAAACATTGGAACACCGTCGTTAAGTCGGCGAGAGGCTCTTGGCCATTTCCGCGCACACGGCTAAGAGAGCGTGCCCAAGTATGTCAAAGTCCTTGAGCTACACGACGTTAGTTCTGGTTCGCGAAGCATTGATGGACACACCTCGTTATATATCTGTGCGCTTACTCTTGTCCACCACTGACCATTATGATAGAACTGCATCGCGTAAACATTGTGCTTGTTGAGTAGCTTGTCCTGAAACATGAGCGTGATCTGCTCGGATGGCCGCAGCGATCCAGGAAGCGGTATCGCAACATTGACCTAGCGTCGCTTCAGGTTATAGCCAAGGACTAGTTGGTACGAACACACCATGTTGGCAGTGAATGCCTCTGCTTCCTCATCGTCTGCGGGGTATAGCATGTGCGTCTTCATGATTTCCGCGAGACGCCTTCCACCGGCCATGGCTAAGTCATGGCAGTATTGATTGATCTTCGCTTCCCCACCCAGCAGCGATCGGATTTCGAGAGCTGGCAGTCGTTGGATTAATGGTGAAAAGCACAGATGTCCCAATGTCATACCGGACTTTATGCTCAAAACCGGAGTAAAGTCTAAGGTACCAGTCCCTGAAGTCGCTTTAGAACAAGGACGGAATGTTGGATGTCTGCACATACAGTGAAATTTGAACTGCAAATCGTGCTCGACCGGAGATTGCCCCAGGCCGTGATAGGTGAGACTTGTTGGAAATGCCGATTTGATGATGCGGTGATTACTGCGAAGACGATATTATTCAGTACATCTCACGACAGGTAAAGTATCACAGACCGCTCGGGGACGTAAAGAACTGCGCAGCCGAGTTTCGTATAAAGCCACTTCGAGCAGCTCTGTATGTGTGAACACCATTTCATCACCGAGACTCGCTTATAAGAACGGTCGCTCACCGAAACCCAGAAATCCGGTGAGACCCTTCCCAAGTCAAGGTCGACCTCTTGGCCCAAGGAATGAGCTGCATCAACAACGCTCCACACACATTCGTCCTTGCAAATCTGTACCATCTCCTTCCATGGCATCAGGACCGCTGGAGCGGCCGATATACTGTCGAAAACCGCAACGATCTTGGGGGTCGACCTCGGTGTTACGCCTGAGTGTAGCGCCTGCGCTCGTTTTATGGCACGAATATGAGCCTTGAACCGTCCCAATATCACAGAGCGTCTCTCCGGGAAGCTGAGCTTGAACTCTGAGAGCATTAGGTTATGAGTATTGTCGCGAACAAATTGGGCAGCCGACGTTACAGTCTTGAAGTGACAGTCGGCTGGTGAAGAGAAGTCGCATCAAAACGATCCGACTCGTCCAGCATAAAACGCACTGATAAGCAACGTGTCTGATTCGCCCCACTCGAAGTTGCGCAGGACAGTGTTGATTCCATGAGAGACGTTCGGCACGAAGACGCATTCGTGCTGTTGTGCACCAATGAGCGTAGCCATCTGTGCCCGGACTTTTTCCAAGCGAGGACGGTATTCGAACCATATAAAACGATCCGGGTTGAGTGACATTTCCGCGTCGAGCTCTCGGCTTGCGTCCTCGACATATCGGGGTACAGCGCCAGCTGTACCTGGTGGGCAAGCGCTTCAGCGATCGATTCTTGAACGGTAGCGCGAATACGGCGGTCATAACAGGCACTTACCATGGTTCAAATTAGTATATTCAGGATCCAGCTGAAAAAGTGATCTAGCTGCGCGACCGAACGCGACAGGCGAAGCGGGTAGAGCGTCCTGTAGGAACGTAGCCATGGTTTCCACCAGAGATTGAAAGACGCACAGTATGATGTGGAACGGGGATGAAGCTATAAGAGTTGACCATTTAGGAGCGTAGAATTTGACTGTCGCCGAAGTCTGGCTAAGCATGAGCGGTCCGGGGATAGTGAATGATGAAGAGAAAGGTTGCCTTCCGATCAGGCTTCTATGATGCCGACGAGCCGCTGGAAGATTGTGAGATATCCTGAAGGGTGCGATACATGTCAACAACATTGGTCGAACTCAGTATGATACGCGTAGAAGACTCACCCAGCCCTCCCCGAAGGGCGTCTCAACGACAGGGGACGAGACCGTCGCGTTACTACTTCGAATATAGACGCCATCCTGTCACGGGCATTTAAGGTGTCCTTCGTAAACCCCATGCACATGTCAAACGCACAACACACGCTGACATTCTGACGTCTACTATCGCTCGAAGCCTCCTCTCGGATTACAGCCGAAACCTTGCTCAGTGTTCTCAGCCTGACCTGCGTACTGGCGGACTGGTCAGCCCATCCTTAGCCTCAGTCACTCTCGCTTCTAGTCCATCCGCACCTGCGACTCTACATCAGACGATTGCCGTACGCATGACTCGATTTGATATACGCACTATAAGGGTCTACCATCATATCAATCCCAGGAGAGGTGGTTCTTAGTCGAGGGATGACTTGCCAGCGGTGAGCATGCGGTATGGCCAACGTTATGCGCGGTGTACTTCCTGTACTGCGCGGTCATATAGCGCGAGCCGCCCGTACAATCGATCTGCCGCAGGTTAGCTGAAGTCCAGAAGGCGAGAGTCCGGGGAAGAGTCGCTAGAGTCAGAGTATGAGCTCGTGATCTCGGAAGAAAGTACAGCGGTGGAGTTGATAGCAACCCAGTAATCTGACGGTAGAGAGCAATGCGTTGGGCTATTGATGAAGGTCGAAAGGCTGCATACGCCACTAATGTAGTCAAGTTCTACCCAACACATACATAACGTATACAAGCAGAGGTAGCAACAACGACTTTCGTGTACTGGCATAGATGTGAGAACTGGGCACGCAGACTAAAGCGTCACGAACCTGATGCAGTACCGAGCTACCTCAACATACCCGCACTACAAGTCAGGCCGAGGATATGAGTTTGTCGAACTGGACGCTACGTCAGAAGGCTCACTCACAACGACTTCGGTGCGCTGGTAGTGCTAGACGGGCCTGGGGTGGACGTGAGTTCGTTGGCTTCGTTGGTCTCTGTGAATGACAAGTGGCATGCGGCCGAGAGGTCAGAGATAGTAGCCATGTCGGTATGGTAGAACTTGCAGTCAAAATGGAACCAGAGCCAGCACGGTCACGACGGTGGGCAGCCAATGACAGTGCCGAAGGGGTTAGCTGCGATAGAGGCCAGCGTAAGCTGGGTGGAGCGACAAAACGAGGCCGTACTCACTAAGTAGTGCTCGGCCACGGGCTCATTGGCCTCTCTCCAAGTGCGCGTCGCGTGGCGCAATGCAAAAGATGTTGTCAACGAGACCTATTACTGCCCAATTTCGAGGGAAGTCAATGATTGTAAGTACGACGGGGCTCAGTCGTTCGGCAATGGTGATGGTCATGTACGCCGTGTTGTGGTTTACGAACCACGTCATAACACCAGCCGACGGACCGTACTTAGCCAGGGGCAGGTCTGTCGAGAGACGTACTCCTGCACGAACCCCAGACCACCGTCACTAGTCTCTTCAGAATCAAAGGTCTATCTCGCGTTCGACATCGCCTACGCGACCCGCATTGCAAAGACTCATAGATGATGCACTGGAAGCCCGAGGCCAATCAACGCCTCTATCGCCATCCACGGATCGACTACGTCGTGCATTCAAGACCTCATGCGTCAACTCAAACTCGATAGAGCGAAGGACAGACCTGCGAACAGCGTCATAGCTCGCGGCTTCCGCAGAGACCCTCCAGGATGAGTAGCTGGTCGCAACTCTGCACGTCGAGCATCAGGGGCGCGTATGTGATACAGAAGTACTGATCGCACGCCTCGAACAAGGACATGTTGTCGAACGTTGAATGCAGTCCTTCGTCCGTTTGGGTGTCTTTCACGAAGATGAGGTTGCGTTTGGACGTGTTTAGGACGTGTCGCCGGGAGCGGGTTTCAAGCTGGGACTCGAGATTTGTGAGAAGGTGGTTACAAACTCATAATGTACGTACATGTACGCCCTCAAGATAGACAGGCTCCTGTGGTCTTCGCTACGACAACGGATGTAAAAGAAAGGTTGTCCATCTATACTGAGCTTAGCAACACAGTCAATTGCGGAGAAATCAGCGGCAAAAATGAGCACTGACCTCTGGATGATGGATTCTGGGTACGCCTACCTCACTCTTCAGACCTGTCCAGCGGTCGCCCGCGTACGCATGTCGACGTGTTGTGGGCCATCTCGTAGCAGAGTGTGCGGAGCCCTGCGTCGATATACTGAGACTGGACGACTCTGTGTCAGCGACAGAGGTCCCTGACTGTTAATCTACTTCGGTGCGCTCGACGCGGAAGTTCCCAGCTTCGAAGCCGGTCGAGGTTGTGGGAGGAAACTATAGTGATGGCGAAGTCCTGTCTCGCAAGGACTGCTTGCAGCCAAGAACCAGTCTAGTAAGGGCAAGAAAGCTAATGGGAATTATATTTGAGGTTTGTAGGTAGAGAACCGGGCTGATGAGGCGATACACATGGTTGGAGGTGATGAGCAGGGGCTGCGCTGTGGGCGCCAAGTGGGCGCGCCCGCCACATGCTTACTTACTTATGTAATCACGCCTAAATCCCTCGCGCCAGCCTTGAGCGCTTGAGCTTGAGCTTGAGCCTCTGAGTCTTAAAGTACTGTACAGTCATGGCCGTTCTCGCTCGTTTCGCTCGTCTCGCACGGCCGCAGTGCGTCGTCTGTTTGATCCGCTCATGCTCGCCAGATCATCCCCAATTTGCTCGTCCGCTATAGATTTCTTCCTGTGTAATGGTGACGTCGCAGTGACGGTAACGTCGCGTTGCCTGTCGGAGCCTACGGCGTACTGGCAAACGAAACAGTTTCTGGAGCTGGGCGGACTTCGCGGTAAGCTATTATGTCTCCATGTACCTGTGATCGCAGACTGGATTGTGCTCCATGTCACCAGGAACACGAAGGACGGTTGTTCTGGTCATCAAGCATGGTCCATCTTCAGCGTGGTTGCGTCCAGAACGAGGCTACATAAAGGAGAGGTATGGTGTATTCTCGCCCAATGTTTTCAAATTCTCACCAAATCCCGTCGTAGACGTTCGTTGCGCCAGAAGTTCGTTTGCAGTCAGTGTTGCGTTGTGAGCACTAGTACCCCTCAAAATCGGCGCACACCATCTGTGACCGGCAACACTGGAGAGGAGTCCAACGGAAATCGGAGGCGTACAAAGTACGTCTGCCTCTATCGTTTCACAATTTTGACCGACATGGTGTCACAGTGCTCCATATGACACAACATCCACGATCAATACGTGCTGTTTGTCATCAAGACAACGTTATCAGCTCTGTCGCCCAGATCTACCCACCCCAAGGTGAATACATACCTGATATGCATCGTCCGTGGCTATTCTGCGTGTTTCTACTGGGATAAACAGCCAGGCCCTCGCGCGCGCTCGTGCACCCAACCATCGTACAAGACATGCTATGCGAACCGAGCGCGGAGGCCGTTCAGGCCTGTGCGCACAAACTCGAGCTTACGATGCCGTACCAGTGCTATCGGCTCCAGCACCGCCATCGCATCGAGCTGCTCCGAGATCGACGCACTGGATACCCTCAACTGCACATCGGTTGCTTGAGTCTCATGCACTCATGGGCGACCGGTCGCCGCGACGACGATTTCACCTGCATACCTTTTTTGCGAAGACGCGGACGAGCCGAAATGGCAATTCTTTGGTCATGGCAGGCGTAAAGACAGAAATCTTCATGGGAACCTACGTCCAAGCCCACTAGAAAGAGATGGTCGCTCACCTGAAGAACACCCCGCCGTCCTTGCGACTGGGCCTGTCACACGCCATTTCCCGCCCTATCCATATGCACGCTCCACGCTCCCGTTCTCGCGCTTCATAGCTTTACTACTTGCTGGCGTACGGTACGACTACCTGGTCCTTCGACTCCGGTGCCGAGGAGCTCGTCGGGCCTGTGCGCGACGCGATAGCTCCTTCGGCTGGAGACAAGTCACGACGACCAACCACGTTCATTGTCGACTCGGACACCGTTTCCCATCTCATCCTGAGTCCTCCCTCTCGTTCCGCGACCGTACTGTTCTCGATCATCTTCCCATCGGTGGCACACGGCCGGACTACGCCTGCTCAAGTGTCCCAACGCTGCAGCTCTGTCATAATCTACAGAGATGCTGCGGGCTTGCCTGCCGCGGACAGTCAGTGGTTGCTGCTTATACTGTAGTAGAGTCACATTCCTACAAATGCCTGCAGAGTCGCGTGGCCCTCCACGCAGATTCGCTTCCATAAACACAAGGGCGCACCGTCCAGCAGGCTACGGAGTTCTAAGTACAGCGATGTCTCCCTGTGGCGTCCCTCCTTTGTCGTGTATTCAATGCATGTGCGACACAGTCCGAACGTAGGTGACGAAGCGCAGGCTTGTCGTAACGGTACTACCGGAGCTCAAACGTTCATGCATCGCTTCCTGTCTGAACCTTACTGTATGGCGAGCGCGCCCAACGTGGTTCATCTATTCCAAGTGGGAAGTTATCCGGTGTCTACAAACGACGTGCGCCGGCATGACAGGTCTCCATTCGACATCCTCAAGGGCTCGCCCATCCGCGTTATCCCCATCTTTTGTACGCGCCCTCTCCCGTCGCCGTCGCCGACCAGATCAAGCTCGCAATTATCCTGCATCCGCACGGCAACCATCAACCCGGAGACGTACCGCGAGCCGTTGACCTTCGTGCTAGGGCTTAGACCCCCTGCAGTCCGAGTCCTAATGCCGCAGCCAGTGGACACCCTGAGGGGTTCGAGCAAGTGATCATACCCCGGGCATAGGTGCGAGAGCCATTCTTGCATTCTCTTCACACGAGCTCAGCGCTCAGTGAATGCATCTAAGTTAACAGGTGCTGCAGCCTTTGCGCTCGAGAAGCCTGCACCCGTACCCGGTGTACCGTTATGCAATGGAACCGTAGCGTTCGCTTTGCGTACAGCTCGTGAAGTTGACCGTCGGAGACAGCCGGAGCCTTGTCCATCATCGGTGAGTACTCATAGTACTCACTGCCTGACAATAATGGATCATCTGGGGACAACATTACCGGGCTGTTGCATTCCCCATCTGCTTCTGCGTCCGGGACTGTGAGTAAGCCTCTGACATATGTATTTGACGTTCGTACTGATCCATAATATCGCGCAGTCTCGTCACTTGGTGCGACCTCACATCTGGCTCTATCCTATACCAAGTATGAGCAGGCGGTTCGATGGGATGCGAGATGCCGAGAGCTCGTACACGCATTCATGAAGGGGACACTTGGAGCCACCGCGGTTGAGTCATCTGTGTCAATCTCTGAGTTAACAAGTATGTAGATACATCGGTTCCATTATCCACGTTCTCTGTTGTGTTCAGGCGGAGCCCGAGCAGCCGTGTGCCAGACGTATCATAGTATCTCGTCATGAATCATTTTACAGCAAATACAAAGTAAGGAGTGACTTCAATAGTGTTAGACCTGGGTACAGCAAGTTGCGTTCGATACAGACGAATTGCGAACTCATCATTCTAGAACGAACAATTCGGTAGACTCGTGGTGACCATAACCATCCGGGGCGACCAATGTCCTCAGCCTACACTTTGATGTCCTGAGATGAGGACTCGATCGTGTCATCGAGCTGGTCCTAAAACATCGTAATTAGTAGAGAGCCGTATGCGTAGACAATCTGGGGCCTCACCGATTTCGTGTCTTTAGTCTGAGTCAAGTTGACCATCGCGACGTGGTCAACATAGGTGTGGCTGTCGATGTTGACGTTCACACCCGCCACATGCTCCGCGGTCCCGAGGTCCGCGAACCGCATGCTGCCGACAGGCATGGATTCTGAGAGCTGCGCCTGTTGGCGTAGAGTGACACGGTTGTTCAAGAGGACGAGGAGCGAGTTGCTGTAGAGCTTGGATAGCAGCAGTGCGCAGACAAAATGGTAGTAATTGTGCTTGTAATGTAAGAAGAATATGAGGTCCAACGTCGCAACGATAGCTATAGGTCCGCGAAGCTTGTCATGTCGTACAATAAAGACAGTTTATCTATGCCTACCTGTTGCCATGCCAGTCTCTATGACGAGACGGATGAGTCGATTGATCATCCTATTGGTGCTCTTGTAGCCTGTACGGTTGCGCGAGAGCTGCGAAGTATACTGTCAGTTCGACAGGGTGTAGACCACGGCCCAATAAGCATACAAAGTAGACCATAGAGCACGCTATGATGACGTCGCATGAGGCCGTTCCAGCCAGCCAGATCTAGCAGAAGATTAACAGAAAGGAGTTAGTTATGCAATAGGACCCTTCATTAGGACATACTGTGGCCGTGGTAGGTGTCTTGACTTGCTCCGCGGCTTGGTTACGCAGAATGGCAGACAGAATCCCTTCCGCGACGGCTGCGCTGAATTGCATGAGAGCCACCTGCGGATTAACAGTGGTTAATCATTGAAATACATTCATACGAAGACGTACCATGGCGATCCCGATTGATAGAACCTTTGAGCGCCCTAAAACGTAAATACGCCAGGCGTAGAAGCATTGTATGGCGCCACTGCCTGCTCAACATCAGATGGCGAGCATGGACATTAGCGCACTCCGACGTACTGATACCAATGAACGTTGGGACATCGAGCCACAAGAAGTCCGTTGAGATGAAGCCTTCGTAGTTCCCGAAACTGAGAGCAAATTGGGAATAGGCATCGTGCGTAGCTAACGCCGTCTGTGCAAGCTCCAGAAGGAGCAGTCCGTACACAAGACCCTTGATAGCGAAGTTGTCTCGGAAGGAGGCCTGATAATAATTATCTTCATGCGCTATGTGTGAATAGGCTCGGATTCTCGCTACCACGGTTGTCACGCACAGACTTGAACAATGAGCATTCCCAGCAGGCCCCAGTTGAATTGGAAAGCCAATATCTGTTTGTGGAGTAAGGGCACCACCACTGGCAAGCGGCCACGGTCATCCTTTACTTACCGCTGGCCCCGTCCTAGAAACCGATGAAATTAACGTCAGTGAGGCGGTAAAGATGACTGGCACGAACAGTTCAATGATGGTTTGAGGATCGACACAGTCCGACATGTTCGACAGAGCTTATGAGTTCGCGACCGCTCCAGACATACCGGACCACGGACTCACCAGACTTTATACTGACAAGGAGATGACAAGCCACTAAATTCACACGTACGTGATTGTGCGCCCGCTCGGTTCCTAGTGAGGCGTCTTTACCCCTGCTTCATAGCGAGCAGTCCAATCACAGCGGCGACGTCGCACCTGTGCACTTGAGCGCAGTTCTTTCCTGTTCCTCGCATCTGCCTTGATGAAAACACAACAATCAATAATCTGAGAATGCGGCGTAAATCGTTGTAGATATCATTTTTCTATCACTCACGTCACATCTCTCCGTTCAGAAGAGCGCAGAGAACTGAATTCACCTGTGTTCGCGCAACCTGCGGCAAGGCTTCTGTCGTTTGCGAACTATCGCTCAAGCGCTAGCGCTCACTCCCGGATCACAATCATGATGTGGAGCTCGGAGAAACAGACAACAAACCTTGACGGAGCCAGTGGTTCAAACATTCACCCGTCAACGATACGTCAACACTACAGTACTTACTAGTCAAACACCTATGAGCAGAGCGCCAGCTATTCGAATGGTTTATGGTTTTGTCTTAGATACTGCAGCTAGGTCGGATTATTGTTGCGGAATTACTTATTGTTCGTAGCTAGTAGTCCTGTACGTAGTTAGTGGTGGAACTCGCTGCCAGGGCGCTGCCATGTCCTCGGCCGCGGCTCTCCTCCTCATAATGAGACTCAGCGAGCGCCTCCTACTCCTCTGACGGCGTCGTGTGGTTGTTCACAGGGCTCACGCGTAGCTAAAGGCATAACTAGACGGACCTACCTCTCCCTTTTCGTAACTTACGTGCGTGAGTCTACGTGTACCCGGGCGAGGCTCACACCGATCCAGGACTTGATCCTAGATCGATCGTCGTACACCACTGGCACTGACTCAAAGCTGCGCATGGTACGTACGTGCGTTGTCAATGTCAGTCGCGTCCAGGGTGCAGCAGAGGCTCAACGTTCAACTATCAGTGATACATACCCGGGGTTCTACCGTGAGAAGTCGAGTCGTTCTGGTCACGAAGCCTCAACGAAGCCTTCACTGGGTCCTCCTGTGGGAATAGCGTACCGCACAGATTGCAGGGAGGTAGCTCAACAAAAACGACGCGAGCGAGGGGGGCAGTGGTACGTTGCCGAGTTCTCTACTGATATGACTCAGATGGAGTGCGCAGGGCGAATGCACTGGCCGCCTGGCAACAACGATCCTCTCCCGCGTGGCGTATTATAAGATATGTCATATACGGTATGGCACTCAGGTGTGCGGAAGCAGTGAGTTGTCAATATTTCAATCTGGATTGGTTCCATGACACGGTTTATAGATACTGAGTTGATCATATGGTTCTATGACAGATTCCGATCAGTGAACCACAGCCTTGGGCGAACTCTGTCGGACAGGGCGTATGTCAGTCCCGCGGTTCTCGCCCTTCGTGGCGCGTCTTGGGCGTGCTAAAGACAGAGTTCTGCTATGCTCACGGTGCGTTGACGACTTCGATTGGCTTGCGGACTAGATTCCCCACCTTACCACGATAGACAGCCTGCACGACCCTTAGGGAAGCGCTCGAGGCGGCAGATCGCGTTCCGCACGGCGATTGGATGCTCAGCGATATGTCCCCACAGGGAACGAAGCCAGCATTCTGCGAGAAATCTTGACGCTTACTCCACGTCGATTCGCTGTGATATTTTTGGCGAGCCGGCCACCGAGAGTTGTAATATGTCGCTGACAGAAGCGTGGCTTCTTCGGGGGTTGCTCTCAGTTGGCCGAACACGCTTCCATTATCCTTATTTGTGGCGTGGTGCGCCTACTGCGTTCTCTCGGTCGTCTCGTCCTCGGTCTCTTAAGTACCCCAGCAATTCTGTAACGCGTCCTGTATCTCGTTGAGAACCGGTCTGTGCAGCATGCTGGCCAACATAACGCAGGTAGAACACAAGACGTTCGACTACATAGTGATCGGTGAGAGTAGGTTCATTTTGGGAAGAGATAGTACGACTAACGCTCTACCAGGAGGAGGAGTACGTACTGATGATGTGTCGTGCATGACACGCTTCATGTACGAGATAGTAACTGTACATTCCAGACAGCGGGTTTGGTGGTTGCCTCTCGTCTGTCCGAGGATGCTTCTGTGTCGGTCTTAGTACTGGAGGCGGGTGAGGCCAACCTCGACGACAGAGCGATTTGTGAGTTAGATGCACTGTATCCATCGCTTCAAGGCTCACACAATTTCTAGTACTTCCTGGCCAGGGAATGGTGCACATCAACAATCCGAAGTACGACTGGGGCTTTAAGACGGTAATGATATGTTTAGTGTCGTATACGCCTCGCTGACGACCGTTCTCAGGTCAAACAAGAACATTCTAACGGGAGGGAGTATGCATGGCCACGGTAAGTTATTGATAATAATTTGATTTCTCACACCGAAACCTCGCCAGTGGGATGGGGCTCGGTGGGAGCTCAGCGATCAACTTTCTGCTATGGAACAAGCCTGCTAGAGAGTTCCTTGACGGTATGGCGGCTCACCTTCGTTCCATATATCCTGAAAGTATACGCCCGTTTGCCAGCGTTCGAGGAGTTGGGAAACGAAGGGTGGAACTGGGAGAGTTTCGACAAATATTCCAAGCGGGCAGAGCAGTAAGTATCTTGAATACCTCTAGCGGCCGTCGCTTACGTTGTACTAGATTTACGGCCCCGGACCATGACCGCGACTACTTGACGTATGACCTCAAACACCGTGGAACGTCAGGCATGTCCCGTCCTATAGACAGGCTTCGTTATCGCCAGACTTACACGGTATAGGTCCGTTGCCTGTGTCGTTCCCGACTACAATCTCCCAACTCGAGCGGCGTTTCATCGAGGTAATGTTATGCCCCGTCAAAACGCGTCTAACGTTCCAGTTGACTGAACCGTATTGTCAACTAGGCCATGCAGACGTTCGGCATCGAACGCATCCAAGAAGCAGTGAGATTTCCTTCCAAGTTGTGTCTACGAATATAACTCATGGGACATATCACCATCGCAGTCGTCAGGCTCTGTAAGTGTGTTTGGCATGAGGGTATGTATGATTGACCTAAGGACCACGTCGCCAGACAAACGGGACCTCGGTGACGGCTTCCACACTGGATCCGAAGACACACTTGCGTAGTTACGCCGCTACTGTGAGTTTCACTCTCGTCGCACGCACCGACTAACTTATACACGCATACAATAGTCTTACTATGTGCCCAATGCAGCTAGGCACAACCTGACCGTCTTGGTCTCCGCTCATGTGGCTAGTATTGTGACTCGGCGCAACGCGGATGGGACTTTGACGGCGACCGGTGTCAACTTCATTCACGGCGGCAGCAACCATGTAGTCCATGCTTCGAAGGAGGTGTGCCTGTCGGCCGGGTACGTTTCCTGCTCATGTGTCGACACGGCGCTGACGGGATGTATGTCCAACACAGCGCGATCATGTCTCCGCAGGTATGACGATGGGCAATACGCTGATGCTCGAGCCCGTTCTCACCATATCTCGTGTTCAGATTCTCGAGCTCTCCGGTATCGGCGATCGTCACGTACTCAACCAGGCAGGCGTCGAAGTCAAGTGCGAGCTTCCAGGAGTCGGCACCAACGTTCAGGAGCACTTGTGGTCGGGGGTGATATACCGTAAGCATTTTCACGTCGTCTGTGGCTGAAGCTCGTCTTATGCACGTGCATACAGGTGTCAAGGATTTCGTGGTGGATGGTCGCCCTGTAACAACCATGGATCCCTTGATGAATCCCGCGGAAGCTCCGAAGCACGTTGCGCTCCAGTACGTTCACATTCGCATTCATGCGGCATAGGCAGTCTGAATAATCACATATGTTGGTAGCGCAAGCGGGAAGGGGGCACTGAACGTCTGGACGACAAGTCTCACTTTCCTACCGCTCAATAGCGTCTGCGTAGATGCGGACAAACTCCAGCGCACGCTGTCTGACACTATCCTCGACGGTATCAAGAGAAACGCATACAACAGCGGCCTTCGCAAGCAGTACGAGTTGCAGCTGAAACATATCCGTGATCATGTCCCGAGTCTCGAAATCATGCTTCTGCCACGCCCAATCGTTCGTCCTGGTATGATATCCGACTTAAATTTGTGATATTGTTTCATTCTCATCACTGCTTACAGAGAAGCCAGATGTCAACCAGAAGCATATCACACTGGGTTTGGCTCTGAACAGTCCATTCTCCAGGGGAACAATAGTGAGAATTTTACTCCAATCAACATGTTTTGTACTTACCAAGTTATACAGCATATTGGCTCCAATGACCCATTGAAGCATCCTCTCATTGATCCCAACCTGTATGATGAGGCATATGGTGAAATATATGACAACATCTTTTTTTCAGTGACTGACAAGTGAGTACAGACATCCAGTCCATGGTTGAGCTTGTCAAGTTCAACAGACGATTGGCACAAACTCCTCCATTCAAGGAGACACTGGCTGGTAAGCATACAACCATGATATGAATATATTGCCAAGCCAATCTTAATCACACTTACAGAGGAAGTCATGCCTGGGCCAACTGTGCAAAGTGATGAGCAGATTGCCAGTATGTCAACAAGTGATATAACTCCAACAAAGACTGATATGTTGCTGCAGATTGGCTCAGGAATGTTGTGAATACCACCTATCGTGAGTATACTAGTACATTTTCCTGCTAATGACAACTGAGACTAATGTCCAACAGATACAACAGGGTCTTGCAGCATGTTGCCATTGGAGGATGGTGGTGTTGTTGATGCAAAGCTGAAAGTGAGCCTTACTATACTGAAATCCAGCATCTATCTCAATGCTGCATACTTATCAATTCCTAGGTACACAACACTACCAACATACGTGTTGTTGATCTGTCCATTGCACCCCTCAATGTTGGGAGTCACACACAGGGTACATTTTGTACTCTCTATAGTGACTTGTCTCATTATTTTTGTTTCTTAGCCCTAGCCTATGCCATTGGAGAACAAGGTATGATTTCAGTTTTATACTGGTGATGCCAATATCTTTACATCATGAAAACAGCTGCAGATATCATCAAGGGTGTGATCTGATCATCCGCAATTGAGCTTGTTGCTAGTAGTCATGGTCTGTGTGTGTTACAATGTTACTCAGCATGAGTGGTCTTGACAGTGTGCAGATGTATGATATCCTGAGGTTGTGCAGTCAAATTGATGTTGTTTTGTATCTGTGTTGTTGTTTGGCACATAAGATTGGCTTGCAGTGGTGAATGCTACTCAGGGAATTTGTACAGTAACCAGTGATGGTGAGTGCAATCTACTGCCAGTGTTTCTCAAGGCGGACTCTGTGTAATGTCATGGCTCAGTGTCATCGCCGCCCCAAGTCTCCACTTGCACGTGCTCTGTCAAGCTTACGAAGATTGCTTATGAAACGTAACCATTGATTCTGTCCCGTTGAATTTATGCTGTGCACAGATATTCGCTGGTACACAGTGTACGGTACAGGTTGAACATCGAGAAGACCATTTACTACTACATGCCGGAAGCTTAGTAGTCACTTCTTGACTCGTAGTTATCCATCTGTGACCTCTCAGATTCCCAATACTAACGACTCATATTAGTATCTACGCATATCTAACCTGCGACTCGGCGGGGCATACCCTCAGCTTTCGCAGAATCAACGTCAGTAGTAAGTAAAACACGTCTACCCTCTCTCGAGGCATCAAGTCTGATACTCGCACTTGACATGATCGCTCGCGCACGTCTCGTGTTGCACCCCGCTCAGGTGCTCTCGACGACTCAAAGGTTCCTTCCATCGACCTCCATCTTACGCACTCCTAACGCTCCGTCTTTCGCACATGATCCTGATTCCTTAATAAACCGTGCATTGTCTGGGTCGGCTCACAAGATCGGCCCACATCGTAGCGGATGATTGAGGATATACTTCACGCGACGGTCCTTCAGTGGGAAGTCGTTCGCGTCGTGGACAATCGACAATTGAGTCGGCGAGAGCGAGGGTTCTCACTTCCAATTGGATGGGCCGGTCAGAACCACGGCACGGAGCAACACGCTTGATGTCGGGGACAACTTCGGGTTCGCATGGCTTGCGCGGCCGAGTCAGTAGAATGGACCCTATGATAGCAGAGCCTGCCAGCCCAGTCACCTATTACATGAGCTCGTCAGCATGTACATGGCGCTGTCAGAGCGGGGGAGGCGGAGACTGACCGCTGCAAAGACTATTCTCTTCCACCACACGTAGTCACTAGTCATGCCCGATCAAAGTTCCTCCGCTAGATGCCCCGATAATAAGATGCGAGCGGGACGAACGGTCTTACCTTCGGCGCTGATCAATGTCACAGACGGGGGAAGAGGGATACGGCTGGTGCGGATGGTCAGTTGACGTACCCACTAGAGAAACGGTGAGCGTATCACCGGTTCCCAAAAAACAAGCCGTAGTTACAATGCCCAGGTGTCAACGTTTCAACATTCATCATCCGGTGGGACACACGCACAACATTGTTAAGAGTACCAGTCCATATGACGTCGAGCATCCGAGAAGCGCGAGGTGCAATCCAGAGTGCGTTCGAAACATACAAGATGGCGAGGCTGTAGAACGAGAGCTGCTGGTCCACGTTCTTGCGCTCCTCGAAAGCTGGGCGTAGGACATGGGGAATCAGAGCCCGAGGTTAGTCAGGAAGCCCTGAACGAGGATACACGTGTAATTGCGGTCCAAACAGGGGGATTGTCGGCCTGGTCTGGCTCTGCGGGCTCAGCATGTGCGGCAAGCTCCCTTTCATTCGCTTCCTCGCTCACGGCGCCGACGCGGTCGGTCGGCTACTCTTGAACATATTGGGTAGTTGCGTCCTCCCTAACTCGATAAAAATCGGAGAAAAGATGATTAGCTAACAGCAGACCGAGGCATATGTATGCAGTCACGCAAATGAACCGTCAGCCGAATTCTAGAGACTCGTCGAAATGGTAGTGCAAAGAGGCGGGCAACGTACTCTCGACGAGCCTGATGTCCACGGTCCGCCCTCTACGTCTGCGTTGTTGATAGCACCAAATCCGGTGAGTCCTGAGTCCTTCCCCGGCACACCGGACGTAAGCGGACGTATTCCAACGCTCAGGCGCTCGAGTCTATGCTGCAACGTGTCAAGGAGCAGGAGATGAGCCAGATGCGAGCGGTCAGCGCTATTTTCAACTACTCACCTGCCGCGATCAGCGTAAGTATAAGGTTATGTTCTTACGGCGTACCGTGACGCCACCTTCAAAAGTTCAAGCAAGCGGGCGGTGATAGATGGCATCGGCGATCTGGGGGCCTTGAACCTACAGTCAATTCGTGGCGTTCAGATGTTTGCGTGCGCCATGCGGATGTCACTGCAAGACGTGACTATAAGAAGCAAACTTCTGTCAATAGGAGGAGAAGGTTGGGAGGAGTTCCATTTAGTCACGCGCCGAGGACACGGTAGCGCCCAGCGACTTCTTGACATGAAGTTACAACGTAGCTCGGAGGAGGGAGGTAGGCCCATCCAGTCATGTGGATATGGTACTTCCCGCCAGCTTCTTGACGATGAACAACAATAGAGTTCCCCAGGCCTCACTCGGAGGAGGAGGTTATACTTACAGACAACTGATTCTCGCTAATTTCATTACTTACTATATCGGGATAGCCCGATCGTCTCTTCTTACCGCTGTCTAACTCTAAGGCAACTCTAAGGTTCATAACTGTGACCAAAACACAGCGGGGATGACTGCAGGTTTTCGGGTACCAAAGAGCCGACACGATGTACTCTGGATACACTCTGAAGTCCACTAGCTGAGAGTGTTCTGCTCACCGTTATCTATGGTGTCTCGCCGATTCATCCCTCCGCCTCCGTGCACGCAGGCCCTGTCCAGCACCACATTCCGACCTCCGCCTTTGGATGGATCGTTGACCCTCGCTGAGATGTTCGACTGGCACTTAGACCATAACCAAAACCACCGTCTCTTTGTATTTCCACTGAACGATGGCACCATCAGAGCGATCTACTGGCCTGAGGCAGTCAAAGCCGTGTACACGGGTGCCAGCATCATCCAAGCACGTATAGCCGACACTGCTGTGGCCGACGGGGCACCAATTGTTGTAGCCATATTGGCTCTATCTGGTTCGTTCTGCGGCCTCAGTATACCCTGGTGCTATCGCTGAGAGCTCCCATTAGACGCGATCCCGCATTTTACCATGATGATGAGCATCATGCGGGCGAACTACGCCGTATTCCCAATCTCTCCCCGCAATTCGCCAATGGCCGTTGCACACCTAATCGATAAGGTTGGGGTCTGTCATGTCCTCGTCGGACGAGAGCCAGCTATGCAGGACCTCGCCAACGAAGCGTTGGGTATCCTTATAACACGGTACGGAGCAGAGAAGCTACCGACGTTCTCACCGATGCCGCTCTTCGAGGAGCTATTTCTCTCCACGGAAGCCGGCTGCTCCGAGAGCCTCCCTGTGCCTCCGCTGTACGTCTACAAAGGTCCAGATACTGTTGTCATGGTTCTACATTCTTCAGGTATACTCTTCGTTTTGATGGTATGAAATGCCTCACACGCTCTGACAGGCTCTATCTCATTTCCGAAACCGATATATCGAACCAACCATTGCCTGTGTCAACTATGTCTCATTCCTTGGTTCGGGGAACGCGATCTGACTGGTCAGGTGTTTTCTCTGCATACGATGCCAATGTACCACGCAATGGGTGTCCAGCAGCTCTGTACGACGGTGTGCTTGACCAGAGTCTCTTTCGCAAGGCCCCGCAGACTGAACTTGCTGCTAGGCATCCTCAGGAATGGTGGTCAGCTCGTTCGAGCCGCAGTTGCTGGCACCTATCCCAACACCCGATGCCCTGTTCGTCGCTGCCAAAGCGACGGAAACCGACATTCTATTTTGCGTGCCATCCTTTGTCGAGGTGAGTAATTGACTGCTTGGCTCAGTGTCGAGCCGTATCAGTAACGCACATACTAGGCCTGGTCTCGGAACCCAGAATATGTACGCTGGCTCGCGACTCGTGGTGGTGTGGTGCGTGCGAATCCTATTCACCGCAAACTATCTCTCAGGTCCAACGCAGCTCTTCGGCGGTGGTCCCTTGAATAAGGAGGCGGGCGACTACATGACGTCGCAGGGTATCTCGATTTTCAATTTGTACGGCTCGTGAGTGCGTGTTATCTTCATCCCTTGGTTCATCATTGACGGTTTCGATTGTGAATCGTCAGGACGGAGAGTGGTACTGCCAGTCAAATGTTGCCAGGTACGAGAGAGTGTACATACGAAGACATACCCACTAATGCACTTTCGGAAAGCTGAGGTCGGCTACGACTGGGATTACTTCAAGTTCTCTGGACGTGTTACGCCGCACATGATTCCGTACGGAAACAAAGCATATGAGCTTGTTATGATGGTAATATGCTTGTTATTTGGTTGCGTTCATTCATTGATCAACGTGTTTACAGGAGAACGAATATTGTCGTCCAAGTGTGATCAACACAAAAGTGAATGGCGCGGATGCATATGCGACATCTGATCTGTTGGTCCCGCACCCAACGAAGCATGGGTATTGGAAGGTGTACGGCAGGACCGACGATCAGATCATACACAGTACCGGGGAGAAGGTTGGTGCAAGCTCACTATGATAGTGATCGCCCTTCTGAATATAATTCAGACAAACCCGGTACCACTGGGTACGTGATGGGACCCGACGAGTGAGACGACTAACTTGAACTCAGCGGCTTTCTCCAGAGAACATGCTCAATCAAAATCCACATGTTCTGGCGTCTGTGATGTTCGGACGTGGTCGGTTCCAGGCCGGGGTTCTTGTCGACCCCAGACCTGAGTACAGGTTCGATCCGGCTAACGAAACCAGGCTTGCAGAGTTCAGAAATATGATCTGGTCAGTCGCTCTGACTTTGTCTTCGATGTCGAGAACCAATGACGGATCGCAAATTCATAGGCCGGCCGTGGCACGGATGAATGCATGTGCGCCTCAGCATTCCAGGCTATTCAAAGAGGCCAGTATGACACGATTAAGCGTTGATTCAGTCTGTGATATGCTAAGACACTGTTCAGATGATCATTGTCGCAAAGCCGGGAAAACCTTTCACGTATACAGCGAAGAGCACTGCACGCCGTCGGGCCATCATCGATGACTATGCCGATGACATCGATACCCTCTACGACAACCTCGAGAAAACGACCCAATCTGGTATCCCGCCTCCGTCACACTGGGATGTACTCACCACGCTCGAATTCGTCCGTGCAGTCGTCAATGAGGTTCTGGTGCACAATGTCGAAGATAACGACGATATATTTCAATACGGCTGCGACAGGTGTGCCCGCACATAATTTTTTGAATGCCGTCTTGATCTCATGAGCCGAGTACTAGTCTCCAAGCCACACATATCAGGAATGTGTTGTTGCGCGCCTTGCGTGACTCTGAGCTGCCTGACACGCGCACGAGCATTGGCAACCTCGTATACGACCATCCCACTATTTCACGTCTCGCCTCGTTCCTCCTTGGACTGGCGACCGGCTCCACGGGCACGCCCAGATCGCTAGATGAACGAGTTGACAAAATGGTCGCGATGGCTACAAAGTATTGCCAGGGGATCCCAGGTCATGGACCCACAGCGTCAGCAACACGCCTCGAGAACGTCATCCTAGTGACAGGTACCACTGGCAGCCTTGGGAGCTTCCTGCTCTCTCGCCTCGTCGACGATCCGTCTGTTGTACGTATCTACGCGTTGAACCGTCCTTCCAGAGACGGAGAAGAGCTGCTATCGCGACAGAAGGCCGCTCTGTCGTCTCGCGGGCTTGTAATCGCCATACTCGAGAGTACAAAGGTTTTACTTTTGGAGGCCGATGTCTCAGTGGTCGGTTTCGCGCTCCCGGAACAGGTATATTCAGAGGTACGCCCACAGTCGAAGTCTTGTTGCATCCGCTTATGCGCTATGCTACAGATGCAAATTTCTGTAACACATGTGATTCACAACGGTAAGCATTCACTCAAACGTCGGTCGTTCGCATTCTCAGCATGTCTGGTCGCAGCTTGGCGGGTAGACTTCAATCTGTCTCTTGAGTCGTTTGAGCCGAATGTCAAGAGTGTGCGCAACCTAGTTGACTTCGCATTATCATCCCCACGTCCTACTCCGCCGCGCATGCTATTCACCAGTTCCATGGGTATCTTCCAGAGTAAATTGTTCTACCGCGGGTTGACAACCAAGCTCACAACGACGCAGATATCGAAACCGGCCAACTCGCAGAACACGTCGTAAAGCCCGACGTCGCTGTTGGGTCGGGCTATTCGGAATCAAAATGGGTAGCTGAACGAATCCTCTTGGAAGCGGCACGGAAGACGACTCTTGAAGTTCTCGTCGTGCGCGTTGGTCAGATATGCGGAGGAGGGCCTGACGGGGCGTGGAATGCCCACGAATGGTTTCCTGCCATGGTGCAGAGTGCCACGAAACTGGGCTGCTTCCCGGATGACCTCATGGTGCGTAATGTCTACTACTGTCGTCCGTACGTGTTGCTCATAGTGCACAGACAGTGTCGTGGGTGCCGTTGGATACCGCAGCCACTGCGATGGCAGGGCTCATTTTAGCCCCGTACAAGGAAGACATCGTACATTTGGTTCATCCCCGTCCTGTCTCTTGGATGTCACTCGCGACCATCATCGCGAACGAGTTGGATGTTTCCCTCGTCCCCTTCGACCAATGGCTCTCCAAGCTCGAAGCACTACACTCATCCCATGCTCCTCGCCCAGGTCAGGCGCGAGCCGAGGCCGAGTCACTGCGGAGTGTGCGTGCCTTGCGCTTGCTCCCCTGGTTCAAGGTACTTTCGACTTCGCGAGACAAATCGGAGGCATCGGGTTGCCCGGCTCCCTCTGCATCCCGTGCTACGGAAATGTCCCCTATCCTGGCAGCTGCAGCTCCACTGACTGGCGCAGATGTGAAACGGTGGCTAGCATTCTGGCGCTCGGCGGGGTCGCTGTGAATCGAACTTATCAGAGGACCGTCAGGTACTTTGTTCGCATTCCTGGGACTGCGCCGACTTCGTTTGATGTGCTAAGTACCACTGCAGACGGATGACGTCCAGTCAAGGAGCGCTTTCATTGTACTTCCGCTGCTGATACCTGAACATACATCCGTGGTGCAGCTTGGTGCGCCAGTGCGTCAGCAATATACGAAAACATAGCCCAAGCCCAGAGAAGTATAAGGAATCGAATCGAACATACCCCGTCTCTGATCACGAGCATCATGTCATGTACTGCCTACATCCTCCGTATTCTTGTTTGTCATTTCCTCCCCTACGTCCAGATTTTTGGCTCGATGCGCTTCCTCCCCGTCATCCGCGAAGTGACACGGAACGAAGCTGTGGCAGTTATCCCACCTGCCGTCGCAGCTATCAGCCACCCCAGCACAGTCATGGAACAAGAGGGGAAGACTCATGCAAGGAAAGAACGCGTTCAGCGTCACCACGATGCGTCTGCGAGAGCTCCTCGCTACTGGAGTTAAAAACCCTCTAACCGTACGCCAGCCAGAGAGAAGACAGCGAAGTTCTGTGGCGCCGTAGTTAATGGTGTGGAGCGCGGATACGGGGCGGGAGACGACTCATCGCGCTGTGTGAGCTACATACTCAGTCGCGAGCGGGTTGCTGTTTAGGCGGACGAACGCCTCTTCGTGGAGGACGTGACCGTGGCGCCAGTGAACTGTGTCCGTCTGGTGTCATAAGACGTACGTCGCCCAGCGTGAGCGGTCGCAGACAGGGATCCAGGCGAAGTTGTCGTCCCGGACGGGGGACCGGTCGTCCTTGACAAGCGTCGGGAAGCCGCTGGGTCAACATGTACATGACACGCACGAAGGCCTCTAGCATAAGTAGATAAGAGTTCTGTTCACTGTGACTGCTCATCGGCTCTTCCTGGTTGTGCAGCCCAGACGTAGACACAACTCACCGCATGTTAGTTTCCTCTACTTCCTTCAGTGATCTCCTAATGGGCCGTAGCCTCCCCTCATAGGTCGTCGAGGTGTTGGGATGGCATATCATCGTCTTCCGTCCAAGTGCTGCAGTACAAGCGGGCGCACAACCCTTCCCTGGCGCTGGCAAGCTTCTTCGCGCATTCCTGCCTTGCTACCTCCTCCATCTATTCAAGTTTGACGCGTGAGTCCAGAGATACAGTAATGTTACAAGCGCATAAAACAAGTGTTGTGTGAGCTGGTGAGGATATGGAGTGGCAAGCGCACGACACGATGTGGCGCGAGCGCGTCGGGACTACTATCGGGCAAAATTACCGATAGAGGCCTCCCTTCCTCCTCCTTCTTAACCGTGATCATTTACCTGCCCGCTACAAACATGCACTGATCACTACTTTCCTGTCAGTCTCCCGTTATTCGTTATGGAGAATGTAGGCTTGGACTATTTTCCCTCGGCCCGTCATTGGCAACTTAGAAAATCCCAGCGGTCACGACAATCTCACTGGTTGCTTCACACCTTTCGATGCTCGTCATTCCAACCGGACTCGCATGCCTTCTAATCTCAATGCTGCGTTGTGAACAGCCGTCCTCGCCATGCCCTTCTGTCCAAACGCCATCGTCAAACATGTATCTACGTCACAGTCGCGTGGCGCTACCATCTGAAGCTCGCGTACGAACGGACGAGTGGTTATGGAGTAGAGGATGTGCGGGATACACAGTAAGTCGCCGGATGCTTATGCTTCCGTAGTAGGCTGAACTCTATCGCTTCACCAGAAGCAGAGCACCGTAGTCAGTGTCGTCGGTCATGATCCCGACGACAACTGGGCTAGACGAGAGGTATGGCGAAGGTCTGCTGTCCCTGACTTCGGACTGAATTTCTTCACAGACGTCCGATTCAGCAGAACGGCAATCCGTAAGTCTTTGTCGCATCACTGGCCCTGGTATCAAGCGGAGCACACCAGCAGGTGAAAGGAGGAAGCTCAGAGGAGATCAAAGACGTGCAAATGTATGTTTGATGCCCTTCGTCTCCCACCTTTGACCGACTTTCTTTCGTAGCTAAGTTATTGGGGGTGACTCCTAAAGCCGAGGGCATCTGGTTCCACCTACTACTATCGCCGCGCTGCCCCCATCCATCGAGCGAGGCTTCGCACTCGATGCGATGCTTGACACTGCTCTCGCATCGACGGACTTTGGACAACTTCGCTAGTGGATCTTAAGCCACGTCCGGCAAACATCATCTGTGGCTGCCCGGAAGAAACCGCACGTTCTTTGCAGCAAAACAGATAGGCCCTTAAACGACATCTCTCGCACACCCACGCACCCAATCATATCTGCAAGGTCCAACACGCGAAGCCATCGCGGAAGTCGACCGCCAACGTCACACTACTTGGCTGCATCGCGGCGAACAGGATCGACGCCACACATACTCGACGTGAATGGTGCCCTTCACAGAGGCTTCTCCCCGCCTGGACGACGACTTCGCCTAGATCCTTGTCTGCGACCGCTCGGGCTGGGCGACGGGCGACTTCTTCTGACACCAGACGGGCACAAATCACTGGCACCACGGCCACGAACTCCACGAAGAGGCGATCATCCACCTGAACAACAATTAGCCGTCTGCGCGACTCAGTGCCTCACCCACAGCGACGCGTCGTCTCACGCTCCGTGTTCGCCCACTTCACACTATCAACTACGGCGACACAGAACTTCGCTGGCTTTGCCTCTTGCTGGCGTACGGCTAGAGAGTCTTTGACTCTACGAGCGAGGACCCCGTCCAGCTCATGGACGATGCGATGGACATATGTCTTCGGAGATGGGTCGTGGCGACGTGAACGCGTTCTTTCCTTCCACGAGCCCGAGTTTTCTCCTCTCGTTCCATGGCCTTCAATCGACGCACGGCACATCCTGAGCGCAGGCGGCGCGGACGTCGTAGGTCGTGTCCTTGGTCCTCTGTGCATGTACTGAGTAGCATCGAGTGCTTTCTCGCTCTATCGTGACGGAGGAGCAACGAGTCGCTCATACCGAGACAGACGCTTGCGTGCTGCCTCCTAACACCAACGCCCATCGACTGCGCGCCTCACGACTTCACGCGGTTGCCTGGGGATGGCATCCGCTAGGCCCCTCAGCCCACGGTACAGCGAACGAGTAATCGTCGAGTAGGAGCGGAGCGACGGGTGAGCTACACTATTCTCAGGCAAGCGATTATGATCTCAGACTAATAGACTCTGTTGCATGTCACTAGAAACACAGAGGGCGTCGGCTTGTGTCTGAGTCGTCGTTCTGAGTTCAGCCTATTTCGTCGCCATACATTTCATGACAGCAACCAGACTGGAGGAGAGGTATGGTGTAGATCTGCTGTCGTTGACTTCGAGCTGAGTTTTCTAATCAACGTTCGATTTGCCAGAACATCAACGGCAGCCCATACCTTATCAGTGTCGCATATTTGACCCTAATAGGTCTCAGCACGCCGCCGATCCGTCACGTCTTGTACGTTACGTACATCTCAGTTGCGATGATCAGACTGAGCGTCCTTTTGCCCGGGCTGGCCGAGTGATAGTGCCCACAAAGATGTCTGTGACTTGCCATTCCCTGGCAGATGCAGTCTCGCGAGATGGTGCCGGTGTACTCAGCACAGTCGTCATCACGTTCAAGTTGGCTCGAGTAAGTACTTTGCTAGGCATGGTGTCAATGTGGGTTGGCTGAGGATGAGGCGGAGGCTGAGGAGGAGGCCGATGGATCCGGAAGATTGTGTGAATCATCTGCTTAGCGGCGACCACGTCCAGATACGTGTCTCAAGTTCCTTTTCTGCAGTAAGTTAACCTAACATCATGACGGCTGGCTTCTGTGGCATTAGGTCGCCGTGATCCAGTCTCGCGACAGTGAGTGTGCCAGTTCTCGATGAGTCCACGCGCTGCCTGTGCGGTTTCGGGGGAGTGATTTCAGCGTGTTACTGATCCTGGTCATTCGAGCGTTCGGCGTGGCATAAGTAGATCGCACCGCTCTCGATCCCTTCACAGCCATGCTCTGTGTACACATATGCTTCATGGACGGGATTTTGGGATGCGGCCTTGCGGTGGCGAAGCTACGTCGGCAGCTGTTCAACGTTCATAGTCGGCCTCACATCTTTGGAGGCCATCATTTGACATCTAAGATGGACGACTGCGTGAGAACGACTCTTCCCCCCATGAACTGTATTTGTCCACCCATATACAGCTGAAATGCAGTGAGTGCTCGGCATATAAGAAGCTCCTCATCCGCCTCCGGTGTCCGTACCGAAGTTCTTATTGCACAGGTTACTTGTAGGATCCCGTCGCGAGCTTGCACACCTCTGGGATACACTACTACGCTTCATCCTTCCGTGTTCTCATTACTCAAAGCGCGCCTCCTCTCTCAAAAAGGTTATGTCTGTGCAGGCTGAATACCGTCAGCTTGGAAAGACAGGTCTCCGTGTCTCTGTCCCCATCGTAAGTCTTTCATGCCGTCTCCTCGACATTGTGTTTACTCGCTAAACATCCACATATGCAGCTCGGTGGCATGACGATAGGAAGCTCTGAGTGGCTAGTGAGTCCTATGTCCCGCATTTGCATGTACAGCAGTGTGCAAGTCGTTGCTCATGATATTTTCTTTCAGCCGTGGGTGCTCTCAGAGAGCGAGGTATGGAGGGAACTGGAAGACTTCAATTCTCGGTGTCACTGACGCTAGCCGTCATTCACAGTCGCTCGCACTTCTCAAAGCTGCCTGGGACAATGGCGTGAACACCGTTGACACGGCCAATGTGTACTCTAACGGTGAATCCGAGAGGTTGATCGCTAAGTTCATGAGTCAGGTAAGTGCATGACCACAGTATTGAACGGGGCTAGCACTGACTCGGAGGCGAATCAAGAACAATGTCAGAAGAGAGAACATGGTCGTCATGACCAAGATCAACTTCCTCGTCGGACGCGAACCGTCCACATTCACGTTCGCGATGCCGAATCTTGGTGATACGCGCGAGTTCGTCAACCTTGGCGGTCTGTCGCGCACAGCGATCCTCAGCCAGGTGGATGCTTCATTGGAGCGGCTGAACACGACGTACATCGATCTGTTGCAGATCCACGACTTCGATCCGGTGACACCGTTCGAGGAGACGATGCGCGCGCTGCATGATCTTGTCCAGGCAGGCAAGGTGAGGTACATCGGTGCATGCCGGCTTAAGCTATGGCAATTCGCTGCCATGAATGAGGTCGCGGAGAAGAATGGTTGGACAACCTTCGCGAGTATTCAAGTGGAACATTCGCTCTTGTACAGGCCAGAGGTAAGTTGACTCATAGCAGCAGCAGCCGTCCTCAGCGATTAACGTCACCAGTGCAGGAGCTTGAGATGTTTGCGTACTGCAATTACAAAGGCATCGGGATCCTGGGCTTCTCTCCGCTCATGGACGGCCACCTGGCACGCCCAGTTGGCACCGAGACGAACAGGACCAAGTCCATCAACGGCACCCCATATGAGAAGCCCCGCCGTGCATGCGATCTCGAGATCATCAATCGTGTGGAGGAGCTAGCGAAGAAACACACCTGGACGATGAGCCAAGTTGCGCTTGCATGGTCGCTGACGAAAGTGTCTAGTCCCATCGTGGGGGCGAACAACGTATGTGACGGATCTCATAGTCTTATGCATTGTCATTCTTAATGTGGGCTTCTAGGGCCAGCGCGTTGCGCAATGTATTCCGGCGAAGAAGGTGCTGTCCGCCGAGGAGATTCAATACCTGGAGCAGCCGTAAGTTTATATGCGAAGATTCTATCTGACGTGGTCTGAGTCATCCTTTTGCAGATACATATACCAGGCTCCTCGGTAAATACGTCGCCTTCGTTGTGATGTTTCGAGACATCTATGTGTCGACAGGAGCTTTGTGCGTGAGACTGATTTACCTCCTCCACGGTCCTGGTCTTGGCGCTTCACAATTCTTCCTTCTTCCATCTATGAACACTGTCCTCCACCGGCTTTCTTCGACACCGTTCGCGCTGTCGCTCGTCCCCCAATCGTATCCTGCTCGATTCGCCCGTTGCGTCGTACTCATAAGCGGGCGAAAGTCTCGGTGTGCCGGCGTTGCACAGTACCGTCTTCACTAAAGCAAAAGCGAGTCGCCGGCACGCGAGTCTTAGCTTTAGCTAATGATATATGTTTGTGCAGCTCTAGCAATAGTAGCCGAAGCTCCCGGCATCTTCGGCCACTCGTGCTGTGAAAGAGTGCCGCTTGTGCCACATAGATCGCGAACACCGGACCAGTTGGTGCGGGCCGTTTCCTATTCAACAGAGATGGTGGATGTGAACGCTTCCCTTGCCATACAAAAACTGCTTAACGACTGTAAAATATGGGCGCACAGCATCCCTGCACAATAAAACGATAGCGCGAACGCACACTAGCCCGACTCGATAAGTAAGACCACGAGATACATACCGAACAGCGCTGAGTCCTCGATCCTCACTCGCTCCGCCTACAAGAAAATGACAGCCAGTGATGCGCATACAGCTCCGGCGACGGCCAAACCGACCACATACCAGAGCTTTGTCATAGCGGAGCTCCCTCCGTTCCGCGGCGGAAGGCTGGGATGCAAGAACTTGACCAAGCGTTGCAGCGAAGTCGGCTATCCGTCCGCAGATGGTCAGTCGTTAGCAATTCGTGGTCCATAGGTGAGGGATGGGCTTACGTTGTAGGGCGTATACCGTGCCGACATGGGAGTGTACTCGACCCTAGAGGATACATTAGTTTCAGAAGCGACGATGATAACACGCAGACCAGGTCGCACCAGTTTGGATTGTCCACCGTACACCTGAAGTGAGTGAATTCGTCGAAGGCCGCTTTCCCAGTCGAGTAGCCGTCTCAAGGAGGATTCAGTCTAGTCATTCAATCTATGCAACCAGTCATACTTACAACCGCTGGCACCGAATCCTCCGAAGGGTGCGTCGTTAGCTATGAGGAATGTAAGTTTCAGAACCTGACGCAGGTCGAGTGCGTGCAAGACGAACCCATGACGTGTAGGATCGTCTCATTCACAGATGCTGTGCCACTCCGGGTGTTGTCCATAACTTACTCATAGTCAGTAACAGCTCATAGTCAGTAACAGCTCCGTACAACAATAGTTCATACGTACCTTTGCTCTTGAACTTCTTGTCATTCGAGAAGATGTAGACATTCAGTGCTTCATCCCTAGTGTACTATGAGTCCCGGATGCGTCAGACGAGTGTCCCGATAGCTCACATGCTATTCACGAAGGCGATCGCCTCGTCGACGTCCTTAACAGGCACGACTGGTAGCAACGGGCCGAATATCTCCCTACAAGAACGACGTCGTTACTTCAGAGAAACATCTGCATGCAGAGTATCAGCGAAGCAGACTCACTCGCTCATGAGCGAATCGTCACGCTTCACATCTCTGATGAGAGTCGGCGCGACGTATCTGGCGTCCTTGTCGGTTTCCCCACCGAAGACGATAGTGCCCTTGGTGTTGTCGAGCAGGTTCTTCAGACGTTCGACGTGGCGCTCGTTGACGATGCGGCCTAGCATGCCTGACTGCTTCGGATCGGTGGGGTGAAGCTCGTTGTACCTATAAGGAGCTCGTGAAGCACTGTTGTGCGACAGAAGTGGGAGACGCACGCGTTCTTTAGAGCCTCTACGAATTCATCCTGGAACGACTCCGGCACCAAAACGTAGTCAGGACACAAGCACACCTTCGTGCTTCCGTCAGCGCTACGTAGTATTCATCGACGAGAGAATACATACCTGGCCACAGTTAACAAGTTTTCCCCACATGATGCGCTTTGCTGCGACTTTGGCGTTGCATTTCGGATCTATAACACAAGGGCTCTTTCCTAGAGCCAAAGTCGTCGTCAGAGCGTCGGGCGGAGGAGTCGCTTGACGGACGGTCACGGACCTCCAAGCTATCAAGACCCTTTGTCAGGGGTCACCCTGTTGATTCGAGCTATGACACGTACCTCTAGAGTCACAGGCGTGAGATGTTTAGCTGCGGCCATACATACGATCTTCGCGACGCGGTTATTGCCTACAAGACGTTCAGACAGACACAGATCCCAGCAACAGCACTTTCCTACCTGTATAAAGAACTGCCGAGCCGCAAGCACATTCAGTCAGCCATTCATAGATCTGTTACGAATACGCTCAACTGTGGTTGAAACGGAGCTCGAGGATCTGCAGATTCCATGGTAGTCAGAGTATGACCGTCGTTTCGGAGTGCACGAGGATCACCTTTGTGGTTTCAGGCACACCGCCATTGACGACCCGGACCAAGTCATGGTCCAGATACTTTGGGATGACCTCAGCGAGAAAGGTGGCTGACGCAGGAGTTAATTCCGAAGGCTTCAGCATCACCGTATTGCCCGCTGCGATCGCAGCCGCCTAAGAGGAGCGATATGAGGGTCGAAGCGTCCGTTCAGCGCTGTGATTAGGATAACGCACCAACGGGGTCAAAGTGAGGAAGAAAGGATAATTGAATGGGCTTATTATGAGGACGACGCCCTTGGGCTCCTTCCTTGTCACCGGAGACAACGAGAACCATAGGAGAGAGAACGGAGACTTTTGCGGCGCGGACCATTTTTCAACACTGTCATAGGCGTCCTTGATCTCGAGTAGAGTCCCGCTCCACTCAAGGCTTCGCTGTATTAGTCTAGATATCGTTCTCAGGTCATATTTGGTCTTACACGTCTGTTTCATCATGCGGCCGTCCAAGGTCCGAGGAGATCACCTGCCGGATACACTCCTGGTTGTCTTCAACGAGGTAACATAATTGCAGGAGCTGCTGTTTGCGATATGCGATAGATCTCGTTCTCCCTGAATTGAAGGCGACTCCCAGCTCATTTCGGATCTATTGGTGGACGTAAAATGCCAGCTAACAACGACAGCTCTATAATCGACAACTCTACGTACCCTTGGTATATCCTCAACCGGTGTGAATTGCAAGGTACCGGCCATTGTGGAGCCTGTGCGCCTCTACTGAACAGCGAAAAGACAGACTTGGGCGCGTACCACGGCCAAGGGTGTCGGAGGACTAATAATGGCCGCCACGCTGCGAAGCGATGGGTTGATAAGTACCGACCCGTGGCAGCCCGTGGCACCATTGCGGTGGAGAAGATATTCCTTCGGGCAGCGCTCCGCCCAAATCGGCGGGGTGTGCGAAGATGGCATGCTACTGTACGTATATGGACGTCCAACTTCTATTGGTTCATATTCTGATGTGTCCACAACACTTCCTAGTCCTACAAAATAGCCTAGGCTGACAATATGTATTAAATGTACATGTGCCAATGGTGGTTGATGCGTCACAGTATGAACTGAGGACGCCACGAAAGTGGCTCGGTGAAAGCTTGAGGACGACCTAGAGTTTGTTGTAATGAGTGCACCGGGTGCAAGTAGATAGTGATCAGCACACTTCAACAATCCAAGTCGCGCGACGGCGCACATGTTTCGAGCTAACCCCTTCACTCCACGTCATCACCAAATCAAGCACCAGCCAGTCTCACCCCTCCTGCAAACCGACCGTAGCGATCGGCTGCTCCATCGCCTCTGACCTGGGTGTGATCTTGCAGCGGAACTCCGGCGGTCGACTGTGCGTCATCCGAGTCCCAGTCAGCCCACCCGTCTGAGAACCGCCGGGCGACGCACCTCATGAGGCTGCCCACGTACTCCGTGCGCGCCGTCGCCGGGGCGCCGTCCGCGGTGACGGCGGCGGAGATGTCGAAGGCCGCGAGGACGGTCGCGACGAGGATGAAGAGCGTGTCGTCCGCGAGGATCTTCCCGGGGCACGCCCTGTCCGCACGCGGTGCGCGTCAGCACTCGCGCGTGGGAGGAGTGTGCGTATCTGAATGGTGAGGCGCACCTGCGTCCGTACCCGAATGCGAACATGCGGGGGTCGGGGTTCAGCGCTTCCGTTTCGATCTCGGCGTCGCCGTTCTGAAGCTTCTCCCCTGCGGGGTTGAGGTATCGCTCCGGTGCGGGAAGGTGGGGATCCGGGTAGAGGGCTGGGTCGTGTAGTATCGCCCTGGCATCAGTCAGCGCTGCGTCGCAAGTATGAGCCTACGAAACCCACTCACCATGTATTCGCGATAACCGTCGCGCCCTTCGGTATCGTGTACCCGTCGTACTCGTCGTCCTCCATCACGCTGTGCGGCACACCTAGCATACACACGTGCACATGAGCACCGGTCGGACGGGGGGGAGGGGGACTGGGACGTACCGAGCGGCCCGACGGGGTTCCAGCGGTAGATTTCCTTCACCAGCGCCTCCGTGTACGGCAGGTCCTGGCGGTCGCTGCACCGCGGGAGGCGGCCGGACCCGAGGACCGTATCTAGCTCGGCCTGCGCGCGCCGCTGTAAGTCCGGGAAGAGCGCCGCGAGGAAGAAGAAGGACTCGATCGTCGCGATCGACTGTGTGACCAGCAGGCGCGTCAGAATGGCTGTAAACTTGACTCGGCAGCTCGGAGACACACCGTTTCGGCGCCAGCTAGGCGTTAGTGTAGTAAGAGACGGTCAGTACGGGAGAGCGCAGAGCCCACTGCTACTCACCAGCCTGTAGATGACTCGTCGTCATTCGCTGCACGTCTTCCTCCCCCGGGGTAGGGTTGGGGTTCCGTGTAATCACCGTCGTGGTGAACGATGGAGGGGCGACGCCACGGTCCTGCACGCGAGCCCATTAGCCACACCGTCGTGAGCATCACAGAGACTTCGAAAATACACGTACCACCTGATCCTTGACCATGTCGTACGGCTCGTCGCGACTCCGCAAGAGGTTCGCGCGCGCACGTCTCGCGAGGCTCTTGAAGCCGGTGCCAGGGACCCAGTCGGGGACGTATCGCACTGCAGGACGGGCGCGTCAGAGCACCTTCGTGCTCGGATACGGAGGTGCACTTACGGAACGGCAGGAGATCGACGAGGAACGCGCTGCCCGGCGCCGTCACCTCCGCGAACTCGGCGTTGACCTGCTCGACGACCTGCGCGAGCGGGTCGGCGAGGTCGGCCATGTCGTAGCCGTGCGTGATCTTCCAGACGACGCTCATCGCGAGCCTGCGGGCGGAGAGCGTGAGCGGCGCTGGGATGGCGCGCGGCGCGGGGACGTACCACCGGATGTGCGTGAGGAACTCGTCGGGTGCGTTCAGGAGCCTGGGGAGGAGCAGCTGGGCCTGGCCTTCCTGGATGGCGTTTATCTCCGGGAGAGTTCGAGGCGAGATGAGCGACGAGATGATCTTCCTGCTGTCCTTCAGGCGACTGCCGTACCGACACATTACTGTGAATTCTGCATAACCTATCCTACGCACAGGGATCAACATAACAGGCTAAACAAAGAGCGAGAGGACAGGACGGATAGCTCACATCTCACCGGCGAGGACACTGCGCGGCCGGTCAGAGTATATAGCACTCCGTTTCTCGAGCAGGTCGAACACGGCCTTCCGCGAGTTCAAGATGACGATGGAACGACCAAACGCGGAGAAGTGCATGACGTCGCCTACGGCTATGTGAGCATACACATGCTGGGGTGGATGTGTTCCACGCACCGTATGTCTTCGCCATCTCCACGAACGTGACCCATGCTCGCTCGACCGGTATCTGGAGGGCGTTGCCGATAATAGGCAAGCCAGTCGGCCCAGGCGGGAGGCGTCTGCGAGAGTGCCGACCGTTCCATGGTTTCAGAGAAAAGAGCGGGACGAGAATGAGTGCTACGAGGACGAGGAAGGAGTGTAGTGTCCCTTGTGCCATGTCTTCGCCCTGGCTAAGTTGCTTGCAGAGCAGGCGGAGGGTCGTCTTATAGTGGACAACATCAGACCGTAGTGTGAACAGATCGTTGGATTGAAGCCCCGCGCCATGGACATCCACGGACTTGTCAGGGACAGAGGAGGGCCGCTGGGCAAGTCGCCTCGGACACGGCTTGAAGTGGGGATCTTGTGTTAGATCCCATCAAGGAACCGGGCTCGGGTCAGATCCTGGTCAGATCCTTCCGTTTCGAGATCAGCCACTGGCGACTGTGGCACAGCGGTGGCCTCTCATTCCTCCTCACCTTCTCCGCACCTCTCAATGCTTCTCAATGCGCATACCACGCCCGTCTCGACATGGTTTATAGCCTACCACTGGCGCGTACACCACCATCGGCGCGCTACACCCCTTAAGAGCTCAGCTGCCTGTTTCGCGGGACGGAGGGTTGACGGTACGTCCGCTTGCTCGGAGTCGGTATAGGCTCACAGTAGTCCTTGTTCGGCCTGCTGTCCGCCCATCCTCGCGCAGTGCGCTTGCGTACTGTGATGCTTCACGGAATGCTCCATGCTTCTGGTCGACACTTACGCATCACACGTCCCCGGACCCCAACATAAACTTCTTCATATCCATCCGTCCGGTCACCTACACTGGCCGCTCATCTTCAAAGAGATGCTGGCCATTTAGGGCCATGCTACGCCGTGCGCGACGCCTCCCCTGCAGATCACAGAGCCTACTGCGCTCATAAGGCCGCATATATGCAGACCAAGCCCACTTTTCAGCCGTGTCGCCGTCGAGCGCGCTCTTCGCTCCGTATCTTCCGTGAATCCTCGACATCATGCCCAACTATAGCCTGTTCAGCGAGGAGAGGCATACGATGCTCTGCGGTTCTCCTTGGTTCCAGCACCATCTCTGCGCGAAGGATGGGGGGTAGAACGTGTGCGGTGATCAGTGTCCGCGATGATGAGTGAGTACTATTTAGCTATAGTGAAGACGAAGTGTCGCATGGGCGGTCGTCGCCAGTCCTATTCCTGCCCTTCGTCTATCGCGTGCGACGATGCTGTACTACCTCGTCCCGTACATACGATTCATGAGGCTGACGTATATGCAACGCATCTCGTACAGATCGCATCAGGCCATGCTGTGATGATACCCAATCTTTACGTGCAGCGTGTTCCTGCTCCCCTTGTATGTGTGACCCCCTGTTCCTATGGTAACTCACACGTCGTACTTGCGCAGAATACAGGTCCGCCGAATATGCCTACAGCGCACATCGAAAGAGGGTCCAAACATCGCGGAATGAAGGTCTTCTCGGGCTCATTCCGATTTTGTCCCAACCACCTCCGAGTCTACTTGTGCGGTCGCGTTGCTCCGCCACACCTCCTCACTTCATTGGACAACGCTCGAGCGACGTAGTTCGCCACGCGTGACAGCGCTCACTGTGTGTACTTGGGTGAGGAATCCTTTTCCTCTTCTGCACGAAGAAATGCTGATATTTTTGCAGCGTTGAGTGAGTTCGGTACATCGTGATCGTGATACTGTGCCCGTCGAGATGCTGTATACAAGCTTCCAAACGTGCAACACTGGTGTGGACGGCATCTGCCAGCGCTGATGCCGTTCGGTCACAGATGTTCTCTCCTGATAGAACCCGACAACTCAGTCTCAGAGTCAGGCTTCGTATTCGCACGGAATGACAGCAAGAATTTGGCAGGTACTGCAATACAAAAGGTACCGTCGAGGCGTTGACGTCGCTACTTCTGCACATCGCCCAAGCCACCCGCTAAGATCTGGGAGTTCGAGAAGCAATCCAGTCGCCGTCCAGTCCGAGTGTAGGTTCGAAGGGAATTTTGCGTGCGGCGCTGTGCTATTCCTTGCCTCGTACTGTGGTTGCCACACTACGCACTGCAGAAATGGTCAACATACTGGCAGCGGGAGTTGCTTGCGCCCTCGGCGTTGTTGTCTGTTACGTCAACCAGAGCGGTGTTCTTGTGGTTACTCTTATCTGTCTTGTCGCGTATCTCGCAACTCAGGCCATCCCCGCTCTACGCACCAAGAGGCCACACCCTCCCGGCCCGCCTGGGTGGCCTATCATACGCAATCTGCTCCAGATTCCCCAGGACAACCCATGGCTCGTCTATTCTGCCTGGGCAGACACCTACGGTATGTGCATCCTCACGCTGCTAATCTCGGTTCCCGAGTCATGCTCACTTCGTCCGTCGACGGCCCGCGATGCTGAAAGGCGACGTCGTCCATCTTGAAGCCCTCAACGACCACCTCGTGATCCTCAACACCGTTCAGGCGGCCAAGGACCTCCTCGACGGCCGGTCTACCATATACTCTGACCGCCCAGAGTCGGTACGTGACCTCTGTCACATCTTACACTCTCCAGAAACTGACGGACGTGTAGGTCATGGCAGAGCTGTAAGCTAGATCCTATGCTTGGTGTGCCCCATTCGCCGCGTAACTGACTCGCCCGCTACGTGCCGCGCGCAGCTCAGGCTTCGGCGTTGAAATGCCGATGCTGTCCTACAACGACCAGTGGCGGAGGCAGCGCAAGATCGTCGCCCAGTCATTCAATCCGGGCTTGGTTCCGCGCTACTACCCGATCCAGGAGCATGAGGCCCGCCGCCTCGCGCAGGGAATTCTCCAGCGCCCCGAGACGCTTGTCAGCCAGACAAAGACGTGAGTGTACGACATCGCGCGTACCTGGTTTGTACTGACAGCGACGACAGACGGATCGCGGCGATCATCATGCGCGTGACGTACGGCTACGCTGTCAAGGGTGAGGACGACCCGATGATCACCGTCCCGTTCGATGCCATGGTCAATTTCGGCGCCGCGACGGAGCCGGGTGCATGGATCGTGGACTTTATTCCGCAGTGTGAGTGCTCGGGCGAGTTGGCGAGTGGGGATACGCGTCTGACGCGCAGGTATGCGCAGTACAGTATCTGCCGCGCTGGACGCCTGGGGCGTCGTTCTTGCGCACCGCGGAGCGCTTCAAGGAGCTCGAGCACAAGGCCTCGTGGAACCCGTACCTGTGGTGCAAGCAGAGACTCGTGCGCACCTGCGTCCCGTATTTCGCTCGGTGCTGACGACAGGGTCTATCTGCAGCAAGAAGGGTTTACAGACACGTGTCTGGTTGCGTCCACACTGAAGGAGTTCGAAGGCAAGATGAACAATGAAGATGAGGGCGCCCTCGTCTGGGCCGCATCCTCCGGGCTCGGTGGCGGGCTGGACACGGTGCGTAGCGCTGCAGCCGCGTCCCGCTGCGCGGAAACTGAAGCGCCGCCTGCCTCAGAACATGTCCACCACGTTTACGTTCCTGCTCGCCATGGTGCGGCACCCGGACGTCCAGGCGAAAGCTCAGGCTGAGATCGACCAGGTGGTGGGCAGTGAGCGACTGCCGTCGATCACGGACAGGCCGTCGCTGCCGTATGTGAGGAGCGTGATAACGGAAGTGTTCCGCTGGTACCCGCCTACCCCGCTAGGTGCGTGCATCTCGTGTCCCAGGTCGACGTCGCTGACGGACCGTCTTAAGGCCTGCCTCACGCGCTGCGACAAGACGACGTGTACAAGGACTGTCTGTTGCCCAAGTCGTCGATCATCATCCCGAATGTTTGGTCAGTGCAGCGTGTCCCTGCATGGGTCGCCGCTTGGGTAGCAATGCTAACGTGGTGCTCAGGCGCATGCTCCGTGACCCCAAGGTGTACCCGGAGCCTGACATGTTCAAGCCGGAGCGGTTTGGCAATGACGATGGCGAGATGCGGAAGGTGATCGATCTCGTCTTCGGGTTTGGTCGGCGTGCATGCCCTGGGTCGCAGTTCGCGGAGGGCTCCATCTTCGCGATTGTGGCGACCATTCTCGCGACAAGCAATGTTGTGCCGAAGATGGACGAACGAGGAAAGCCGATCATTCCTGAGATGCAGTACACGAACGGTATAATAGTGTAAGTTGTCAATACTCTCTCTCTCTCTCTCTGTCGTTCCCGTTGACGTTACCGGCCGGCAGGTTCCCGAAGCACATTGTGTGTGACATTAAGCCGAGATCGATGCGCGCGCAGGAGCTGCTTGAGGAGTGTATCTCTCGCAGCGAATGAGCGCAGGCAAACGACGCTAACGTAGATGCCACGCAGTCTCCGCGTCCTGACATGTATTCCTGTGCTCTTCCGTATCACCTTGACTAGCTTCGTATATTGCTAGTTCATGCTATTGACGCTCTCGCGGGTGCTCAATTAGGATTGTCTTCACTGATCGTCAACATTTCGGGAGATCGTCATTCGATTGCATATACAGCAGCTCAGGACACGGTACGTTCACAGAGTTTCTTTGTGGCAGCCCTTCTTTCCTAGGATATCTGGTACGAATGTTCGTCTTCAATGCCACAGGCGGGTCGAATCTGATCACGTCCGTGCGGCCGACAGCCGCCGGGCTTTGCCACTGAGCACTGTTGCTCGCTACGCGGAAGTGCGGAGGCTAAAGTTCGGAGGCTTGAGGAGCGGCTTCGCGAAAGGCAGGAAACAAATTCAAACAGTGTCTTGCCAAATACGTGCAATCGCCCTGGCCAGAACGGAGGGACGCCAGCGGGACTACTCATTTGCAAAGCATCAATTGAGCAAGCGCCACAGTCGAGTTCATGGGTTCCGATTCGAAGTTCCGCTACAATCCGGAGGAGCGCGGATTTTCGGCTGCCCCAAACCTTGCGGGACGACGGCGGTTGCAAGGATTTTGGCCAGTATCAAGCGCACGATCCAGCTCACTTATAAGCAGACGATGACGAATATCATGCATTTAAGTTGTGCAAAACATGTCTGCAGCAGCTCGCTCGCCCCTGCTCAACAAGCAGAACCGTCCCTAAGCCACAATGGAGACTCTACTGGGAGTTGGCGCGCATGCATAAGTTCCCCTCGGGTTCCACACTGGTATTCTGGCCATGCGGTACGCCCACATTTGGTATTCTTTGCCTACGGATTCCATACTTATCTTGATCATGCAGTATGGGGATACCTCCTGGGTATGCGCGCGCATCCCCCGGATCTAACGACGTTCGTGCAGTACACGACCGCGTTCCTGCTTGGGAGTACGCTCCTTCACAGCGCGGCCTGCACTATCAACGACATCTGTGACCGTGATTTCGATCGTCCAGTCGGCAAGTACCATGTGTCTTTCTCCTAGCTACTCCGGCTGATGCTCTGGTATAGAGCGGACCAAGAACAGGCCTATTGCCTCAGGTACGGTCACGGTCTTCCAGGCGACGGTCTTCCTGCTGGTCCAGGTCGGGGTCTTCGTGTGGGTGTTGACCCTAGTGAACCGTACGGCGTAAGGGCCACGTCTGCGCTAGCCTGAGCGACACTCCTCACTGACCTATGCGTTGGGTAGTTTTTTGTGTGGGATGTTCGGTGTTCCCGTTGCACGCTTTATACCCGCTCCTGAAGGTGTCACGAACTGGCCCCAGGCCTGGCTGGGTATGTGTCAATCGCCATCGGATGTTCAAGCAATTACTGATTGGACGACAGGGCTGGCAATGAACTGGGGCTTGCCGACGGCATGGCTGATGACCAGACCGGAAGATACTAGGTCTGTCCCCATGTGGACGTTGAGTTTTGGTACATTCTGGTGCGTTACAGCCCGTTACGTCGCCTGAACTCAGCATCGGTCTCACGCGTGTCTATGCAGCTGGACTATCTTCTACGATACCATCTACGCTTGCCAGGTCCGTATATCCATCACGAATACGCTTTGCCGACAACCTGCTGACTATCCGACGATTGCAGGACCGGAAAGACGACGTTGAAGCCGGTGTCAAGTCGACCGCGCTCCTCTTCGGCGCGTACGTCAAGCCGATCCTCAGTCTCTTCGGCGCGGCGTTCGTCGGTACCCTTGCGTACGCCGGTACGGAGACTAGCATGCCTCTACCGTACTTCGTCATTGGCGTCGGCGGCTGCGCTCTGCACATGATCTGGCAGCTGGGGACGCTCGACGTTGGCATCCCGCAAGACTGCGAGCGGAAGTACAACGTGGGTTCTTCGTTCTGGATTTGTGATATGCTGTGGATTCTGACGAGCGTCTTCGTTATCCAGTCCAATGGTGACTTGGGGTATATCGTCGCTGGTGGGATGCTGGCCGCCATGTACACCCCAGACCTCCTTCAGTTCTGAGGGCGACCCCACTGCCCGGATACGGTGTGTTTATGATTGGGTGAGGCTGGGTTCCGAGACACAAGGGGATAGACGGGAACGAGATGGCAGATGTGGAGGCGAAGGAGGCGGTGCGAGGGGACAGCAGCCCGGACGAGCTTCTCCCGACTTGGCTGAAGGAGAAACTACAAACGAGCCTGTCCAAGGTTCGCCAGTGCTTTAACGAGGAGATTTCACGGAGTGCAAGGGAAGAATGGTACCTGCGAACTTGAAGAGGTCTTTGCCAGCCTTAGATCGAGCGTGCTGCTGGTCCTGCATCACGCGCGAGTTGATCTCGTTGTCCGTTGAAGGTGTTCGGTACGGAGTAGAATTGGAATGCTCGTCTGCTTTTCCCGTACGTCGCGTCCTGGCCGCGATGGCATCTCCGGGTCTAACTGGTCCATCCGCGCCGCGAGCGGCGACTCCTCCTCCTCCTTCGCCATTCGCGTGATTCTCTCGTTCTGCAGTCTGCCTCATTCTGGATAGGCTCGCAGGGAGGTTCTCCTTCAGCCAGCCCGGGAGGTCCTTGACCAGCCGGGCTGCTATCTCCTCGTACCGTTTTCGTCGCCTCCACGTCCGCCACCAGTGCTAGTGGCAGCTCGTTTCCCTCTATGCCTTTGTGTCCTGGGACCCATCTGAGGGTAAGGCCAATGTTTGGATGACGTCGCTCCGAGCCGAGTAGTTCGATAGCTCTGAGGCCTGAGGGTCCTGTCTATGTCATGTACTAGCAGGGTGCGGCTTTCGGTTTTTCGACGCGTGCCAGAGGCAGGCGAGGTTATCTGCCGCAGTTGACGTTTTTGCACACGAAAGTCCTGGATGTAGCAGCGTGACACCCAGGTTGAACCAGACTATTTCGCCTTCGTAAACAGTGTGCTTCGTCGATCGGCCGAGGTGGCATCGCAGAACTTTGGGTTCGCCTTCCGGCATGACCAGGACAGCCGCCGCTCCGACTCCGTCGTCGATATCCGAGTCGTCCGAGTCGACTCGCCACCCGTCTCTCCTCGCCCAGACCGCTTCCTCGGCCTCGTTCAGCACCGCGAGAAAAACTTGCCACCGGGACCTACGCGCATCCCGCTGTTGGGAAATGCGTGGCGCGTGCCGGTGGAGAAGTCGTGGGTGTATTTCCACTCGTTGTGCCAGAAATATGGCGAGTCACTCGTGGTACCGCTTTATCAGGTGACCAATGCTGAAGGATGTGTAGGACCTATGGTCATGCTCAAGGCGTTTGGCAACGATATTTTGGTGTTGGACAATGCAGATGCTCGTCTCGTGCTACAGTTCGTCTGCGTCTCCGCCTTCCACTTCGCCGCGAGGGTACCGATGTTATGGTTAAGGTTTGTATGGTAGGAGACTTTGTCTAAAAACACGTTCAGCGAGATGGATAGGCGTGCGAGAAAGGAAAAGGAAAGCGTATGTAACGGTGATGACGCGAACAGGCGCCGAGCCCGACGTGTGACGGTTATCTCCTCCACTGTCCACATTGTGTCCACACCGCACAATCCTCTACAGTTCGTTAGTCAAAATATATAATATTAGCCATTTCAACAACAATACGAATGAACGTGTCAGGTGTGTTCACCCTACGAGATTGATGTTGAACCTTGGCTGTCTCTCGATCCCAAGCGCATAAGACGTCTAAGAGAAACTGACGAGTCAGTCGGAGGACATGGTATAATGGAAAACATGGAAATGCGGAAAACGCATTGAACGAAGCCGCGATCTTTCGTTTGATAAGTATAAGGAAAGCTCTTCAGATCGTCGACGGAGATACAACATGCGGGACGTATTCAACTCGGAGTGCTTGGCAGATTGTACTGAGCACAGGTACTTACAGTTCGCAAAGACATACATACGTTCTTTACCAACTCTGCAGTTTGTCCACAAGTACAGTCGAATCTCGCATCGTGAAATGCGTACCCTCCACAAAGACTACGGAAGCATCTGGGTATGCTTCGCGCACTCCCAGCTCATTCCACTCCTGCGCATTTCCTGCCTCGCGACTCATTCCCGTCAAAATACCTCTGGTAGCGACGAAAAGAGTCAGTGGCACTTGCACTGCCCTCAGACGTGCAGCAAGCGAATGACGTAGGAGATCCAGAGTGTATGGCACCCCATGAGGTAGCAGCTCGAACATGAACTCGTACGAGCCACGGACCACGCTGGAGTAAGTAAGCCACCGCAAGGCTGCTGCCGGTGGCATCGATACGCCGCGTGCAGCATCTTCAAACTCTTGTGCCAATTGCTGACGGGCAAGAGATTGCTCGGCCTTGTACATGGACAGCATCGAGTCCAGTACACGAATCATGAATGCATGGCTGGGCGACCGTTGTTGAACGGTAGCAGCATCCGGCTCGAGGTATGGAGAGGCGAACAGAAGAGGGAAGTGATCGAGTAGACAGAACTGCACTACCGTCTCGCCATCACTGATGACTCTTTCTGCAATAAGAAACGCGATGATGGATGTCCCAGAGTATGCCCCGATGCGATATGGACCGTTCGGCTGAGCGTCTTTGATAGCGTTGTAGTAGTACTCTGCGATGGCGTCCAGTGAATGCATCGGCGTGTCTGATGTCGACTGCAAGACCCATAGAGACGAAGTGAACGTCTGTTGAAAAGGTAAGAATGTTATGACGCTGCCGTTTGCCCCATGAACTAGGATGAGGGGCGTATCACCCTGGCGATCCACAAGCTTCACCAGGGGCTGACCGGGCCGACTCAGCTCTGCCCAGTCAAACGCGTTATCCCCGTGCGTGTTCGAGACCCCGGATAGAGTAGCGTGTGTGGTGGTAGCCCGGCGGTGAAGCTCGGCGAAGCTCAGTCCTCCGAGCAATTGCATGGACGAGACAGACACGACGGTCTTGAGCGCAAAGGATAGCCGACCAGCGGATAGCGAGTCCATCCCATATTGCGACAGCAGAGCGTCAGGAGAGAAAGCATCGGCAGGTACGTCCAAGTGTTGCAACACGACGGACAGGAGGTCCTCGCGGCTCTGCTGCAGTGACGTCGTGGGTCCTGCACGTGGGCTGAAGTCTGATAGGTGGTCGTATAGGTGAGAGGGGCCCATGTGCTGGCGAACGAGATCCCAATTGAGGTTAGGCACGTACACACCCACGGGACCGTGCTGAAGCATGAGGATGCCGTCTTCGATACAATCACAGAGTTCTGTGGCGTAGTATATTGAGTATTGATCTGTGTCATGGCCCTGCCTCACGTACCTCTGGCAGAAAGAGCCCATGGTAAGAGATGCGCTAACTGTGCTCCTTGCTCTTGATGACTCAGTGCGTTACCGATAGCCGTCGAATCCACGATAGCAGGAGTAACTAGAGCAAACGCGTTACTGTATCGCATAACCTGCCCCTCAATGGTAGTGTTCGCACTGGACGAACACCATTAGCAGACTGCGATCGTACAAGAATAAAAATCCTCGCCTAGAATAGTTCGTCTGGCCTGCATTCCCGAACGACGAAATGGACGAGAAAACAATGAGAAAGTCGAGATCGTTGACAGGCAATGCACCTTCCAGTGCTCTCATCGCTTGATATTTCGGTCTGAACGTCGCTTCGAAGGTCGATGCATCTTGAGAGAAAAATGTGCGGTCTACGAGAACGCCGGAGAGCAGCATGCAACCAGCGATGCGTTTCTTCAGGCCCGAGAGTAGTACTCGCATCTCGTTCAGAGAGGCGGCATCACACGCCTCCAGTCGCAGGGCAAGGTCTGTACGGCTTTCCAGATAACCGAGTATGTGAATGGCGAGGACGTCTCCGGCTCGTTCCAGTGATCTCCTTCCAGAGCGAGATGTGAGCACGATGGTTCTAGCTCCTCTCTGAAATTATTGGTGAGCAGAGACCCCGTCTATACCAATCCAGAATCTTACCTCATACATCCAGAGCGCGATGTGCATTCCCAGGCTCCCGATCCCTCCTATCAGTACATAGACTTCGTGAGGTTTGAACCTGAGCAAAGGTCTACTAGGCCGATCTGGAGTCGCCCGGGGTAGTTGTCCGCTGGAAGAAACGACTGACGGCGTCGATTGGATGGTGTTCTGTAGCATGGTCGTCAAGAGGCGCGGGCTGCGAGTCACTTCGCCCATGAGCCGAGATATATCGCACATGCGGACAAGTTGAAATCCGCTGTCCGCGAAGGTAGCGAGAATGGTGGAGGCGTGGCTACTCAACGCCACGACGGTGTCAACGGGGCCTAGGCGGAGTGACGCAATATCCAGAGGAGACACATCGAGCTGCAACCTGACCGAGCAGATGCCTAGCTGCTGCAAGATATGCACAAGTGTATGTCCCAGTGGTGTGTCTGCGCCCACCACAACGATACGACGTGAATCGTTCCGCGCCGGGTAATCACGTGTGGACTCGCCTTTGAGCGCGAGGTTCATCACAAGACAGCTCAGTGCCAACACTGGTGCTGCTTCCTCCTCCCAGTGGTCGGGTAGCGGGGTCACAGCGTCTTGGTGCACGGTCGTATCCTCTTCAGGGGGTTCCGTAGTGATGGTGACCACCCTCGTACCGACGAGCATCCCGGTAGCGTCATCGGGGGCTGCAGCCACCCTTCCGGCCAAGCAATGGTAGCGAGAGTCGATGCTATAGCTGAGCGTTCGATCGAGGCGGATGTGTCGAGGGGGAATGTCGCCATGGTAGGAAATAGTCCGGCCGGGACGAAAGGGTGGTACTTCACGGATTCGGCGAACGTGTAGTTGGTGGTCTTTGCCGATATACAGCTCTCGTTCTATCCAAGGTATCGATGAAAGATGATGCGCGAGGTCCTCCGATTCTCGTTCGCTGAAAGTAGGGGATGTAACCAAAAGCCCGATATCCCATACAGGCAACTCCCGTCTGAGTGACCTCGTGAACCCGGTTGCGCCGTCACCATCGCATCCCTCTGGCGCTATGACCCAGATACAAGCAGGGCCATTGACGTCGAGCTTCGCCAAGGTCGATTGAATGTCAATCTCCTTTCCGATGCGATATCGGAGGACTTGAGTCTGGCTCTCTGGGCGGGGAGATTTCGGCGAGGCAAGAGACAGTGACGGACTCTGTGCCTCGATCAGGATGGTTGGCAGACCCCGAACGCGCGTCCTGAATCCCATATTGTTCAGCTCAAGTTGTAGAACAGCAAGATCGGCAGGAGGAAAGCACAGGTCGGAGCTGTCGTGACAAGATGATTGAGGATCAGGCATGTTGCAGCTGCTTTGAACGAACAAGAAGCCGCCAGGGATGAGGGACGAGACACAAGACTGTATTGCGATGGTCGCCTCTTCGTTGCTCCATGGTGCAGAAAAGCGACACAGGACAATGTCGAACATCGAACGATGTGTCCGAGACGCGCCAGCCTGGATGCGGACCATCTTGCGTGACAGCGGCTCATTCTTGTCCATGACTCCGGCCTGGTATACAACAGTCACGGTGGGCCCGAGTAATTCGCGTAACAGGAGCTGAGCACCATTATGAAGGGTCGATTCCGAGTCTGCAAAGTAGGCTACACGTGAGCGGCGTAGCGGCTTCATCTCCCAGACGTTAGCGTACCTGAATCGACTCCTAGCACTGTGAGTATCTTCTTTCCAGCGGAAGCCATCCGAGAAGCGTAGAAAGCGGCATGTTGAAGTAGTGGGTCAATGTCGCATGCTAGAGACGCACTGGATACATGATGAATCTACAACATGATGTCAGGTGAGTTTCGCTCGCGTACACTCAATACTCACTGGGCACATGTGCGTAGCTTCTCCGCGGCTATAGTGGCTCGGTGTACCGGGGGCGACACTAGCGGTACGCGATCCGATCACTGGCGTATCCACATTGGCCTCGGTGTCAAAAGGAATCGGGACCATGGAGAGTGGTTGGCTGATTACTTGAAAGCGTTTACTGACAGGCGTCGGAGAAGTGACATAGTGGCGTGTAACTTTGAGATCACGGAGCGTACAGATTCCTTGTCCTTCTGCAGAAACGACATGTACGTCTGCTGCGATCTCGTCTATGTTCCACTACTGTCAGGTCGCGAGAGGGACATGGCGCGAATCACTGACCTGGTGACCATTCTGTGAGAACCACGTATGCGTACAGTGTGCCCCGTAGCAGCTGCGTCAATGAGCTTTCTCGACGGATAGCAAGGGAGCCTAGAGCGGATGGTAGATAGTACACATTACTATCCCAGTTTGCTGTGAAACGAGGATGAACGAGGACATGTATGCAGGCATCGAGAAGACCAGGGTGTATAATGTAGTTCCTGTGATGTAATGAGCGAAGATTGAGATGGATCGCACAGTGCTTTACTTACGACAGCGAAGCTTCGTCAAGCCCTTCTAACTCGACCAGCGCATAACTGGATCCAAAGTAGTATCTTCTGATTCGACTGAACAAGGGACCGTATTGTGCGAAGTGGTGGAAGCCAGAGTAGAAGTCTGGGGCACCAGACGTCAGACGCTAACCAACTACGACGGCAGTGGATCATACTGTCTGCATCTTGTAGCTTGGCACGTTGCAAGACTTCAGAGAGTACGAACCCCTCGCAGATGACAAGACCATGTGGATCACGCGTCATGAAGCCCTCTGCATGCATTCGAGGCTCATGCTGATCGTTCTAAGGCAGTGTGTCATGTCCAGCGAGGACAGTGTCCGATCACGGAATGTCACGTACGTTCTCAGCAACGACCCCTCCATCAGTGCTAGAAAGCACTTGCCAATGCATACCGTTGATGTCGACCTTGAGAGCTGTCGGAACATCCGGAGCCAGCGAGAAGAATGAGCGAAAGTGCACATTCCACACAATAGATGCCCCAGCCTCCAGCGCCTACATTGATTGCATGAGTACAAGACATAACGGAAGAGATGAAGCGGACAAACCATCTCGAGAAATCCCGCCGCAGGCATGATTGGTTCGTGATTGATGACGTGCTGAGCAAGCTCAGGATGGGTTGCACGATTGACCCTCAGACCATCCCCAGACAGCGGCCGCACGAGGTGGCCCAGTTGTTTCTGCAACAACCTCGAATATCGGGGCAAGTACGGCACAGGCTTGCGCAAGAACGGATAAGGAGGTAGTTGTATTGCATCGTGGTCTAGCACGTCGATGCTGTTCAGCGCACGGAAGTTAATGCCGTTGTATCCCGAAGCCGCCAGTTGTCCGATTGTGGTCAAGAGTACGGTGTGCTCCTGATGGACCGCATATGTCTTTGATCGTCGCATCGGGCATACTACTGAGGATGGAGGGACACCAAGGTCTTGCAGGTACACGGAGAGCACGGCATGCGGACTGATCTCGACGAACTGAGCCGCAGGGTAAGCACGTAGCACCGACCGTACTGTTTGCGCAAACCGGACCGGCCCACGGCTGTTTTGCCAGAAGTAGTCTGATGAGAAACCTTCGAGCAGATCACCCGTCGCCGTTGAGAAGGTAGTGACGTTGGGAGAGCCACATGGTCCGAAACGAGCGAACGCATCTGCTATCCCAGAGCAATACGAGTCTCGGCATATGTCCATCATGGACGAATGAACCGCGACGTTCGTCTGTATCGTGCGAGCCAATATTCCACGAGACGTCGCGATGTCGACTGCTCGGGCTATCAACCTCCGATGACCGGCAATTGCAACAGCCTGTGGCCCATTGAAGCAGGCGATCTCCAAGACGCCGTCTTCGGATGGCTCCTTTGCGCACTTGATGATTTCATCGGCTTGATACGGAGCGCACGAAAGCGCGGCCATGCCTCCATCAGCCTCCTCGACGAGAGACATCGCTTTTCCTCGTACGATAGCGACCTCCATAGCCAAACGCTTCGATGCAGCTGCAGATGCGTACAGAAGGGGTGTCTCACCCGCAGAATGACCCATGACGACATCCGGCCGGAGTCCCAGACTGATGAGAAGGTCGAAGAGGGCGATCTGAAGCATCGCGAGCGAAGGCAGGATGACCGAGATCGGCCACACGGGCGGAAGAGTGTTTGAGGATAGGATTTCGCCAAACAGGCCCGTGTCCCGTATGAGAGACGTCCCCGTAGAGTCCATGTGATACCCGTCAAGCTCCTCGATTGTCTTGCGAAAGACTTCAAACCGCGCGATAAGTTGCCTTCCCACTGCGACCATTAGAAATGATAATGAATAGAAGCAGAAGCCAATAACTCACTTGCGAAGTGTTGAGGGCCTTGACCCGAGAACAAGAACACCAGAGGTGAACGGCCGTCTTGAGCTAACGCCGGTGCGGGGAAGTTTATCTTAGCTAAACCTTGCGCGGGTTGTATCACTGCGAAACTGCGCCAATTCATCTGCCGTATGCGACGGCCGGACATGGCCGAGATCGTCGTCAGCGAGTCCGGGTTTCCCGTCGCCAGTGTTCGTAAACTGTCCGCGACGCTTGCTGCAGACGTAGGCGAGAGTCCGCCAGCCATGAGTAGCCTAGGATAATCTTGAGGGGTCGAATGGCTTGCGGGAGCCTCGGGCCTTGAGGGAGCCATGCTCTCGAGAACAGCGTGACCATTCGCGCCGCCGATTCCCGAGCTGCACATGGAGACTAGCAGCTTTTGCGAAGGGCCGCGAGGCCGTATCTCCGTCGGCTCCAGCGGGACGTTCAGCTTGTACGTATCCCAGCGTATGGCGGGATTCCGTGTCCGGAGGTTCACGTTTGGGGGTACTATCCCCGTCTCGAACATCCCGCACACCTTGCACAGAGACGCCAAGAATGCGGTTACTTCAAGATGCCTGCAGGTGCCGTGCGCATCAGCATCCTGACAGTCAAACATCGAAGACGAATATACCGACCCGATATTGCCTTTCACGCTGCCGACGAGCAACTCCGCGTCTCGCGCGAAGTGCTCGCCCACCCAGTTGCTTTCTGTCGGATCGCCAGCTGCGGTTCCTATCCGGGGCTTAATAACAGTCCACGCGCCAGAGCTGACTCGCAGTGCTCACCAGTAGCATGAAGCTCGACGTAGTCGACCTCCCGAGGATCACGGCCGGTACCGCGATAAGCTCGCTTCATCGCTTCCAGCTGGGCAGTCGCCGCTGGCGCGTGCACTGGGGCCAAGGATCCCGAAGCGCTCAATCCAGTTCCAAGCATCTGCTCATTGAAGATTAGCAAGAAGTATAGCCCGAGTGGTATGACGATGCATCATACGTTCGCATAGATATGATCTCCGTCTCTGAGCGCCGCGCTCAACGGTTTGAGTACAATGGCGACTGCGCCCTCACCCCGCGAGAATCTGAGCAGAAATCGCATCAATATAGTCATCGTAGACGCTACCGATCACTGCTTACCCGTCTGCGTCAGCGTCAAACGGCTTACATTTCCCATCTTTCGATAGCACGGATGCTTGGCTGTACTGAACGAAATCGGCGAGCCTAGAGAACTGTATAAGCATATACAGTGATTCATGAGACGGTCGCGGGAGGTTCACCTAAGATTCAATTGACAAGCCGCCACAACAGCAGACTCGCATTCGCCCGCCCGCAACGCTTGAACTGCCAAATGGCTTGCTGTGAGGCTCGAGCTGCACGCTGTGTCGACGGGGATGCTTGGTCCGCGAAGATCAAGGTGGTATGATATTTTATTCGCCACCATGCATGGTATGCCGCCGAAAGAACCACGTGCTTCGTACACATCCTGGAGGATTTCACGATGAATCCTGTCCTAAGAGAGGCCTGTGTAGTGCTCACCGGTTCGGCTACACTCAGAATATCGTGGTTCGTCGCCGAAGTGTAGCATCCGACGTCTTTCCCTCTATAGTCGATCCCCGAATCGAGCAAGGCCAAGAAGGAGAGCTCGATGAGCTTCCGGGTGCTCAGAGACATGGCCCGAGCGTCCTTTGTCGATATACCAAACTCTACATGGTCAAATGACTCGACGTTCTTCAGGAACGAGCCATGAGATGTTGCGATCCTGCCAAGCCCATGGCCTTGCCACCTAGATTGGACCGAGCCATGTATAAGTAGCGAGCGGAACTGTTCATGGACAGGAAACGCACGAGTCGATGTTGAGCCTGTCCTTTGGGATGCGAACGTACGACTTGGCGCCGTCCAGCAAGAACTTGTTGAACCGTCGGTAATCCAGATTTGTGTCAGATGGCCCGCTGGGCAACTCCGCTGCGATGCCAACCTACGGCAACAGTGAGGAGAGAACACACGACGAATAGGAGAGCACATACAATGGCAATGGGTTCGTTCAACTCTACGCGATCTGTGTCTGACATGCTCAGGCTATCTGCAAGACTGTCGTGTACGCGCACTCGATGCAGTACCAGGATACTTAAGGGGCCGACTTCTGGCGATAACCCCAGCATCGATCTCGTCGGTGTTCCATGATCACCGGAGAAGGCCTCCGAGGACGGAAGGAATGCAACGCGGGCTGAAGTTCTTCATCACAGATGGATGAGACGACGTTTGACAAGAACAGACGACTCTGGACATTGGCAAACCTCTGATGGCTCACGCTGTAAAAATGCGTGGCACCAGTCGCATCGCCGCTCATCCCGACTCCTGGCGGCGTAGTTTGTGCGTCAGTAATCGCCAACCAAGTTGATGAACGACTGATCACATGGGGATAACTTGGACACACCTCCGGACATCAATGATGAGTTCTGTGCATCCTATGACAACCGTCCCGTGTATTCTAACGGGGTCTATTCTATCGGACGCGAGCACCTGAAGTCGAGGTTGCATTAGTCGTTGTGTTCCTCGCGTGAGTGATCATCTATTCCCAAACATCACAAAACGGTGAGTTCGGGCGCACCAACTAAAGCAGTTCAGTAGAGACATACAGGCATTCCCCGTTAGATGGCTCACATCATGCATCAACTTTCGACGTCCGATGGCCCGTTCAGCTGCATCTGACGTTTCACGTATTCGGCAACATGCATTTCTAGGGCAAAGCAAATGACATGTCTCGCGCGTTCGGACATAAAATGTCGGCCCAAAATGTGCCACAGCGCGCAGCACGATCTACAGTTATCGGTCGGCCGCCGGTGACCCACGTCAGAGCACTGAATTGCATCGCATTTGCCGTGGGATGCCTGTCAAAGAACTGATCAGTGAGGCTGAACATAAGTGGTCATCGTGACTAACCTGTAGAATAAGCGAGCTCCATTTGGCCGGTGGTCCAAGTTCCGTAGGGCCATCTACGCACGGTCAATGAATTGAGGTACTCAGTCATTGACACTGAGGAGGGTGCCGATTCTCCGAACTTGGGCTTGAGTTCCAGGCCTGGCTGCTAACCTCATGGCATCCTTGTGTTCTTCCAATTGAAAGACCCAATCGCGGGGCCCGGCCACAGTTACGTACAACAGTGCTCAGCGGTCGAGGACGTGGCGGAGGTCTCTTAGGAGGTCTTGGGTCCATTCTGGTACTATATCGGGTCACGATCTCGGCCACCTTAGCATTCGACAAGCTCTCCTCATTCTGTGTGGGCCATAATGACCTGGATTCCTATAAGAAGGTATGTTAAGAGAGCTCAGGAATATGAGAAAAATATGAAAAAAAATATACGATCATTGAGTCGAGCTCAGTAGCTAAAATTCTGGTCGAGAGTAGGGTGAGCCCACACTGCTTACCAAAGATTGGTATCATCGTAAAGAGCGATTTCTCCTGCACACAGATCTCAGTGTATTGGCTTCAAATTTTTTACAGGCATGAAAAGAATGTATAGAGACATGCTACAATTTATTTTACAGCTATAGAAGAGGTGGTTGTTGAATGAGGCTCGAGTGACCGACTACCTAGGCTGTCCGAGATCGTGACCCGATATAGTACCGACTCGGAGGAGGCCGGCTAAGATCCCGACCCGATACTTTTCGGGGCGCTAAACTTCCAAGGGCTTCGTACTATTACTAATTTACCAGCTTGAACAGCCTTACGACGTGGAACATTCTCCTCTCGCTTGAGAAGGCTGTGAACCTCCATCGCTCCATCCCACGAGGAATTCAAATGACGGCAATATACTTGGGGACTCGGATTGCAGACCGCTGCCGGTTGAGCTGAGCCGGCGAAGGGCGCTGTAGCCTGTGAGCCTGTGATTATGTACCACGGATCGACTGCGTCTGGCTCTTCCATCCGCAAGTACTTTCATGATAGTAAGTACGGTACCCAGATATCGATGAAAATTCGAAGTGTCTGACCTGGCACTGACGCCGCAACTTACAGTTTGCACATGTAAACACCATGACACAATGGTTCTCAAAATGACATACGTCACGTTTGTGGCAGACCTCCAGATCAAATCACCTTGCTCTTCCTGGCCGAACGGATACCACCGCACGAGTAGCTGCCAACGTGATTCGGAACCGGCGAAACCTCATACGCTGGTCCTCAATTACGGCAGGCGAGTAGCTGTAAACAGCGCTGATTGCTCGTGGCGCATGTTGAGGCAGAGCCTGAGAGAACGTGCGATCGCATCAAGTGAGTATGTAGTACCGCAGTCATCATATCTCTCAACGCTGATGCAATTGGTAGTACTGAGGCGGTGTGGAAGTCAGGATTGTACATGGCGCCACGATGGCCGCTCGAGGACGCTGGGTCGACGTCGTCATCCGCGCGCGGGCACAGGATACAGACAAAAGGCATGCGAAAACAGTTACTACGGACATCCATGATAGAAGCTCCGATCTACCGGGCTTCTCTCACCCCCCAATATCTGCAGTACGGGACGACAGTTGCAGGTGAGAATGGAGCTTGGAATACGTCTGTGACCGGAAGTGTGGGTGGCGCTCGTCGAGAGTACGTTCCGTGACATTCGTGCTGCACATAATACCCATCATTACCACTCACTGCACCTTTGCATGCGGACTGTTTCAATGACTTCTTACTCAAAGCGGTACTCGGCGGTGTGGTCGACAGCTGATAGCTCTTCCTGGACGTGGCGGCAGTGACGGTCAAGTTCCTACATAGCAACAGACGAATCCGCCGGGAGTCACTTCTGGATATGGAGTACGCCACAAGGCTGCACGTCAACATTTCGACGCTGGTGTAGAAGGTCCGGCGGCCAAGGGAGATGATGTTGTCAGTGTCACTAGGGCGGTGTTCTGTGAGTCTTCCTGCCACCTTCGTTTCCATTTCGCTTCGCTTATCATTTGACGCACGCGAATTGTGGGTCAACCGCGTAAGTCTCCGCACGAGTTCTACCAGGCTGGAGGCTTCCCGGCCTCGCCATGATTGCCCCTCTTCCACATCCTGTCGGCGCTGTTCTCGTAGGTGCGATCACGGACCTCTCGGGCTCACTCAGGACTGCCAGCGAACTCAAGCCGCCATTCGCAACATAGTACCCTAGTCAGGTTCCGCAGCGACAGCTAGCAACGGGAACCCTTTGTGAGCCGCGCGTATCCTTATTCTCGGTGTCCTACACCGGTGTCTGAACACTCGCGCGTCATACAGATCCCCAGTCTCGCGATGACTTCGTTCGCAACGGACGGGTATGCTCGTGGGAGATGGCGAGCTTGGCTAACCGGTAAGTCCATCAAAGACAGCATGTTACGTGCATCCACTCACTCACTGCAGTCGTTGGCGCGTTCCTCATGCAGTTCAGCGTCGTCGGCTTTGTAGGTATCCTGTGACATGGCGAGCTGTTGCTCATCAAACCTCCAGATGTCTGCTTTCGGTGTCATGCAAGTGTATTATGTCCAGACCTTCCTTTCGCATTCCTCCGTATCCGCTATTAGCTGGATCGGGAGTATTCAGACACTTCTTGATCTGACTCTCGGTGCATTCCTCGGACCATTGTGCGTGCCCATGTCGAATGCTCGTGCTTTGTGTCTTGTTTTCTGACGCTATCCAGCCTGGATCGCGGATACCTGAGGCATGTCGTGATTGGCGGGTCGACGTTATTCGTGATCTGGTACGTACATCCATACCTTTACCGTTGTTCCTCTGGCGATCGTCACCCACGTTCTACAAGTTATGACTGTTGTTGATCCCGCTGCTACTTTCACAGCCATTTCATGCTCTCGCTCGCAAAGCCAGAGAAGTATTATCAGGTTCTCTTGTCCCAGGGAATTGGGATGGGCTTAGGAATAGGCTCCATTTTTCTACCCACATCTGTCCTCATTTCCCAGCATTTCAAGCGCAGGAAAGCACTCGCAATGGTGCGCACTGTCATCTACTAGAGTGGGTATATAATTGACGCATTAGATCTCAGGGCATTGTACCAGCCGGCGGCTCTCTGGGCGCAGTTGTCTTCTCCAGTAAGCGTCCACCCGTTTTGTAGCATCCAACTGAATGAGATTCATATTCGCAGTCGCTCTGAACTACCTATTCAACGGGTCTCTGGGATTTGGCTGGTCCATTCGCGTGACTGCATTTGTATGCCTCAGTCTGCTATTGGTCGGCAATCTCCTGCTCTTCGACCCGCACTCCGCCAGGGATGACCCGACCGCTCAAGATGTGCAAGCGAAGCCGGCCTATACCAACGGCGCCTCGAGTGAGGGTGCAAACGAGAAGGACCTGGACGCAAGCGCTGAGCCCGCCGAGCACGACAAGGATACTTCTCCCCCCCTCTTGGACAGCAAGTACGTGTGCATCCTCGTCCAGGGCTTCTTGACAGGCCTCGGGCTCTGGTTCCCCTCTTCCTATGTGCAGCTCTTCGCGGAGCAGAAGGGTGTGGACCAGCAGCTGTCCTTCTACAGCATCGCCATCTTGAACGTGGCGAACGCGCTCGGCCGCATCCTCCCGAACTGGCTCGGCGACCGGTGGGGTGCCCTGGAGGTGTACGTCCCGTGCCTCGTGCTCAACTGTGCGTCACAGTGTGTTGGCGCGCTGTCCGTGCGACGTTAACCAGTGCTCCATTGGGCTAGCCGGCTTGCAATTTGCCCTCCTCGGATGCTCGACGTCATACGGGCTGGTGCTCTTCACGATCTTGTAAGCGCACCTTGCCCCGGATCGCAGGCGATGTTAAAAGGCTCACCGCTGGCTCCGTAGCTACGGCTTTTTCTCAGGCGCAGGTGACGTGCCCTCGCAGCTCCGCTCGCGCGCCCGCCGGCTGACCGGGACCATTCTCCACAGCCGTATCGCTGTACCTCCCTGCTGTAGCATCTATCAGCGCCGAGGACGTCAGCATAGGGTGCGTCCGTGTGTCCCATTCGCACTCCTAGTCACGACTGCCCTCCTTCGCAGGAAACGTATGGGCATCGCCCTGTTCCCAGTCGGCATCGCTGGGCTGATCGGGACGCCCATCGGAGGCGCGCTGATCGGTCATGGCTACGTTTGGTGGAAGGGGATCGTCTTCGCAGCGGTCAGTCGGCGTCTTTCCGAACCCGGGCGTTCGTGTCGGTATTGACGAGTTTGCACGGCCGTAGGTGACTGGACTGGCGGGCGCGGCTGTTGCAGGGTCTATCCTACTGGTTCGGCCGCGCAAGTGATCATCAGCTATCCCCTCGACAGCCTCTCGCCTCGACCTGTAGATTGCTACTAGTGCATTGGAAGTCTTGATAAGTTATTCCTGCCATGTACACCGTAGACACCGGTTACTGCTGTTCTAATTTATCCTCAGTGGTATGATGGATGATGCAGCAATACCACGCTCGCTCCCTTGACGTGATCAACCCCTTGGTGCTCTGTTGTCACTTCCATCCGCAAAACTGATCTAATTAGAGAAATGGAAGCAGCGCGGGTCCACGGGACAGTGGTATATGGCATCGTGAGTGTCGTGAGATCCCGAAAGAACATGACATACAGTCAACATACAGTTGTCCACGGAATGAAGACGTACAGGAAGATATGCTAAGGTTCGTTGCATAGTAGCGGGTCTACAAAGCGATTCCCGACGCCATATTCTACATGTAGTGATCATACGCGAGACGAAGCGGACGTACTTGGACCGGCGATTGCGACCCTGTGTTCTGGTATTGTCAGAGCAACCCTGCTGTGCGCCAGAATGCTAGCCACTTCTTCGCGTCCTCGCCATCAAGCGGGGAGGCCTCCGCCAAGGCGGGGGACAGCTGTGTGGCGTGGGATGCAGAAAGAGCAGGGAATCCCAACGCCTCTGCATTGCCTCGCGAGGTCGAAAGCCCCTTGAACCAAGGAAACAAGCGCAGAGCACGGACACTCCGTAACAACTCGACTTCAGCTCGCGCGTCCACCCGACCTCGGTCGGTAGCATGCGGGGAGTGCAGTGCTTCGAGCTTGGAGAGCCATTGAGCGAAGGGGACGAGAGGAACACCAAGCTCGTTAGCGATGACGGTGGCGAGTGAGTGCCAGGCGACAGGATGAGGGTGAACCAAGTGGACGACGTCGTCTTTGTACGGTGCATGTATGAGCCCTACCATCGCGCTGGCTGCGGTGGCCAAGGGAACCCACGATACCACCTGCGGACGATGAGCGATACGCACCGCAAGCGACAAGCGACACGTACCTTCGAATCATCCGGGAAACAACCCAACTTCGCAGCACTCTGCACTATGGCAGGAAACCATTCATGGACATTCCACACTCCGTCAGGCCCTCCGCATATCTGGCCAACGCGGACGACGAGGACCTCGAGGCCCGTCTTCCCTGCCGCTTCCATCAAGATTCGTTCAGCCACCCACTTCGATTCTGAATAGCCCGATCCTACAGCGACGTCAGGCTTCACGAAGTCTTCTGTGAGTTGGATGCCCTCGATGTCTGCACAGAAGTTAGCCGAGTCCTCTATCCACAACTGATAACCTTACTCTGGAATACTCCAATGGAGCTGGCGAATTGCATGCGTGGCGGGACAGGCCGCGGAGACAACAGTGCGAAGTCGACGAGATTGCGCGCACCCTTGACATTCGACTCGAAGGATTCCAGAGATAGATTGAAGTCCACCCGCCAAGCTGCAGCGAGACTCAATGAGGGTGCGGACGACTAGCACATGAGTGGGTACGCACCGTTGTGAATGACGTGTGTTACAGAAGCTTGCATCTGCGGCGGTGCGGATAAGCAGAGATCATAAAGCTGAGTCAGAAATGCACGTACCTCTGAGTAAACCTTGTCGAGGAGTTTGAAACCGGCCACGGAGACATCCGCCTCTAAGAGCACAACCTTGTTGCTATCGAGTATGGATGTACTGAGCCCACGAGACGACAGAGAAGCCTCTTGCCGCAATCGCAACGCAATGCCGTCTTGGGAGGAACGGTTCAAAGCGTAGATGCGTACAACAGACGGATCATCGACGAGGTGAGAGAGGAGGAAGCTACCAAGGCTGCCAGTGGTCCCTGTTATCAAGACGACGCTCTCATGACTGGAATTGGACGCGGTGGGTCGACGAATTGGGATGTCCTGATAGTACTTTGTGGCCATCGCGACCATGTTGTCGGCCCGTCCTTCCAGCAAGTTGTGTGCTTCGAGTTTCGAGCCGGTCGCTAGTCCAAGGAGGAAAGAGGCAAGGCGTCTGATGGTAGGATAGTCATAGACGAAGTTACCAACGCTCTTGCGCGTGTCCAGCTGCGCGGAGTCCCGCAAAGCACGCAGCAAGGCATTTCTGATATGAGTGGCCTGAAGACTATTCGAGTTGGACTCGTGAGATTAAAAAAGGACTTTGCACAAGCAGCGGGTGGGCAAATACCTATCGCAGCCGTGCTGAAAAACATCGTCGTCATCTTCCACTCTGTGCACCAGAACCTTGTTGATCACTGCACGGACGAAGTCGAGCGTGGTGAGGATATCCCACTGAGATGGAGGCGGGATACTGGACTGGGTGCTTTCCTCGACCTTGTTGTACACTACATTTATCTCGTCGGCATAGTCGTCGATGACAGCCTGGCGGCGTGCGGTGCTCTTTGCTGTGTACGTGAACGGTTTGGACGGTTTCGCCACGATGATCATCTGAAGAGGAATTCATCTCAGCATATCATACATTCACGCTGGCTCTCATACTTACCTCTTTGAAGAGTCTGGAATGCTGGGGGGCAAACGCGTTCATCCGCCCTACGGTCGGCCTAACGATCGGATATTCAGAATTGTACCTCGACAGTTAGATAGACACTGACCAAATCATGTTCCTGAATTCTGCGAGTTTTGTCTCGTTCGCCGGATCAAATCTATACTGAGGTTTGGGGTCGACGAGAACTCCGGCCTGGAACCGACCACGGCCGAACATCACAGATGCCAGAACATGCGAATCTTGATTGAGCATGTTCTCTGCGAGGGGATTCTGCGTCAATCACCACACTCGTCAGACAGTCCCTTTACCTACCCAATGGTCCCGGGTTCGTCTGAAATAGACACAATTAGAAGCCCAAATCGACATGTTCAATGAAAGCTTGCACCGACCTTCTCACCAGTGTTGTGCATGATCTGGTCATCTGTCCTGCCGTGCACTTTCCAAAACCCACGTTTCGTAGGGTGGGGTATCATTAGATCGGAGGTCGCATATGCATCCACGCCGTCCATTTTTGTATTGATCACACTTGGACGGCAATACTCGTTTTCCTACAAACACGCGTGAGCGATGGACAGGACGCCTACGAGTACACATACATAACATACCTTCATGACAAATTCGAATGTGTTGTTTCCATACGGAACCATGTGAGCTGTAACAAGGCCAGGGAACTTGAAGTAATCCCAGTCGTAACTGACGTCGGCTTTGCAAATGTGAGTGTCTCTTCCATGATTGCGTGCAGTCCGAGCCTCACCTGGAAGGATTGGACTCATGATACCGCCCTCAGTCCTAACGATACAAGCACGGTTCCGTCAGAGATGGTACAAGGATGAATGAAATAGGTACTGACGAGCCGTACAAGATGAAGATCGACACGCCCTGTGACGTCATGTAATCGCCCGCTTCCTTGTTCAACGGGCCGCCGCCGAAGAGCTGCGAATCATTTGAGAGATTGTCTGCAGTCGACATGGATTGCAACGCACCACGCCACCACGAGTCGCGAGCCAGCGTACATACTCTGGGTTCCGGGACCAGGCCTACACGGAATATGCGTTATTCAGACGGTTCGACTCTGAGCTAAGCAGTTAATCGCTCACCTCAATGAAAGATGGCACGCAGAAGACGACGTCGCTTTTTGTCGCTTTGGCCGCGACGAAGAGGGTATCGGGTGTCGGGACAGGCGCTGGCGACTTCGGTTCGAAGGAGCTGACCACTAATCCGGAGGACGCCTAGCAGAAATCTCAGTCTATGTACCCTCATGAGGGATACGTCAATTCAGCATACCGTCCAACAGAGCTGCAAGACACCCATTCCGTGGAACATGGGCATCGTATGCAGAGAGAACACTTGGCCAGTTAGATCGCGTTCACCGAACCACGGGATGAGACACAGTTGGCAGAAGCGATGGTTCGTCCAATATATTGGCTTCGGAAATGCGGTGGAACCTGTCAAGGTTCATTGAGAAAAGCAATATCACTAGGGAACGAAGACCGTACCGGATGAATGGAGAATCATCGCAAGGGCATCTGGTCCTTTGTAAGCATATGCCGGAGGTGCAACGAGACCCTCAGCACCGCCGTCTTCAGGCGAGGGAAAAAGCTCATCGAAGAGCGGCATGGATGAGAGAATTGGCAGTGTCTGAGCACCGTACCGTGTGGTGAGAATGCCCAGCGCTTCGCTGGCGAGGTCCTGCATAGCCGGCTCTTGTCCGACAAGGACGTGACTGACCCCAGCTTTGTTAATTAGGTGTGCGACGGCCAATGGAGAGTTACGGGGAGAAATGGGGAAGGCGACGTAGTTCGCCCGCATGATACTCATCATCATGGTGAAATACGGGATCGCGTCTAACGGGGGGTCTCAGCAACGATGCAGCGACATGCTGAGGTAACGAAACGAACCAGACGGAGCCAAGATAGCTACAATCGGAGCCTCGTCTCCCGCAACAGTGTTGGCTAGACGTGCTTGAATGATTCCAACACCCGTGTAAACGGCTCTGACTGCCTCGGGCCAGTAGATAGTTCGGAGGGTTCCATCGCCTTTTGCAAATACAAAGAGACGGTGGTTTGGAGTATGCTTCAGGTGCCAGTCGAACATCTCAGGCAGTGTGAGGGACCCATCCAACGGCGGAGGCCGGAATGTTGTACTCGACCGGGCTTGCGTTTGCGGCGCCCGAGGGAGAAAGCGACGGGGCTCCATGTAGGATGGTGATCTCGTAGAGCGTACCAAGCTGTCGCGATGAGAGCGCAGTGCAGTGTAGTACCACAGAGGAGTGACTTAAAGTATGAACTTACGACTTCCACGACTCTCCCTGCCATCTGGGGGCAGTTCCATTATGACGAAAGGAATGGCCAGTTGCCATCACGAATCACCGCCAGCATCGTTTCTGATAATCATGGCTGATGCTTTTCACGACAGGCAGGTTGCAGAGCAAGAACGTGATAATGTGCGAAGCCGGACTCGTGGAAACTCGAAGGACTCGAACTTGAAGAACGCGCTCGCGCGCTGTCGCCGAACGATATGATAGTAATGATACTGATATGTTCGGCGTTTTCGGGGACAAGTATGCGCATGTCCCTTGTTCAGGGTACTGTCCACAAGATCATAATTCGATGGTCCGACAACGCCACGAAGCCGGGATCCTTCGTCACCGTGTATGTCTGACACTGTATGTACTTAGCTGTGTTGGACATTCCTGTTATGGTAACACAGTTACACACAGCATAATCGCGCGCCCGTGCGGTGGCGTGGCTGAATGGACCCGACTGTTGGACCCGACTGTTGCTCCTCAACAACAATCGGCGCTGTTGCGCGCTGCAGCTTGCCAACAACCTGCTACGTTCATCCCTTATCAGGCGTCATACATAACAATGCTATTCTGATCCCAGACTTCCATTATCTCCGAACTCTAGACCATCTCGTTAAAAGCATCTATGATACACGCAACCGTAGTGAACTCGGGGCCAGCTAGCCTGCCACCGTATCGTAAGCAGCAGCTTCTTTGATTGAACGTCTGAACCGTGGAAGCATGCAATTCCTCATTACATTTGTGTCATTTTTCTAGTATTCCTGGTTGATGCGCTCGCGCATCTGGGATCGATCTACGATACCCCACTCCGTCACGGTATTTCGACCAGCTGGCATGTGTCAAACTAATAAGTTTGTATATCCGACCCTGAGGCCGGTCTGGATGTGAAAGGCTTTTCGTCTGCCCTTGTCATATGCTCAATAATGAATACATCTGGCATGGTTGTTCGGTCACCGTTCCAGGGCTGACACGACTTAGACGTGGTTGTCAGTAAGTATATGGACCCAGGAACTCTCCATCGGAGGGTTATCATTGGCATGGTGCCACCCGTCACGTCCGTCACGGTAATCCATTGCTCCACATCATCTGTTCGCCGATAATACCCTTGCTTTTCATGTTTCCACGACATATCCGCAATCTGGTACGTTCTACGTGAAAACCTCTTCTTTCGCCGTCAACCGTGATCCCCGATGCCCCGCGAGGTCCTTTTAAGCAAGGCGTTCATTCTAGCCCGTTCACCCGTTCGTGATTTCGCGCTTTCATACCCAGACTTCTTGTCCTCCTTCTCCGCTCGGCCAAAATGCCACAGGTTCCACTTGTTTCTGCAAATGTTGCGACTATCTTCATGGAAAGCTTTTTCTACGGCATATTCTTCGTCCTATCCATATCGTCGATCTATCTCTTGACCTACCGGCAAAAGCGGATGTTGCAGACGACTCACCCAATACATGCCGCGGCTCCCGTATTTTCAGCACTTTGCAAGACACCGATGTTCCTTGGGGCGATTGCCCTGTCTATAACTATCACTGCGGTGAGTTTGGTCGCGCCATGACATTGTCTCCGCTTATGGTTCATCTCATGTACAGCACTGGATTCTCACCTGCATTCGCGCCTTCCAAGCGTTTGTACACTTCGAAGACGGAACCGACCCACTGGCATTCTACGGGGACCTCAAACAAATGACCGAGGTCGTGAAAACAGGCTTTTTGATGACTTCCTTGGTCATAGGAGACGCTATGGTTGTATGGATCAATTCTATATGTTTACCGTGCTTCGACAAATTGATGCATTGTCAACTTAGATTTATAGACTATGGATTATCTGGAATCGTCGTCTGTCTATTGTGATTTTTCCGTTGTGCACGCTCGCGGGTCTTACAGGTTAGTACCCTCTACTATTTGCGGACAGAAGTCATTGACAGCGCATCTACATGACTCAGCATGTGGCGTCGGTATAACCTATCAATTTACTCAGTATTACCCTGGAGAGAACGTATTTGTATCTCAAGCTGGTCGTTGGATCACTAGTGACTGCGCTTTTACCCTGTGGTGAGCATACCACACTCGTTCCCCATATGATGACTGTAAATGTCTAACTATCTTACCTGCACACCCGCAGCACCAATGTATACAGTACTAGTGAGTGCTCATGCGCTGTATCAGTGCCATCTAAGCTTCAGCGTCTGTATACAGCATTGATTGCCTATCGAGTTTGGAACTCTCAAAGGCACGTCAAGGCTTATACCGGTGCAAACGTTCTGGTATGTTTCTCGATGCCATACATAGTCACGGTTTAGGTATCTTACCATTTCTCAGAGCATGCTAGCAACATTTGTGGAAAGTGCTGCTTTATACACGTCGGTTTTCATCTGTGATATTTGCTGCTTCATCGCGTGATTGACATAGATCCGCAGGTCCTGGACGACATTCTTTTTCATCTCTTATCAGACCCATTCAAATCTTCAGTTCACCGCCGTCGATACATGGGCTGAGATGTCGGGCATATCGTTCATGTTGATCAACGTTCGAGTAGGATTGGGCTGGGCCCAAACGGGATCGCGCATCAGGTACGACTCTCGTGGCGGTTCGGGTCGGACGAATAACCGGTCGGAAGAGTCCTCGAACGTCTCCTATCATATGCGTCCGCTAGCTGTCAATATCACTAGCGTGGTGGAACAGGAGGACGACCTCGAGACGAAGCGCGTCGAGAGTCACTTGGGTGGAAGCTTGATGCCCGGATCGATCTAAGGCACAGGACACGCCGCCTGGGTTACCTTTTTTCATGAGCTCTATTCTGTGTTGTCGCATTGTACAAGCTGTATCACGTCATTACATAGCGCGCGCCTCGGTCTGTCTCTTGGCTTTGTTTATTCTAAAGACGCCTGCAGACGTATGATCACGGTGTAGCTATTTTATACTGAGCGGCTTGCTCTCTCAGATGGTGTAGCCTCCACTGAAGATTTTCATGAATTATTGGTTCGTGCGAAGGCACCGGCGAAACTTCTCAGGCTCACTGTCCGAGTCGTAGACGTGCCTCTGGAGCGCCACTAGAGATTGTGTTGTGAACAATACCACTGGTATCTGAGGTGAGTCTTACATTGTTTGCACATAGAAAAAACCCGTGGAAGCGAATATGTGCAGTAAGTCAGTCATGTACATCTTCAAGTTTGAGCGACTCGCTGAGAGCGCAGAGGCAGCAGTCGCGCGCCACACTGTCCCGTTATGGAAGTGCTCGGACGTCCCGCCGGCGCCTGGCAGTAGTGTCGGCTGTCACCGACCTCCCAACGAACTCAACTATCCTCAGGCCTGCGAAGACACGACATCAATTACGACAGCTTGACCCGTCAGAACGACTTGCTTGCACAATCTCTAGCACGGCGTGCGACTGTCATATTACAGGCTGCGGCTTGTCGTCGCTCTCCGTATGTCCTCTGCATTTAAGGTCGCCATGGCCGAGTTTTCGTCTTTTCAGACTTGAGTTCTGTCGTGGCACGACGGACTCTGCCAGGTGGTGCCCACGGGTGAGCGGATGATCATAAGAGCTGAGCGATGCCAGTGGTATGCTACTCCATTCCAAATGTCAGACTATTAACTTAGACTCTGCAGAACCACGGCGGTCGGTACTTCGCGCCTCCAAATTCTGAGTAGTCGTCTCGAGTTGAGCCTGCTTCATTGCCATGCACTGCATGGCAACAAGGATGCGAGGTGCATAGTTTCTGCTTGGCATATGAAGGCCGCTGAGTGCCACGTCATGTTAGTGGCGTCATGCAGTATTCACGGAATGGGATAGCGCAGATGGGTCTTACGTGCAGTCTAGCACAACCGTAATCGGATAACGTTGAAGCTGTGTGCTCGCTGAACCTACCAAGACTGACAGGCTACTTCCGCTCCCTGAGCTTCTCACACCTGGACTGTTCGCCGGTGTACGGAGCGCTTCTGACCACCACCCCTGCATCATCACTGCCGCGTCTTCGGAAACGAACCGTACTTGCTGGATTTGAACCTTCCAGTGAATTGGTGAGTTGCCGAAACCCTCTACTCAGCGCTTAGCTGTCATAGCTCGTCAGATCGCACAGCAGTACGCAGGCAGGGCAATAATATCCATGGCGGTGAGCACAGGTAAGTACTTGCGTGTGCAATCTATCATCTACGTTTGTACTGACGGCCCGATCAACAGGTACATAGTGTCGATGCTGAGTTGCATCGACACGTCCCTAGCGGGTTTTCTGTCTATATGCCATTATTCTGCCGTAGAGCCATGATTCGCAGTCCCCCTCCATCTCTGTTTGGCCCTACACGTGGTACGTCAGTGGACCGTAAGTGCACTAGATTCACAGCACATCGTGAGCTCTTGCTGTTCTTTTGACCACATTGGGGACAGAGTATTGTTTTCATCAAGATGCATCTGTACGACTTCAAGTCTTGACATCCAGCCTTCCATCGGCGTCCATCTTCTTGCGCGTGCCGCCAGTCGGTGTCAGTAATCATCAATCAGAAGCCATATAATCTCCTCGTATGTCGTCTCCACTTATCGTTACACCATGTCTTCCCCCGCAGCTATAGTATACATAGCATCCTTGATGTGCCTAACCCATTCCGTCCCGCCCAAGCGCGCAAACCTAGTCTCGTATTGCCATTTGTGCAACGGAAGATCCATCCAGCTGACACTGCTGTTGACGTGTTTATGATCTATCGATCTTGTTTCCGACTAATGTGTGAGACATACGGTGCGACCGGCGGTTTCATGGCCACCATCTGCACTATGGAAAGGGTGCAGTTGTGATAGCACGCAGGCCGCGCACACATAAACAACCACTTGCTTTGGGCGTCGAGAGAAGTACACTCCCGCGCTTTGCAGGAATCTCGGCAAGTCATTGATAGCGTCTTACACCCTCAGCTATCCTCAAGTACGGCTAGCATTGAGTTCGGTGTCGACGAAGCGTACCTCATTGCTGCCTGGTTTGCATCATTTTGGTGGGGTATGTCTGTGGTCTCCTTCGGCCGCATAGCTCGCTCACCCAATGATAGGTTCGCACACTCTCCTGTTCAGCATCACAGCGTATGCTATCCTTCGGCATTCTGGTGTCAAGCACGTGTTCAATGTGTTCACGGCAGCAGTACTACTACTGTGAGTCCTACCCGCACCTCGGGGAATATGAAGGTGGCATTGCTCAGACTTCGTTAGCTACATGATTGCTACTGCTCATATGGCTATTGTGCTACGGAATCTTATCAACGCTTTCATAGTCTATCGCGACACAATTGGCCCAGACGCATATTATGAGAACGTGGGCAGCGGGCTGTATGTCTCTGCGCAGTTCCTGTACATATCCGGTGTATGTGTTGCAGTACTATCACACGAAACGAACTGACAAGTCTGTGTAGAAACTCGTTTCTGATTCTGTGGTTATCTGGCGCCTATGGATCGTCTGGGGACAACAGTACTGGGCTGTTGCATTGCCCATCTGCTTGTGGATCGGGACTGCGAGTAAGCCTCTGAGTTGGTTATATGTATTCGAGTCCGTACTGATCCATACTATTGCGCAGTCTCGTCACTCGGTGCGGGCTCACATCTAGCTCTACCCCACCCCGAGGCACAGTCGGTGATTCGATGGGGATACGGCATGTATGTCACATCCCTCGTAATGAACATCTATGCAACCGCGCTGATTGCAGGACGAATATGGTTCGTCGTAATCATTTCAACACCTGAGTGGAACTCACTGTAGCGTCTAGGTATATGAACTATCAGAATCGCATGGCGATAGCCAAGGACCATCCATATTCGCGCCTCATTCTGCTCATCATCGAGTCGGGCAGCTTCCTCGCCATAGCGAAGATCATCGAAATTTCCTTATATTGCATTTCTCTCGACTCTGCGACTTCTCGTGACCAATCTTGTTGGATTTTGCTCGATGTGATGCCCCAATTCATGGTAGGCTTACACTGGCATCGCCATTGCTCGTGCTCACGTATTCTGACACAGGGAATCATCCCGACGTTGATTATCCTAGCGGCCAAGATCGGTTTAACCCGGAACGATGACCACTACTCAACACAGACGAGACATACTTACAGCATAGCATTTGCACCTGGCGACCAGGTTCAGCTACCGCGGACTGACCTCACATCGTCGTCTCCATACTTCGGAGAGCATATGAGCGGACCTACAGTGAAAGCCTTTTCCGGTACAGTGCTCTCTTCACGCCGACCTGCAGTGTGCAGAGATAATGTGTAGCGAAATACCATACGGCTCGCGGCTCAGAATATTAATTACCACTGTGACATGTCACATGTCGGAAGTTGCTTCGTCCAGCGAAGAGAATGCCTACAGTATGACCATTCTCAGTCGTCGTCAACGATGGTCTCAACTGGCATACACACCTGGAGCAAGATCGCGGATCGTGGGGATGTCAAATGTCGGTTTGTTGTGGTTTCTGCCGCGCTGAGAGATCTGATACCCCGCGGCCTCATCGGTGACGGGGTGTTTGACTGACAACTCTCCTTGAACGGTGTTTCTGGACCCTTCCATGTCTCGTTTGATTCTCATTCATGTGATGAGTCGATAAAGCACTGTCGTTCACACGGTGTACAGCCTGTTGTGGGCGCGCGAGTACTATCCTGATGGGACGGGTACCGGGTGGCCTTCTCCCGCAATACTCTTCACTACTTCAAGGATACTTCTTTCGTACCGAGGCAGCAAACACCCTCTGCTATCTTCGACCGGTCAGTGTGATGCGTCCACTGTAGGGCTTTGACATAGCTAACGGACTTCTCACTTTGTTCGAAGGTTGACTCCGCAATGCCTACCATCACCTACTCGCATGTCGACTCGCTCGAAATCCAGCTGGATTACGATTTACCCTCTCATGTCACCAGTGGCTCTTTGGGTGTGGTCATTTACCTTCACGGTGGAGGCATCATCACAGGTTCTCGCAAGGATGCATTCTTCCCTGACTCTATGAAAGGTGAGAGCGCCCTCGCATCTGTGAATTGTGTCCGAACTCACTATATGTGGTTCAACCAGAATCAGTCTTGAAAAACGGTGCCATATTCATGGGTGCCGACTATCGTCTATTGTATCCCTCCACAGGCTTCGACGTCATCGACGACATGAAGGCCCTCTTCTCATTCCTATCAAACCCAAACTTCTCGGAAGACCATTTGCCGAGCGGGATATCGTTGGATGCATCTCGCATTGCCCTTGTAGGGGCTTCTGGAGGAGCGTATCCTGCGATGGCCGCGGGCCTCTACGCTCAACCGAAGCCGAAGGCTCTTCTCTTGCTGTTTGGCATGGGCGGAGACATGCTGGGAGATAGCTGGGTTGCGCCCAAGAGCGGGTTCATGCCGTTCCCTGGATCCGAGAGCGTAACAGAAGCGTCTCTCAGTCACCTTCTGGAGCATCCTCCACCTCCTATCTCAGACGCACCAGTGAAGATCCAGCCCGACCAGACCCTTCGCGACGACGAGGGTCGCATGGGCCTGTTCATGCACTGGTGGCGAACGGGCGAGCTTCTGGACTATGTCGTGGGGGAACCCGTCTCCGCCACTCTGCGCTCCTTGCCGCCCGCTCAACGCCTCCCCGCTGTACCTGCCCATTTGCGTCTGGCCATCCTACAAGCCCACCTGGACGCCGAGTTCCCCCCGACATGCCTCGTGCACGGGGAGCAAGACGGTCTTGTGGATCCCGCTGAATCGAAGACGACGTATGGTCGTCTGAAGGAATTGGGTGTGAAGACGAAATTGGTGCTCGTTCCGGACGCTATCCATGCGCTCATGTCGCCCACCAATCCGGCGGCGCCAGCTGTGGCGGCCGAGGATGCATATGCGGAGGGTTTGAGCTTCGTGTTCACGGAGTTGTTGAGCGAGTAGTGGAGGGTCCGCAGGCAGAGCAATCCCGGTGCTCAAATCTAGTACATTGATTACTTTCGTATTCTCGTTATGCGTAGCGTGAAATGCCGGAAATGCTTGACGCTGCGACGACGCAGACTTGGACGAACTTACGAGGATGTGCGCCAAGGGCCATCGGGCACCAACCCCAACGGACTCCCTCCTCTTCCTTGACTCTTCTCTGATCAGTTATAGGCCAGAGGACGCATCTCTGATCAAGTTGCTCACTCCAGATCGAGCATCATTTGGTACGCCATGACCTGCTTCGGTGTGCTCAATGGGAAGCCTGTATTATCTCGGCTGAAGCCATCCTTGACCAGGACTGTGTTCGTCGGGAACATCGCAACGCTGAGTACAAGCAGCCATATACCTGTTTCAGACGACTTGCTCGTCGCGTTGTCTGTGTATGTAGACGCGATACAAGACGTTTGTATCGATCCTACTTACTTCTTCCTTTCGTGAGCCCCCGGCGTGTACGAGGTGTGGTAGCATTGATTAGCGTTATGAGGATCACCGACGTACTTAGTCGATGCAATGCCGTTGCAATTTCAAGTCGCGGTACGGGAGACGGAACAATTGAATCTCTGCCATCTTCAGTATGACTGGGAGTCAAGCCCACAACAGCCCACATAACAAATGAACACCCTTGCATATTGTACAATCGGCACGAGGCTCGCCGTCTGTCGACCCATGCCTTACGCCAGTGCCTCGAGATAGACCTGAACGGCCTTCTCAGGGTCGTCCCAGTGCATCTACAGATGGACAGTCAGTAGAACCGGAACTCGTCGACGCCCACGCACGAAGTGGTTAATGCCCAGTAACATCTTGTAGTCCACGAAACCTCCACCGCGTTCTCTATCATCATCCTGAACCGCCCAGAACGCCGTGATCGGGAAAGGGCAGGTAACATCGCCCGTCAAGAACCACACCTTCAGGTCCGCGAGCCGCGCACGCGCGGCGCAGTCGAAGCACGCTCTGCGGTACGTGGCGAGAGCATGGGGCACAGTACTTGCCCTCGCAAGACTGAACACTCCGAGACTTCCTCGATGAACTCCCGCCGGTCCTCGCGGGACATGGTGTAGATCGACGGACGGCGGGACACGGAGGAGATGATGTGGGGGAGGACGTCCGTGCCGCGCGTTGAGAGGTCTCCGTGATCTTTCTCCGAGGCACCTGCCCATACATCAGATGCCGTAGGGCCGAGCACAGGAATACCCATGGGTATCCCGAGCTCGACTTGTATCCTTGCCCGCCCGGGTACAGACCCGCAACCGCAGGTACGGGTTCCGCAGGAGCGAAGGCGAGTCCGGGGGTCCACGGGCAAGTGGGAGAGCGTGAGCCCGGGCGAGCGAGTCCACGGGCAAGTAGGTCCACGGGCAAGTAGGTGCGTGGGTGACCGCATGGGCGAGTGGGCGAGCAGGTGACCAAACGAGTAGACGGGAGCACTAGCGAGAGGGGGGCACATTCGAGGGGCCATAGGTGAGAGGGCAAGAATGCGAGACTGGGCGGGCAGGTCATCGGACGAGTGGGCGAGCGAGCAGGCAGGCGGGCAAGCTAGCATGAGAAAGTGAGCGAACGAGAGAGCGATGGAGAGCAGGTGAGCAGGCGGTCCCGTGATCTTAGGAAGAGGGCGAGAGCAGGCGACCCAAGTGAACGTCGGGCGAGCGAGCGAGCATCTCGGCAGGTAAACTAGTTGTGCAGACGCAGACTCACCATACATACAGTACGCCTTCAGAGACCTCGAGGCCTCATTAATATTGGTCATTGTCAAGCGTGGCAAGGAATGCAGCGCTCAAGTGTGGTGGATAAATGGAATCCCCCTCCTTCCCCCTCCTCCTCCTCCTCCTCCTCCTCCTCCGTAGCGCGGCAACCGCGGGCACTTGCCACTTCCGGTGCCGGTGAGTTTTGCTCGAGCGTTCAGTCGTCAGTATGGCCTCCTTGGCACCTGCATGGTGATGGTTGTGAGGTGCAGAGTCCGATAAAAGGCCTTACTAGTCCGTACGGCGAGTAGCTGGCCAGCGGTGGTAGGAGGAGCCAGACACGGGACCGAGGCGCGTGGCGGCTTTTGTCGCATAGCGCAAACAGGCACAAAGTGACAAACGCCCAAACCGTACATACTGAGTTGATCTACGATCCTGGTCACCCAACTCGACCTCGCCCAACTGCTAAGTGATATACTGGTGGCAGTGACAATTCAATGTCTGTCAAACACCGCATTGCTAGGTCTGCAACTCAAACAACGCAATGCATTGAACGCATCGGACGGCGTGAACCGACCATGCCAATATGCCAGCTCAACAACAACGAAGACTGGCTTCATGACACTTGATCTGCATCAAAGCAGGGTAGACAGCCTGAGTGCACTGACCTATAGTATAAGCAGTGGGTGCTTGCCCACTGATCGCGCTGAGTGCAAACAAACACGACACACGGATTCATGTCAATGATGCATTAAGGCTCATCTATGTATCTTGGCGCTGGCTGACGGGTTACTGAGAGAGTCCGACAGCTGTTTCGACAGGTTCAACCATCATGCGATACATGCACGAGTCACGACGGGAAGGCTAGACGCGATGGAGGAGGTTTGCGATGAAGCCATGACAGCCGCGTGAGTTTGTACAATGTCGGTGTAGCAAACGAGGCGCTCGAAGACGGACGGGCCGGACCAAACAGCAGCCTGCTTCGCAAGAAGAGAGAAGGGTGAGCTGGTGGGAGGTATGCAGCTTCGGAATTGAGATGGGCGGCGCAGCCCTCTATATACACATACAGACAGATACGAGCGAGAGCAATAAGCTGCAAGGGGTACTGGAGAAGAGAACAAAGTTCGAACCCGAAATGTAGCGAGTGAAGCTAGTCGACTGATCACTGGCTTCAAGCTTCAAGGACGAGCGATCGTATGACACAGAAGGAAGGCATAAAGACTTCGAAAAGAAGGGTACATAGTGTGAATGGAACAAGATGGATACCTGTCCGGGTGCCAGCGGCTGATAGGTGCGGCACTCGAACTCGACGGCGCTCGCCTTGCCCTACGGCCGGTCCGCATCGCGGCCTTCCAGTTCGTCGTCACCGCGCCGGTAGAGTCGAGAGCGGTAGTATCGGAATGGTAGAGTATCGAGAGTAGAGAGTTCGTTAAGAAGCAATGAGGTAGAGGGCGCCAGGTGAAAGATGATTTCGCGTAGCTGCATACATGGGTTCAAGGGCTGCGTAAGTATATCAGCGTCGACTGATAAGAATAGAATCCACTGACCAGGCCTACAACCGGGTTGTTTTTTGCATAGATGCTAGTTCGATGGCGGTGATGGCCAATGCTGTCGTCAAGCCCCGGTTTCCAAGCTTGATGCCAGAAGAGCCATATTTATACAGCCATCCTACGCCCCATCCTCCGTCCCGAAGCTGCATCGCGAGCAATTTCTGGAGGTCCACCGCGTTATCAATCCCGAGCCTGCAACAGACTATCACTCGCATGGCGAGCTCCGTCGGATCTCCGGGAGCGTCAATCCGCTCTTGCACGCGCTCCACGAATATGGGCATCGCTCGTCCATGGAGGGCTGGATCGAAAGGAGAAGCGAGCAGTCGGCTCATGAAGTACAGGTACGCATCTGGCGATGTGTAGTACCTCGACCCATCCATGTAGGAGCGATGAACAAGAACGTCGATAACCCAGTCGAGGGAACGGGCCAGTTGGTTTCCCCGACCGTGTCTGAAGAAGAGCGTAAGAACGTTCACGTTCACGAATGGGTCGGTACGACGCCGAGTGTTGTCGAAGTATGTCTGCAGAGTGCATTAGCACTGGGTGAGCGCCGTCGAATAAGAGGCTTACTAAGAGAATCCCTCTATCGTCTGTCCATTGCAACATCTCGTCCATCACTCTCATGATCAAGTGATGGTCGTGCTTCAGGACAGTATACGCCAGAGAGGTTGTATCCATGTCATCGGGAAACACATCTGTGAACAGGGGTTTTCCTGTCGTGCGAAAGATGTGAGTGAAATGCTAGACATGTCCGAGATACATCCTCACCCTGGAAGAAGTTCCACGTGGAACCTGAGGGTGATTCGGTCAAAACTGTCAAACTCCTGTCGCTGATATGTCAATGGCTTGTATCGGTGTAATCAACACTTACTCGTCATCCAGCACTTCCAATATCATCAATTGAGCGAAATTCTCCTTGCAGACGTGACCATTGTCCGTCACGGAGTCCAGTTTTCCTGCGTTCGCCCGCATGAAACGGGACGCTCTCTGCAGAGGACCTGAGAACAATTCACGCAGCGTCGCCTCGACCTTGGCCGCAGAGTCGAACACAACCCCGTACATTCCCAAGGAACGCGCGGTCGAGACGTTGTCCGTTTTGTCATCGACGAAAACGGCAGAACTGGGATCAATACCTGTCTTCTCGACGAGGTATTCGTATATCCCTTTGTCTGGTTTGCGTTCTCCGACGAGCCCGGACGGGAAGAAACCATCGAAGATCGACCATTCGAAAGGCATGCGGCGGACGAAGTCGTAATCGGGGATGGATATGTTGGACATGACATACACCCGTAAGGTGTCGTCGGACGATTTCAGCTCTTGAATCAGGGACCCCAGGTCCGCATTGACATGCAGCGAGTGTCGGGCCTGTTCGAAGGCCAACGCAATGTCCCCCACATCAAGTGAGAAGTCGACAGCAAGACGCGCGTAGCAATCACCTTGGGAGAGACGACCTCGTTCATAATCCATCCAAGTCCCAGAGGATAGCATATCTCGGAGGAGGAGGCGTGGAACTCTGGTCTTGGTGTCTGGAGACCAGTGGAGGAGAACGTCTCCGAGGTCAAGGATCAAGACGGTGAACAGAGGCAGCGGAGACATGGTGCAAGTGGATGCTGGTAGTATTGCGATATTGGTACGACGACGGCCTTATATAGGCTTGACGTGGGCACTCAAGGCGCAGGTGGAGCACTCACAGCGTAATGTTCATTCCATTGTAGACTTCCACAGGTGAGCAAGGCTATACGAAATATGAGCTTGTCCGAACCGTCGGATCTGGGTCCTAGGGCGTACAGACATGAGTAAGCCATTTCAAAAGCACATACTGCACCCTGAGTTGTGAAGTTCCGTAGCCACTGAGCTTGTAATGGGTATCTTCTGTCACACACAATCGTTCGTCAGATCAGCCATTCTCGTGTGACAATATATCGGACTGACGACGCGGCATCCTACTAGCTTCCCTTCATAGAATACTGAAGTACATCAATGAGTGTTCTGGCCACTTGTGTCAAGACCATTGGGTGGCAAGCAAGACATCGCGGGCCGGGATCGATCATTGTGCCCCATGCAGTATTGTTCGTCTGAAACTTTATGTTCCAGCTAATTCCATATCGCTAGACCTCCTCCCGAGAAAATGTGTACAGGCGGAGGGTGTCGGGCCGCACGCTCTTCCAGTCGAAGTCAGCTTCAATTATCGGTGTAGTCCGCCCTACACACTGCTTGTTAGTATGGCAGTTTGTTGATGAAGGGAGTACCAAAGCCGACGAACCCCGCCTGTACACACTCTTTGGCGAGGGGTACGAGTCTAGCAATATGGAATTAGCTATCACATCGTCATCAGAGAGTAATGAATGCAACTGAAGCGCGAGAAACCCACGGCCGCAAGCAACACAACCGCACGATCCCCCATTCCTGCCATTCCATACCCATTGCGGAGTCCTAAGCGCCACCGACCTGAGCGGATAATAAGTAGTACATCGTGTTGCAGTGCAAAATAATCATGATGGAAGTCTCACAACGCTGGTTGGCGGATTCTAGTGACATGCCAAACCATATGCCAGTGCATAACATGAGCCTGCGGCAAGAAGACCTCTCCTCCTGGCGCGACCCACTCAATCGACTTCACCGGAGCTAGTAGGTGCTCAAAGCGCTGTATACCATTTGCTATATAAGCTAGCGCGAAACGTGTGATTGTTGGATCAACTCTCTGTCATAGGTGGCAGGGTGACGGCATACCGAGTTCGAAATTGACGGGCAGCTCGCCCCTGTTGAGCAGCAGTACGGCGATTCCGAGCAAGTCTGGGTCATAGCCGCCATGGGCGTCGAGTGTGTACTTCAATGGTGGGTGGCGCATCCTGAAAGTATTTTCTAAGTTCTGACAAAGTCAAAATGGAGCCACCATCGCTCCGATGGCTTTCTGGGTGTTTCGTTCGAGAGGCCGCCCATGCAAGTTCGATATTAAATCTCCGAAGCAGACTATGATATCATGGTTCGTCCAGAATTCAACTGCGGGACATGGTGAACATCAAGATGGGCTATGAGATGGTCTACGTATCAGTGGCGAGGAAGAAGAGTGACCCAAGGAATATCACGTACATGTATGCAGAGCCGGCTATGACTGAGAACTACCTCAAGGACAACATTGTCGTGCTGTTCATAGACGAACATGCGAGTGTCGTCTTGAAACGAGACGGCGACTTTGACATACCGTGCAGAATTCGATAACGGGGTACTATCTACCAGCATTTTCCTATCATGGCATCTATCCCGAGACTCAACAGCGCGTGCACGAAGAGGTCCTAACCATTATCCGTTCAGGGGAAGAGCTGGCAGTGGTCTGCTTCACCCGTATGTCGCTCCTGACAGCCTGAGCGTTCCTGCGAATGTCACCATTCCGCGAGTAGCGGACGTCCCGCTCAGCGTCGGCTCATACGTCCTGCCTCCAGATACCCCAGTCGTCTTGAACATGTGCGCAATCTGGCGAAATCCAAGAGATTGGGCGAAGCCGGACGTATTCGTTCCAGACCGCTCCTTGGGCGAGGAGGCATCGAGTGACGGACATTGGTTTCCTTCCGGATATGGACCGCACCAGTGTCCGGCGCGGAACTTCGGTCTGTATGAGCAGCGAACGCTCACCTCAACGTTGTTGAGAGAGTATACCTAGCCGAGCCACTCACTCGTCAAATTCCAGAGCTTTGCAGTCATTTGAGTAACGTTAGACACCCATCATCTGTTATACATATGGTTGATGCTCCATCCGCCGCAATTGTTAACGATGTTGCGCGGCCAATGGCCGCGACGGAGGGTGGCGCTTGCTCTCAAGCAAGGCGTCGTTTTGAGAGTCCTTCTGCATGCACAACACCCCGGGGATGTCTATCGTTATGCAAGCAGCTGTGACGCGTGACGACTGAGGCCTGAGGATGACCGGGACATCAGGACGTCAAAAGCCAACATAGCTCGGGACTGAAAAGAACTTAGCTAGAAGGTTCAAGTAGGCGGTAGAAGTCGGAAGGCTGTCTTACGGACAGCATTTAGAGAGCGGTCGTCTCTTCCGGAGGACATCCCGCACACCAAACGCATGTCCGACGAGTGGTTGCGACATGACCGTAACAGCATAAGTGTGTGTCAGAGGAGGCCGTGGACGTGGTAAGCTGGTAGCGCCCACCAGCATCGAAAGCTTTCAGATCCCGATCACCGATTGGGTCCGGGTGCCCAGGCGCTCAAGAATCGGAGATCTGGTTCGACGCCTTAGGCTGTCAGTGTCAGAGGCTTCTCCTGCGAGTCGCGGCACACCCATTCCCCACGAAGCAGCTATGTTACTGTATGCCAGTGCAATACTCGGACCATATATTTCTGAAACTTGCCGCCCTCGCTCGCACTGCGTCTTCCAGACGCCGCTCGGGCCGTCTCGTCACTCCTGTGATTAAACTCTCCGACTGGTCGACACCATGGGCAGTATGCTGGCGGAAATCAGACATCTCTTTGCCGTTGCGAGGCGTTTATTTCCCGGAAACCCCAAAAACCCGTAAATGACATCCTAGACAAGTCTGGCCAAACCGTGATAGTCACTGGTGAGTAGATTCGACGGCCCTGGTTTTACGAAATAAGCACGGGGAATGCGGATGTGTCGGTAGGCGCTGGCACACGGTCACAGTAAGTTGCACCAGCCTTGTTTCGAATACCTGAGTGTATGAACGTCGGATCCAAGCTCTACTCCAGCGTAATGCCCAGGTGTACATGGCATCTCGTAACAAAGACAAGCCGTCAGCGGCGATCGAGTAACTAGAGAAGGACACGAGCAAGGAAGCTCTCGTTAGTAGCCTGTCGGTCACGATGAATTGAGCGAACATAAGGCTTCAGTGTTATCGTACCTACTGACCACGTTTGTGCCAAATTGCACGTCGAACCCATCTGTAGTGACCCAGTCCGTGGAACACCACATGATGCCATCATAACAGTTACTACAACCGTGTTAAGACTTGCACGCTACACTGACCCTGGCGTAGTCCATGAGCGCTTGAGCCTCGATACCAGCCGACGTTGATGGTTACATGATGTTGAAGACCGGCAGGGTACTAGTGTTTTGAAGGAAAGAAGTATCCCTGCCGGATGATGTGCACCTCTAAGTTCGGTTCAGACCGGCCAAACTCGGTTAGCGCGTTCTCCGCTTGGCCCTTCGTACCTCAGCCTGAGGCCTGAGGTCAGTGGTTCGTCAGCGCTTAACGTTCAACGTTCAACACTCAGAGCACGCATTTGGCTCACCTTGACTCGCGCCCATATCTGACAGATTCGGACTCGGGTCCGCCATCTTGAAGGAGACAAGGCGGAGCGGCTTATCGTCGTCGCGCCCGCTGAAGACGCCGCCCCCCCGCAGAGCACGGACGGCAGCGGCATCAGCGACGAGCGTCTTGCACGTAAGCTCGGTGTATTGCTCCTCGCCAATGCCGACCGAGCTCTTTCCGAGGGTCCAAATGCAAGTGTCGATGTCGCTGAGACCCCTTCCTGCCAGTCCCCGCTTCTGACAATTCTCCTAGCCCGGCGCGGCGATGCTATCTACATACGACCGCGCCCAGAGACGTTGGAAGGGTTCACCGAAGGCCACCCTGTCCGACGATCCCATCCTCCCTCAGTGCCATAGGAATATAGTTGCCTTGGGCCTCGTATATGTCCCATCCGAGCTGACGACACGTCAATGATATATACGCGATGGAATGGAGTCTAGGTGGTAGAGGCGACGGCAGATAACGAGCGATCTCGATTGGCAAATATCATTCATACTACTTGGACGGCGTTCACCATATGACCATGCCCTACGCCAGTGCTTCAAAATATGCCTGAGCGGCCTTCTCAGGGTCTCTGCGGTGCTTTGTGCGCGGGTTGATGTCCGACGTGTGCATCTTCAGTTCGTCAGTCAGTAGGTAGAACAGGGACTCGTCTACGCCCACGCACGAGGTTACTCATGCCCGGAATCATCTTGCACTGCACGAAACCTCCGCTGCGTTCATCGGACATGGTGTAGATCGACGGACGGTGTGACACGGAGGAGACGATGTGAAGGACGTCCGTGTCGCGCGTCGAGAGGTTCCCGTGGTCAAAGTACGACGTGATCCACTGCGTGGAGAACGGTGCATGGCATTTCTCGGGGATGGACGCGTCGAACTGCGGCGGCCAGGTGCCCGGGGGGAGCGGAAAGCCCAGGGAGAGCGACGGTGGTTCTTCATGCACGCGTCAGACGTGCGCGGCACCGCCATCCCGAGCGATTCATACCTTGCAATCAACGTGCGCATGTGTGATGCGAGCCGTTTCGACGCATCCAGTGGCACGACGAACCTGGATAGCGCGAACAGAAGTGAGTCAGCACGATACACCGAGCAAGCGAGACGGACACACGGGGTCCACGAGTCGCGTGCGGCCACGCTGCGGAGAGGAAGTTGCACACCGACAGGTCACTGAGGCCGTTCTTGTCCTTTGCGACGAGATCCCTGAGATAATGCGAGACTGGGCGGAAGACCCATCGGACGAGTGGGCGAGCAAGCAAGCAGGCAGGCGGGCGAGCAAGCAAGAGAAAATGAGCTAACGAGAAAGCAATGGAGAGCAGGTGGTCCCGTGAGCTAGGAAGAGGGCGAGCGAGCAAGCATCTCGGCAGACAAACTAGTGGTGCAGACGCAGACGCACCATACATACGCCTTCAGAGACCTCGAGGCCTCATTAATATTGAGTACTGTCACGCATGGCAAGGAATGCGTAAATGGATGGAATCCCCCCTCCTTCGTACTACTAGCGCAGCAACCGCGGGCGCTTGCCGCTTCCGGCGCCGGTGAGTTTTGTTCGCGAGTTCAGTCGTCAGTATAACCTCGTTGACACCTGCATGGTGCTGACTATGAGGCGCAGAGTCCGAAAATAAGCCTTTCTGGTTCGTACGGCGGGTAGCTGGCCAGCGGTGAAACTGAAAGGAGGAGACAGACACCATCGGGAAATTTGGTTCGACATCATAATCGTTCGCCGCAGTTGCGCGAATTATAACTACAGAGGGCAGAGGTTATGAGTAGTACTTACGCGTTCAAATCAATGCGGTCCGGTCATAATTGAGCCACAATCGTCGATAATCATTGGCGCGGCGGCTACGAGCGTCAATAATCACCGCGACCCCGATTACTAGCGCCGACCTTCCTTGCCTTCCTCGTTGTTGACGATAGCTTCACGGCTGTTGTCTCAGTGGCTCGATTGCGGGTGTCGGTGAGTACCACGGTCTTCGTATGGTTGCGAGAGGGTGATAAATGCTTACTCTGCACAGATCTCAGTCGCGCAAAGCAATCGCCGCTGGCAGAGCAGAGTACGCTGTTGAGCATTGGTACTGCCGTGACGGAAACGTCCAGGTCTCGAGCTGCTGGGAAGGGAATAGGTATGTTATTATTTGGGTAAAAGGATGCCCTGGGTAGCTGACCACTCGTTGGCAGAGTGTCATGGCTCGAACACGTCATGAGAAACAACGCGAACATAATGATGCTCGACGGCGCCGGGTACAGGCCGGCACGACGGTGGCAACACTTGACTGGCAATGCCCTCTCTGCAGAAAATGGTTTGCGCGTCATCACGGCGGCTCGGAGAAGCACTGGACGGCATGCGAGAAGAACGCCAAGAAGAAACGCGACGTCGATCGCCTGCGGCGTAAGCTTGCGGCTCAAAGCTCACTTACGCAAGATGTTGTAGGTGCATCCGAGTTCTCCTTGCACTTGCTTACATTATCATTATAACAGGAGGAGCACGATCTCGAAGATCATCCCATGAGTAGCCCTCGCCCTGCTGTCGACGAAGGGTTGTCTCGGCGAGGCACGGATGACATCCGACAAGACCATCGCTCTGAGCATGGTACGTGCGAGCTCTACGATCTTGACAGCTACTCACTAATCCCACAACAAGATGGGCCTTTCCGTCTTGCGTCTCCGGTAGGGAACCCTTCGATCCCCGATGTGGTTCGTGCCATGGACAACATGTCGCTTGACCGGCCCAACCAACCCTCGGTGTCGTCAGCTCAGACACCGGATGCACTCGATCCTGTGTCGGTCCCCCTTGGACATGGCGAGACACTGATTGTCTATCACCCGCACGCCCGTCGTCCAGCTAGCATCGTCTCGCGGGACGGCCATGTGAGGCCTGCTGTGCTGGGCTCTAGGCTTCCGGATCCAGGCGCAGTGTATGGTTCCGCCCTCGATGCAGCCCGTCCTGAGGATGCGGAGGCGCTTCCATGGGCGCCGTTCCATACGCGTGCAGACTTTGAGCAGGCCGAGCTGTTTGTCCGCTACCATTGCACGGACTCCTACATCAATCAGCAGCTCCGGCTCATCCATCAGAGCTCTGCGAGTACACAGATCACATTGAAGAATGCTGCTGAGATACATACGATATTGGACATTGGTCTCCTGACTGTCAATCTTGACTCTGTATGTACTACTGTCACGTTGTCTGCGAAGTGTGTGCTGATCTATACTACAGTTCTCCAAGGGGACTCTAACTCTACCCTTTGAAGGGGAAGATGATCGTAGCTACGATTTCCGATGGCGTGATGCCAACGAAGTCTTGCTGCAATCACTGGAGGACAAGGGTACACGTTCGAGTAAGGTTTGGTACCCCGAACAGCATTATGTACGCCGTCCAGGAACTGCAAACAACATGCGAGTCTGGTCAGAGGCACATACTGCGGACGACTGGTGGGATCTTCAGGTACGTTTCGATGTATAGAAAAGAGCTATTGAACTCACACTGTTTTAGAACTCCGTAGGACCAGACCGAGTGGTCATATACCTGATATTCTACTCGGACGCAACAGCCCTGAATTCTTTCGGGACTGCCAAGGCGTGGAATGCCTACGTGTGGATCGGTAATAACCCCCGCAGCATGCGCCTTAGCAACAAGAAAGGTCGTGCAATCCTCGTCGGGTTTCTTCCAAAGGTATGATTGGTTGATTGATGAATCCAGTTTACTAATGGTAACCAGGTTCCTGGCGAGAGAGCAGACAATTCAAGCCGCCTGGCGGAGCACCGGGTTGAAGTGTATCAAGCCGCGATAGCACGGATCTTTGAGAACTGCAAGCTTGCTGCTCAGTATGGAACTCCCTTTGAGGCTGATCCTGACCCAAAGACTGGAGTCTATTGCCTGGCTGTTGCAGCAATGGATTATGAAGAAGCGTGAGGCTTTCCATATTTACTCCTCATTATGAGTATTGATATAGCTCAGTGCTCGAGCTGCTGGCATCTTGGGCTCACAGAGTGAACATGCTTGCCCAGTATGCCTAGTGCCTCGTGGCTCTCTTGGTGACCTCTGCAGCAGGGTCTCATGGCCAAAGCGCACTAAGAAGGGAACTGAGCAGCTCCTCTTAGAGGCAGCCAGTATGCCAAACAAGACTAGGCAAAAGAAAAAGCTTGGAGAACAATCGCTGCGCAATATCCAAGTATGTATCCTCACTCTTAATATAGCATAACCTAAATTGTACTGTCAGAATCTTTTCCTGCTCATCTTTGGATGGTTTCTCTGCATATTCTCTGCATTCTCTGTGGACCCTTTGCATCAGATTGAGCAAGGTGCCTATGGCCAGCACATATGGCCCTGGCTGCTTGATACAGTTCTCAATGCATATGCACAACAAGACCTTGATCAGAAGTAAGTCTATGCCATGTCTTATTCATATTGCTGACAATTGGTGTTTCCTCAGTTTCAAGTCCATTCCTCCCTTCCCCAACATACCCCATTTTCATGGTGGTATTACCTCCCTGAAGTACATCACTGCACGTGAACATAATGCTATACTGAGGGTGAGTGCAATTTGTTATGTGCCAATTTATTCATTTACTGGACAATGCTCTAGTATTTGGCGCCTCGTATGGCTGGGATTTCCCCTGTGCATGAGGCCTTGGTTATGCCAGTTCTTCGTTCTCTGGCTTGTGTACTCCTTCTCATCCGCCTGGAGGTTCAGACAGAGGCTACACTGGAGCTATTGGAAGCCCAGATTGACAAATATGGTGAGGCATGCAAGGTATGTACTATTTCTAGTGATGATTACAGTAATAACAGATTTGCCACAGGCACTTGAGGAGGCTGGCCTAGGCATTGCCTTTGGTTGGCCAAAACAACATTCTTTCAAGCATGCTGTGGAGTTGCTCAAGCGCAAAGGAGCTGCCAGCAATGGTTTCACAGACATGGGCGAGGCCTTGCATCCAGTCGTGAAGTCAGATTGGCGTGGTACCAATCACCAGCCTGACACTGCAGAGGATCAGGTATGTGCATTTACATATATCTGTCTCATACTCATAAATATTTCAGATGTTCCGCAAAGCCCAGGAGCGTGATGTTATCATGCATATCCGACACCGAGTAGACCAGCATGATGATGAAACTGACATCCCAAAGGATGAGCATTCCCCCATCAGGGATATACGTCTTGGGTCACCCCAGCGCTCAATTCAGATCCATGCCTTCAGACACAACCTGCACAACATCATACCCCCTGATCGTTTCAATCAGCAACTTCAGCACTACCTTGGCCATGTGGCCCAGCTTTCACTTGAGGATATCAACCTTGATGCATGCCGTGTAAGCCCTTCCTTATATTTGTTGTATTTTCATTTTATAAAATCTGCATTGGACAGGTTGTTCCACACCATGCTGCACGGATTCCCTACATATGTGAAGTGACAGCACAGGAGAAAGACGACATCATTCATGTTGCTCCAAACTGGCGACACAAGGGTCCACGCCATGACTGTGTTGTGATACAGGGGAGGCAAGCTCAGTCACATTGGTTTGCAAAGGTCATATCTCTCTTTACTCTCAAAGTGGGCACTGAGCTCCTTCACCTTGCCTTTGTTGGGATTTATGTTGGACTTGGTCGCAACTCACTTACTGACTACCTTGAACTGAAAGAATTTACTGGGTATGAGATCATCTCAATCAAGAGCTTCATACGTGCTGTACACATCCTTCCTCCTACCTCACTGAATCTTCGGTTCACTGTTCAAGATCTGCTAGATGGTGACATGTACTTACGTCTACTCCATACTCGTCGCTGAGCAAGAAAATCATCTCCATTTTACTACACAGTTTTACATCCGGGGCACTACTCCGAGTCGTCATCATCTACCAACATAGCAAGGTCCTTCTGCAGGGCAACCTCGTCCTGGTCATTCTCCTCCACAACATTACTGTTGTGTTCAGGGAACACAGCATCGTTGAAATGTGCCATGAGTTTGGTATACTTACGCGGAAACTTCGTAGCCAGTCCCTCAAGAAACTCGACCCGAGCGCGCCAGAACTTGCCGAAGTCAAGTCCTCCGGGTGTAGTCTCCACAAATTCGCCTTCGCCCGAGAGAACGAAGTATACCTAGAAGAACATATCAGCTTAAGTCGCAGATATAGGTTAAATCGTACACAGGTTGCTCCGAATGCAATCGCAGCATGATTCAAGCCATCCATACCCCACAACTGAGCATTCGTACTGCGTGTCTTTGTGTTCTTCTTTGCGGCGTGCAGCGCCTTCTTCCCATTTAGAATTTGTACGCAGGCCTTCCGAAGGATAAGTACAAATGATGGCATTGCACAGAACACTCACATTGACGATGCACGGATGCCACAGGTGTCCGTCGGCCTTGCCTGGTGCCCCGCTGTACAGGAACTGTTTCTCTTTGTAGAGGGCTTGAACCTCTGGCAGGTTGACGCGGGTACCCTTGTCTTCGAAGTCCTTGTCCATGATGTCAAACACGCCGCGCGCATTGTCGGCTACGTTCAGGACAGCTAGCGACCGAGCCTGGCGCATCCCGAGCTTCCACTGGAACGATATGAGTTACACCACCAACAACTGACTTATCACATACCTGAGTCGCAAACCACTGCTCGCGCATATGAACGCGTAGCTCTGCTGGCGTGCTGCGCCATATCTTGCGAGCATCGGCCTTTCGCTCGGCAAGGGTCTCTTGCCGTTGTGCACGCTCTTCGTCTCCGATGTCGTCGTCTCCATCCAGACCACTCTCCTCGCTACTTTCGTCTTCATCCTCGTCCTTGTCCTGGGCTTCCCCTGCACGGGTCTTCATATGCGCGGCTGCCTTCTTTGCTCTCTTGCGCACGTGCATCCACACGTCGGGTGCGATCCACGGCTTGATGATCGTTGCGAATCGCTTTCCGCATCTTCGGACCAGCGCAGCCAGGACAGTGGACTCATCGTTGTCGGGCTCCGTGGATGAGAGTCTTGGCTTCTTTGCTTGTACAGTACCGTCTTCGTCGTTACCATTCGCGCTGTCGTTGTCTTCTCGAACACGTTTCCGAGCTTGTTGATGCTCTGCAAGCCGTGCTTGAATCTCGGCATTTCTGCGCCGGACGCGGAGCAGCTCTTGTTGCTGCGCCATCAACTGCTCACGGAGCTGTCGATGTTCCTACCACAAGAGTTAGTATTGGTCAATCACGATAGTTGTAGCTTACTGCTTGTCGCTGGTCTTCGCTCTCCCGTCGTTGCACCACCCGCCCTCGAGCCCCACTCTCCCGCCGTTGCACCTCCCGCTGTCGAGCATCGTGACTCTCCCGCCGTTGCACCTCCCGCCCTCGAGCTTCACTCTCCCGCTGTCGCACCCCCCGCTGTCGAGCCGCACTCTCCCGTCGACGAAAAGCGCCAGCACTTTCCCGACGCCGAGGTTCACTCTCCCGCCGACGAACATCGCTGTCTTGCCGTGGAGGTCCGCTCTCGTGCCGGGAAACGTTTCGCGCACGGCGGTTGGCGTCGACGCGCTCGCGTGTTGATGCAGAGGCCTCCCTGGGAGGCGATTCGTTGAGACGCAGCGTCGACGATCGTCGTGTCGTAGCCAGTCGCCCAGAGCTAGTACCAGGCCTGCGAGGCGAGAACGAACGAGAGTGGCCACGGCGAGAAGAAGCACGAGCCTGCAGTGGTTCCATTTGCGCAGCCTGAGGCTCTTGTGAGTTGCCAGTGGGCTGAGAATTGCCGGCATCCTGTTTCTTTTTCCCCTTGCCATTCGTCTTCGCTGCTGTTGCCTTGGGTAGCTTCGTCGCCTTGGTCGGCTTCTTGCGCGAGGTCATTCTAGTACAGAGGTTTCAGTCCCCAGAGGTCCCGGTTGGATCAGGAAGCTGCCGAGTCCCAAGACGGCCCAAGAGAGTGTCAAGATCAGAGGCTGCGAGTCCGTCGGAGTCGATGTACGCGCAGAGTGCGCTCAGCGCGAGTGCGAGTCGATGTATGCGCGATAGGCGGTGAGCACGCGTGGGCGGGATTGACATCATATAGTGCGTGACATATCTTCTCTATCAAGGACCCTTTAGTGTAGTTGTCTGTAGCGTTTGTATTTTAGCACTCCGAATATATTTCGTGCGCGCGCGTTCGAATCCCGGTCTGAGTTTAAGCGGTCCGAGTGCCCTTTCAGTGTTCAGTGAGTCGAGTAAGGAACCGGCAAGAGTAAGAGTAAGAGTAGGAGCCGCAGCGGGAATGAAATAAAGGAAAAGAGAAAGGAGGAGAAAGACGGTGGCCAGGCGAGAGAAATGTTTTGTCGTAGTACGCAGGGGTACTGTACCGTAATCGACTGTAACTGAACTGGATGCGAAAGTATGCGGTTATATCGTGATTGTTTTCTGGTGCGCGAGTGATTATAACGCGCGCCGCGCGTGATTGTAATCGCTCATCGCAACCGTGCCGCTTTTATAACTGCTTCTTACTACCCCGCCAAGATTTTCGCAGTTGCGCCGTTTATAACCGCCTATGGCCGCTCACGAAACAGCACCCAAATTTTCCGATGACGGGACGGAACGTGACCGAGGCGCGTGGCGGCTTTTGCCGCGTAGCGCAAACAGGCACAAACGCCCAAACCGTACATACTGAATTGATCTACGATCCTGGTCATCCAACTCGACCTCGCTCAACTGCTAAGTGAAATACTGGCAGAGACAGTTCAATGTCTAGGAGGCGATTACTTTCGCACTTGACTGCTTCAGCGAAACGACACACTTCACCCGGAATCACCGCGAGCCTGTCAAACACCGCATTGCTAGGTCTGCAACTACAACGACGCATCGAACGGCGTGAACCGACCATGCTAATATGCCAGCCTGTGAGGTGAGTGTCGATGACACACTCTGTAGTAACGCACACGATGACCTAGTACAAAGGTTCATACTTAGCTTGCAAGGCGGAACACCACTACCACGTAGTATTGCAACGTATGCTTAGAGCTATCGAAGATGCACCCGCTGCTGAATGTCTTGAACCTATTGCAGGGATCGGCCATGGCACGACAGATCGTGCAGCATCCATTCGAAAGCCGATCAAGCGCTGACGAGCCTGAGCCAAGGACGTGTCGCTCTTTCCAACGTGCGTTCCGACCCTCTCTTCCCGCTTATCCCTGTGCTGTCTACGCTCTGCACGGTGTGATGCTGGCTGACTGCGGCTAGTCTCTCGCAAGCAGATCCTCTGAGTCTCGCTGAAGAGCGGTTCGGTACATGGGCTCCGGGTCGGCGAACACGTCCGAATGCTTGACTCAGACGCGCTGAGGTGACCGACTCAGCTGAAAAGTGCTTAACTCACACTCTTATACGTCAGACTCCAGTACTAACATAATCGCGTAATGCAGACTCGCTGAACACCGCTGTTCGATATATCCGTTGTGAGTGACTTCGAACCCGCCCCACCTCAGACATCATCATGACAGTGATGTTTACTCTCATTTTTCATTGCGACCAATAGTCGCGTATGATGACCTGAGCCGGCAAGCTAAGCAAAAACGGGGATTTCCTTCATACCGAAAGCTCTGCGAGGAGGTTCGTTCCGCACCTGTGGCTTGCCTCGTTTGTAAGATGACCGTGCGGAGCACTGCTAACGACGTTTTCGGTCTTGTCTGCACAGATGACCTCGCAACACGGAGAAAACCCCGCGACGATTCTTGATTTACTCCTCTTGAAATTAGAGTGCGGGTGTCTAGTGAGTTGCGTCCCGCTCCAACATGGCGCATCACCCGGCGTACGACGCACAGTACACCGGTGCTGTGGGGACTCTCGGGCACTCGAGCGTGGCGATGGACGCATGGAGGTCAGGCATACCAATTGTGAATCAATCGATCCGCTTTGGACGGGCTGACCCACATACCACTGTAGCCTTCATCTAGGGCATTCCAAGCCTTGCATGGGCGAGATAGTGGGCTTATCTCGCATCGCTGGAACTGGTGCTACCGAAGTGGCCATCGCTCAGGTTGCCCATTCATCAGCCTATCCAATAGCAGATGAGCGGACAACCTGAGCGATGACCACCGTTCTGCTAGACTGCCACACGCAATGCGAATAGGGGAGGCGACGCAGTGCCGGCGTGTAGTTCCAACCACTTATACTCAACGAAGGCAGTTCGCTCAAACTCGTGACTAGATGAACGATCTTTCCCACTCGCCGCGAGCACGCGCAATGTCGAACCCTTGGGAGGGACTTGGCCTGTGCGCGTGAGTACCGAGTACAGCTCAAGTCGATGACCGGGCTCAGGAAGCGGTTACTTCTTCCTCGTGCAAAAACATAGAATCCCGAATCGATGGGATTTGCGATGTGACGGTGTATCAATGTTTCTTGATCATCACTTCAGACCGGCGAAACTCGATGCGCCCATCGGCTGGATGTTCGATAACGTCAAATGCATCCTAAGCACGACAAGGCGTTGCCATGCTGGTATTTTACAAGGCGTCGGCCACCAGTCAGTGTCCGAATGGCCTGAGGGACGGGACACTTCGCACTTCAACGCTTCTGTTCCGAGCTCCAGTATATGCAACGGCCCGCATGCAACACTACGTCAACAGCCTACTCGCCTGTACATCGCCTGCGCGCTTCAAACACCTGAATGAGACCGTCCGATCAAATACGTTCGGTCTCACCGGTACCGGCGACTTGAAAGCGGCGCGTGTTTAGTCACATACTTGTAGTGGTCTCTGGAGTGGCTTACGGGGAGATTTAAGCAGGAACGGTCCGTGGTCCCCATCCCACATCGAGCTCTAGCTCTGCAACAATTGTGTTACAACCACACCCATACGATCGAATCCATGGTCGATACAGGGTCCCCCGGTCAGAACCAGTCGCAACCTATCGCGCACCAGGGCAGGACCTATCAGTCCTACCCAGGCTCGAACTATGTCCTGCCTTCCGACGCACCCGAGAGAGAGAGGTCCGTGTCCGCGAATTCTCTGGCGAAACCACGCTGACGACATGCACAAGGCTCTCCCTTCAGCACCGATTGCTGAAAAGCGTGTTCGAGGACCGAGTGATCCTCCCACCTGTCATTATATCGCCAGAAGACTCTGTGCTGGACAGTGGGACCGGCTCAGGTAAGGCGGTCAACAAGAGCGTTGTGTGTTCACACCTAACGATATACGCAGGTACTTGGTTGCTCGACGCGATCGAGTCGATACCTGCGCCCACCGCCGTACACGCCGTCGATATCGAGTCTCGCCTTTGGCCCGTGAACGACCCCCGCGTCGTCGCACGAGGGAACGTCGATTTCCACGTCGGAAGCATCACCTCCCTCCCGGAGGACTGGACCGCCCGTTTTAAGCTCGTCCACCAGAGGCTGCTCGTCGCGGCGCTGCGCTCGCCGGAGTGGGTTCAGGCGCTCAGAGAGATCTTCCGGGTGCTGCAGCCTGGCGGATGGGTGCAGCTCGGCGAGGTCGGGCCCTGGAAGGCGGGCCCGGCGACGGAGAGACATACCGCGCTGCTGCTGGCGCTCTTCCGCGACAAGGACCTCGTGCTCGACTGCGCCACACACATCCCTGATGTGCTCCGCGAGGTTGGTTTCACCGACGTTTTTGTCGAGGAGCGGACGATGCCGATGGGCCGCTGGGCAGGGCAGCCGGGGATCGACGCGCGGAACAACTTCCTTGGTGTGTTCAGGGGCATGAAGACTCCCATTCTCAATGGCGGAGGATATGGCTTTGTTGCTTCTGAGACGGAATTCGACGCCCTCCTCGACGAGGTGGAGAGGGAGATGGACGAGACCCCGGGAGCAGAGATCAAATTCTACATTATCTGTGCGCGCAAGCCTTCTCTTGTGCATGCGTCTCTTCTGTAATACTCCGGGCTCTCTATTTATTTCCATGTCCTATTGGAGAGAGTACATCAGTAGTTTTCCTGGCTGACTTCCACTCGATACTCGTGATGAGATGAAAGAACGACTTTGTCCGTAATATATGATCTTGTAGATCAGTCACCGTTGTCTTTCGCAAGCGTAATCTGCGCAGGCCAGCACGCTCCTCTAGTAGGAACGCAAATACCCTCTGCATCAACATCAGCTGTCGAGACTCATGTTGTGCGCGTTGTTGAACAAGTCTATCGATTATGTTAATCGGTTGAAGCCTCCTATGTAACCGATCAGAATACAGTGCAAACTTCGGTAACTCTTATAATGGAGACGAAACGTATCCTGCACCGGTCTTGTACATATTGACATGGCTGTCATGACTTCGTCGCAAACCTCCTCCACTTCGAAAGTCCAGCCCGGGCCTTCCCTTCGTCCACTGATTATATCGATGGTTGAGCCAATGAAGAAGATGAAGAGGACTTGTTGTGCGGCGCGTGCTGTATGAAAATGGAATGGAGGGTAGGGGAGACCAGAGCGCTTCGAAAGTTGGTACTTACCTAGATCAGTCTGCAGGAGGATCGAGCCAAACGAGGCACTGAGCGTGCGGCGTGCGCCGCCCTCTTCCGAGGGAGTGATGCGCGCCTAATCTCCTCCTGCGTACGTAGACTCACTTCTATGTACGTGACGCTCGTGCCTCGCTCTGCTTAGACTCGTATCATCTAAGCTCGCCTCGAGCTCAGGCTGAATGGGGCTGATGCTTTGCTCCGATGTTCAATGGCCCAGCAGAACACCGATAGTGATCGGATTTTGAACGGCGGCCTTCTCACCGGCGTTCGGGAGTGGCTTCTGGAGTATGCACGTATTCCGATGGTATGTTACCTCGTACTTCTCTCACGCGCAGGTTGGGCAGCTGTATTGACATGGTGAGAACGCATGACAATCCTGCGATCTATAGCCCACTCGCTATAAATCCAGACGTTACGCTCGAGGCCGGGTGATTGCGTGTTGGCGGATACTTCAAGTTGATCGCACATATCGATAGCCATGTCCGTCTCTGAGAAACGCACCCTTTATGACAAAATCTGGGACTCACATATCGTGTGCGCCTTTGATTCACTTGTACACGTTCGCCTTCAAGTTGTTTGACACGTGTTGTCTCACAGAGAAACGCTTGAAGACGGGACGTCGCTCTTGTATATTGATCGGTACGTCTTTATACTGCTCCATAGTCCGCTTGTTGGTGGCCTGACTGGAAGCGTTGAATGCAGTCACCTTGTTCACGAAGTAACAAGTCCGCAGGCGTTCGAAGGGTTGTGAGTTCTCTGGCATTTCATACTTGCGGGCTATGTGATACAAGCCTGTCCACCACGATCAGACGCCTCGCTGGTCGTCGTGTCCGTCGACCGGATTGCACTCTGGCGACCGTCGACCATAACACTCCGTAAGTCGCACAACTTCTGGTAGGCTCATCTATTCTGACTTCGGGCATCGATTCATCAGAACTGTATCGCGAAAGTCATTCCGTTCGCTGAGTTCCTACGTCACGGACCCAGAGGCTCTGGCTCAATGTCAAGCATTGGACCAGAATGTCGCAGAGTTCGGGTTGACATACTTCAACATGCAAGACAAAAGGCAGGGTACGTCGCCTCGTCCCCATTGAATCAGCAATTGTCGCTAATGCCACTTGGTCCCAGGAATTGTCCATGTCATAGGACCAGAACAAGGTTTCACGGTGCGCGGCACCTTCCAATGTAACGCATAACCCTGCTCATTGTTTCTTAGCTACCCGGTACGACCTGCGTCTGCGGTGACTCACACACGACGAGTACGTCGCTAGGCATACTGAAGCCTAGCACCCTGATATCAACATGATGTTTCCCGCTAGCACATGGGGCGTTCGGCTGCCTCGCGTTCGGAATCGGCACATCCGAGGTCGAGCACGTCTTGGCCACCCAGTGCCTCCTGCAGACGAAGAGCAAGAACATGCGCATCAACATCGACGGCGCACTAGCCGAGGGTGTCACCTCCAAAGACGTGATCCTACACATCATCGGCGAGATCGGCGCGGCTGGAGCGTCGGGCACCGTCATCGAGTACACGGGGAGCGCGATCCGGAGCTTCAGCATGGAAGCGCGCATGAGCATCTGCAACATGAGCATCGAAGCGGGTGCGCGCGCAGGCATGATCGCCCCGGACGACGTGACCTTCGCGTACTTGCGCGGCCGGCCGTTCGCGCCGCAGGGGCGGGACTGGGAGCGCGCCGTGGCGTACTGGAAGACGTTGCGAAGTGACGACGGCGCGGAGTTCGACCTCGACGTGGACATCCGCGCGGAGGCCGTCACGCCGACGGTCACATGGGGGACATCGCCGCAGGACGTTGTGTCCATCCTAGGGCGCACACCGGACCCCGCGCAGTTCACGGACGCCAACAAACGAAAGTATGTCGAACGCGCCTTGCAGTACATGGGCCTCGCCCCGAGCACGCCGATGCAAGATATCACCGTCAACAAGGTCTTCATCGGGTCGTGCACGAACGGGCGCATTGAGGACCTGCGCTCTGCAGCCATGGTCGTGCTCGCTGCGGGTCCAACTGCGCGGGTGCGCGAAGGCGTGCATGCGATGGTGGTCCCTGGGTCGGGGCCGGTCAAAGTACTCGCCGAGGCGGAGGGGCTGGACGTTGTCTTCCAGAGGGCTGGCTTCGACTGGCGCGAGCCTGGTTGTTCCTTGTGCTGTGGCCTGGCCGATACGCTCGGACCGGAAGAGCGCTGTGCGAGCACGACGAATCGCAACTTCGAAGGTCGTCAGGGCCCGCGCAGCCGCACGCACCTCCTCAGCCCCGCGATGGCTGCTGCTGCCGCTCTCGCTGGGAAGTTGATAGATGTGCGACGGTTTCTTGATCATGCCACAAATACTGGGCCTGCGTTGCATCTGGCGGCCAGTGCAGATGCATACTCGAAGACTGCCTCTGAGGAGCATGACCATGACCGCATACAGCCTGCCTCCCGTCGTCGTGGCAAGGCCGCACGCAGACCCAAAGATACTGCAGGTACCGGGCCGTTATCCATTGCCTTCAAGACACTGAAAGGCATCGCCGCTCCTCTGTATATCCCGAATGTCGACACGGACGTACTCATCCCCGCCATGTTCGTCAAGACGCTGAAGCGCACTGGGCTCGCGGACTTCCTCTTCTTCTCTCTCCGTAACGACACCCGCACCGGCACGAAACCGACTTCGTGCTCACAGAGACCCCTACAGGACGGCGAAGATACTCGTTTGCGATATGCCCAACTTCGGATGTGGTAGTTCACGCGAGCACGCCGCGTGGGCGTTGTAAGTTTCCTGTTGGCCTGGCTAAAGGTCGTCATAGCATCTGACGGTTATCGGACTGCAGGAAGGACTTCGGCATCCTCTGTGTGATCGCCCCCAGCTTCGGCGAGATCTTCCAGAGCAACTGCATGCAGAACGGGATGTTGCCCATCGTCCTCCCGACTCCCGACTGCCAGGCGCTCGCTGCGGATGCCGAGGAAGGCTCCGTGCTCGAAGTCGATCTGGACAAGCAAGAGATCAGGCGAGGTGAGGGCAGACCTCCTATCACCTTCGCCGTCGACCCGCTCCGAAGGCACCGCTTGTTGAATGGATTGGACGACATCACCTTAACTCTGCAGAGAGAAGACGCGATCGCGAGCTTTGAGGAGCGGAGGACGGAGTTATGGCCATGGCTTGACGGATTTGATCACGGTGGGGCGATCTGATAGTCAGACCGGAGAAGAAGATCGACCATATGGATTGGTAGAGAGTGCGAGTGACGCTATCACCTAGAGCTGACAATCATTCCCAGCCTGTCACTGTCAGAGAGCTACCCACTGTTCATGCGCGCGAGTTGATACCTCAAGTCAAGCATAGCTGCCGACTTGGTATGCTGCGAAATATGGTCAGACAATGCTTCGAGCCAGCCGCGCAGTACTCACCTGCGCAGATGAGACCGCAGTTTCAGCAACACACCACCCCAGACCGCACTGCACTCCGGAGGACACAATAGCCTGTGTGCGACACATGCCGACGGAGCTGAGAAGGTGGTGTACGCTCCTGCGCGTGATATGTCCGTGAACCCAGGGAGATTATGTAGTTCACGCGTACTTGTCGGAGGAAGCGCATTCGCTGAAGTGCATTCAACCACCACCTGGGATGGACACAGAAAAGTACACGACGTAGCAAGCTACTGGCCAGGGAGCACCACGCTGCCATCCCGGTTATTTCCGAGATCTACGCGTACCACGGCAGTAGACTAGGACCCCTGCCACTTTGCTCTCCTGCCCGTGACCCGTCCGATGAGTATACACTGAGCCTGAGACCATGAAGCTTTAATATTGTAACTTCCACCCGAGAACAGTAGGATCCCAAACCATCTGAGGCGAGTTGTCGCCGGCTGCATTGCATGCGACTTGAAGTAACATTCGAGATATAGGATAGGCCATGACGGACTAAGTATAGAGACGGTTCACGGATAGTCTACTACAGCCTGAGCCTGCGCCCGACTTCGCATGGCATGAAGCTCTTCAAATTACTTAGATGGTCTGTCATCGAAGCCGCTGTTCTGAATGCCGTGAAGCTGGGCAGGAAGGGCTTCCAGCACCAGAAGACCGAAAAAATAGGATGGCTGCAGTGGCTATTGCGAACGGTATGTAGGCGATGTACGACAACTGAATGACTTCGAGCATGACATGCTGCGATGTAGGTGTACATCATACGCGCGAACATCTGCAGAGGACATCTCGCCATGAGACGGTGCCTCAGGCATGTGTCCGCCGTTGGCATGCATCTTAAATGAATCAACGACACATCAACGATGTTCCGCTTGCGTGTGGAGCCCATAGAAGGCAGCTTGCATGCGGGAAACCCCATCTAGCCGACTGGGCATATTTACTGCGGCGGAACATTGCTTCTCAACTATCTGCAGATACGGACACCGATAAAGGTCAGAGCGCGCAACCGCCTGCCTGCCAACGAGGTACTTGTTCAAGCCCTGCAGACGTCCCACCGCAAGGCCGTGCGGGTGCACCCAACGTCTTTCGCAAAAGGGGGGCGTGAAGAAACCTCGCTAGCTTGCGAGTCGGATCAGAACCGGTAGTGGAAGCAGACACTATCATTCAGGATGACCTGCCAGATAAAATGAGAGTGACCGACTCACCGGTGACTGCCAAGATTGACGCTACGCCCGCTTCTCTACCGTGGTCAGAGAAGGGACACTGCAAAACTACAGTTCCAATGTAATCTCTCCGCGCCACGTCAAGTAGCGCGGAGGCATGATACGCGCAAGTACCGTAGATCCAGGATAATGTTCCGAGTAGTAGAGTACAGGTGGCATCCAGCGTGAAGTACCAACTTGTCTACATATAGCAATCCATGTCGCGTACTAGTATGATCAAATGATGCGCCATCCGGCCGCGGCGTCGGAGTCCGGCGTTCTAAGTGCTAATATCTGCAGATCAGCCAAGCTCAGGCTAAAGGCAGGCTAAAAGGTTTGCGTTGGCGCAACCGGACTCTGGGCTGCGATATCGCCGCGAGTAACATATGGGTACATGTGTACGCCCATCTGGCATTATATGCCTCCGCTCGTCTACCACTCCTCGAAGATGGTGTCGAGGGCCGGTCTACTAAGGGACGCTCCCGATCGGTACACAGACCGACTTCGCATTCGATGCCTCCTGTCATGAGGAAAATACATAGAGGTAACGTTACATCCAAACCATATCCGCCTTCCCGCGCGCTCACGCCTCCTGCTCCTCCTGGATATCCAGGTCCTTCGCGACGTCCTGCCACGCATCCATATCCTGCGCGAGGCGGTCCGCATGCGCCCGCGCGTTCACATACGTCGCGTTCCCGAGGAGGAGCCAGAACGGCATCGGCCTGCCCGCCGCGCACCCCTCGCCGCGCACGACGTCGACGACGACCTCGACCGCGCGGTCCGTATCGCCGCGCGCCTTGTGCCAGAGCTTGTTGAAGCGCGCCATCTCCTCCTCGCGCATCGCGTCGTACGCGGGGATGTGGTGCGCCATCACGTACGGCGCGGTGTGCAGCTTCTCCGTGCGGAAGTGCCCTGGGGCAACGAGCAGCACCTTCACGTTGAACCGCGCGACCTCCGCGGCGAGCGTCTCACTGTATGCTGAGGGACCCGGCGCCGTTAGCCGCTGCCGTGAGGAGGGCTGAGGGGGACGCACCGTGGATGGCCGCTTTGGATGCGATGTAGTATCCTGTCATCTGTGCGACTGGTCAGCCGCCTGCGCGCGACTACTACATGGGTCGGGCAGAGGCATACACATCCGCATCCGGCTTCCAGACGGACCGGCTCCCAAAGAAGACGACAGTCCCAGGGCATCCTCCACTGCGTGTCGTCAGCCCGGCGAGCACTCGGGAGAGGGGCCGACGACGATTTAGAGGAGCGAGGCGGGGTGGGCGGCCGAGCGCACCATTGTTCCCATCAACCCCACTGCGCTGAGCACGTCCCCGCGCACGCGCCCGAGCAGCCAGCCAGTCACGGCATTCGCGATACGCGCGACAATCGCAAACGCCGCAGCAAGCGAACCTGCTGATAGTAGAGCGTGATGAAATAAGTGCGCGCGTTGTAGTTCGCCTCCACCCGTTCCGAACTGCCGTCGATTTACTAGGGCGGGCGTCTGGTGAACACGACTCGGTCGACATGTCAACGCCACACACGACAGGATGAACGCCAACAGGCCAAGCCCGGAGACACTCAAGACGGCACCGACCCTATGAGTCGGGAAGGAGCACGTACCACAGCATCTGGCTTCCAGACCGACCTGCTCCCAAAGAACACGACAGTCCCGGACATGCGGTCGCGCATGTAGGGCAGGATCGCGTGCGTGACGTTCAGCTGGCCGAAGAAGTTGACGTTGAACTGCTCCAGAGCCTTCGTCGACCTTCAGAGTATCCCGCACATAGTCAGCACAGCTAGCACTGGGAAGGGGGGCCGAGGAGACCACGACTCAGAGAACGAGGCACGCACCCTCCCTCCTCCAGCAGGCTCTTCGGCGCGTTCCCCGCGTTGTTCACGAGCACGTCTACCCTCCCCCACACGGCGACCGCCTCCGCGGCCTTGCGCCGGATGCTCTCCTCGGGCTCCGTCACGTCAAGCTCCAGGATATGCAGCCGCGCCCGCTGCGCGTCGTCCACCTCCAGGGGGAAGTCGGCCCGCGCGCGCACAGTCGCGACGACGCAGTCGCCGCGCGCGAGGATCGCGCGGACGAGGCGCTTGCCGAACCCCGAGGACGTGCCTGTGACGAACCACACCTTTTGGTCGGGCTGCGAGGGTGGGGCTGCGCTGGCACCGCCGTTTGTGGTGGGGATGGTTTCGCCGTTCATGGTTTTAGATGGTGTCGAGGTGACGGGTGGAAGGGGCGAGGGAAGTGCCGGGCACGGGTCGCGGTGCGGCGCGGTTCATGCATCATGCCTAAAGTTATGCATATGGCCCGCTGCTCTCCGTGCTCCCGAAGTCCGAGCTGACCGTGCAGCCTTGATCGCGGCCACAATTCTCCTGATCTCAGCGGTCTGGTCCTGCGCATGCACACAAGCGCTGAGGAGGACGCCGACTTACCCACGCCTCCAGTCGGGCCGTACAATCTATCGCCCGCGCGGATGCTTGGAGCAGGAGCGGGAATACGATGTCTTCCTGCGCGGGTCCCTCCTTCTCATCTATCAACTGGGGGGGACTAGATGCCTTCTGCGAATGATAAGAACAGCGCAACGTCGTCAGGATATGCACGAGAAGGACACTTACCACTCAGGAGCATCCCTCTTTGGTGAATTCTGATAGAGCCTGAGCGGCAATCGTGTCGGCCAGCACGGGGCCACGGGCGCAGTTCAACTTCCAGCTAAGTTAGGTCCATATCGTTGGGCCCCGCGTCCTTCAAACACACATGGGCGGAGTCCAGCGGGTCTGATATGGGATCGCGCCGGACGCAGCGGACTTCGACGCCCAGGCTGAACCAGGCAGCCGCGACCTTGGCTATGGCGGCGCAGGTTGAGCGGAACAATACCCGGGTCACTGCATGCCAACGTCCGTCGACCTCCGCTTCTATACACGCTTTTTGTGCGGGGGCTCAAGAATGTGGACCTAGTTGCAAGGTTCGCTGCCGAGCGCTGACCGCAGAGGCCGAATGCCAGTATCGCGATTGCCAATCAGCAGATGTGGAAGAACTTCGGTCCTGTCGACAACGGTGCTGTGAGCTTCAAGTCAGAGGCCTGTTGCGTTTTGCTACGTGACAGTTGGAAGATTGTGCACATACTCTGTCTGCGAAGTGCATGCTTCCATCAGATGCGCGACGCCCATACTCTGCTGCCAGGAGCCTCAGCGGCCGCACTTGAACATCCAAATTCGTGTGCGGCTTCGCGCCCTGACTCTATTGGGGTGCGACACCATGATCGGAGTCACGGTGCCATACGTACGTGTTGTTTTTGGAAACTGCTCCCTTCGTGGCGCAGCCTCAAGATTGCCCGGAACACCTGCACGTCAGCCCAAACCTTGCAGGATTGACGCGTCCTTGATGGCCACATGATAGCAACTCCCATTCAGACAGTTTTCAGGAATGTGCACGGGTGATGAGAGAACACTGGTCGGCATATACCGGATTTAAGTTACCGGGGCCCTACGTTCTGGTACGTCGCCTAAGCGCTCGCCGGTATGTTGTACGGCAGATCGCACGGCCCCCGGACAGCGCATCCTGCGGACCATCCTCCTCCGATCGCGGAGCGGAGCGGTGTGATCAGTTCAGTAACTTATTCTACGTCCCAAATCCAGTCAACTGTTACGACAGTCAACACCACGGTACCGATTCGCCTCGGAGCTCTCGTCCCCTGGGGCCTGGGACCCGCAAGGTCTCCTACTTATCGGCGTCCCTGCTGAATAGGCTCGACTTCGACTTGGAGGAGCTGTCCAACCCCGGTCCTTTGCCGCCCCGTGTCTGTCACTGGCAATGCAAAAACTCTCATCGGCCGTCAAAGGTCTTAGCGTGCAGCTCCGACTGGCATACGACACATCACTGATATAAGAAGCACGTCCTGGTGCAATGACAACGCCTTCGAATTCTGAGCCCATGTACTGCCAGTGGCCGCGGCTGGCCAGGACACTGAACGCAACATCGTATACTGTAAGTGAGCACCTGCAGGCCAGTTGCTTCCCACATTCTTGATGTCGTGCCGTGGATGCGAGGTATTAAGCCGCTTCTGAACCAGGCGCTCTGCGGGATCCGTTCGCTGTCTTTGCGACTCGCAGCCTCTCCAGAACGCCAGGCCTCGAACGACGATCGCAGCCATGGGCGAGGACCTCAACAAGACCATCGGCGCGCTGCTCATAGGCACGCTGCTGACCTCGGTGTACGTCTGCGCGTGCGCTCGTCTCCGTGCGGATCTCTCATGCGTTCTCACTGGCAGAGGGTTCGGCATTACCACGATGCAAACATACCTTTGGTACCGCAACTATCCCAACGACCCAAGGTTGATCCGTCTGGTGGTGAGTATCCGCACTCGCCGGCTTCACTGCGATCGTGGGTATTGACGATGTTCATTATTAGGTCTGGTCGCTCTTGTCAGTGGCCCGGATGATCGATTCTCGGTTGTAATCGTGCTGACTTCCCCGCCCAAGCATACTTGACATATTCCACATCACTCTGAGCATGCATGTCATTTACTACTACCTCATCCTCAACTACGACAATGCTCCCGCTCTTCAGCTCTCAGTCTGGTGGGTAGCCCTCGCGGCCATGTTTATTCATTCGTCTTACAGCTTTGCAGGAGTTTCGATGTGAGGCATCTCTAATCTGCGCCTGTCCCGGATGCTGACTAGTTCGCTGGAAGGTCACCGTGGCAGTGACGGTGGGTGTTATGCACTCTGCTCCCTCGCGATCTGCTCACAATTCGTTTCAGGCGGTCATCACCTGTATAGCACACGGGTCAGTAACTCGCACTCGCAAATTCACAAGGTCGATCTAACTGGTTGCAGGTTCTACGCCCGCCGCGTGTACATATGTAAGCCCCTCCCGGCCCTTCAAGGTCGCTGAAGCGTCATTGACGTTCTTCACAGTGGGGAACCGAAATTGGGTCTTACCCGTCGTCATTGTACGTCGGCCGCGTGGCCCTTCGCAATCCCTGCCTTCATTAATCATCAACTACCTGTTTTAGGCCGTCCTGTCAAGCATCCGGCTAGGTAAGTCGCCCGGTCAAACTGGCTCCCGATCTGTTGCTCATTTACGTCGCAGTCTTCGGGTGCAGTAGGTGTTCGCGCTCTCCGCGTTGTACTATCAGGCTAAACGATTCCTGCTTTGAGTCGTGACGGGGCGCATGTACGTCGTCGTCCATGTCTCACGTCAGAACGCATATAGACTCACGGTGGCGTGCCTTCGCAGGTTGGAAATCAAAGTGCTCGCGGAGCTGCCGCACAGGATTGGGGTATGCACCTTCTCAAACCGTTAAATCCAGCACGTGTCCACTTGCATTGTACCTTCTGTCTAGGCTCTCGTTGGGATTGGCATGGGCGCGGGCAGCCTTGCGGACTGGATCATCACGGCGTCGCTGGTCTTCTTCCTGCGCCGGAACAGGAATGTCCTGAAGGAGTGAGTCGACTCTGTCCTTGGACTGGCAGACGACAGACAGCGGATTGCTGACCCTGCTCCCTCCTGCGAACCATGATGCATCACTACATCAGCACGAACAACGTACGTCTGCAGATCCGTGTGTAGGCGCGTCACCGCTGACGCCTTCCCCGCGGACAGCTGCTCGACAAATTGACGTATTGGACGGTCAACAACGGGCTCTTCACGAGGTCGGTATTCCTGTTGCGTGCGCAGACCCGCCTTCGAGCTTTCTGACGATCCTTCGTGCAGCATCGTCGGCGTGTGTGTGATTGTAACCGTACGTGCACGTCCTGAGGGCTGCCCCGCACGAACGCGCGCGCTGAACCTCGCGCGGTACAGCTGCTGTCCATGCCCTACAACATGATCTACCTCGCCTTCCATCTGCTCCTCAGCAAACGTACGTCCCCGGAAGTCCCATCCCCGGATCGTACTCTGACCGTCCACCTCCCCAGTATATGCGAACTCCCTCCTCGCGACGTGAGTTCATCCCCAATCAGCCACGCGCTCTGATCTGACGGGTCGACATGGAACAGACTGAACTACCGGAAGGCGCACCGCGGGCGCGGGATCGACGAGACGACGTATGGCCACCCGCTCTCCTCCCTGCGGATCGCCCCGATGGAGAGCACCCTGCAGTACACCACCCGCGAGTCCGTCAAGGTGCGTCCCGCTCCCCGCCGGTACCTCACACGCACGGCTACTAACGGTGCGGATGGGCCCGACAAGGTTTCGGGCGTCAACCCCCCTGTCGTGCACGTCATGACCGACACCATCACCGACTCTACTGCCACACAGGGCGGGGCTACCGTACGTGTTCCTTGGATGTCCTATCTGGCTGGAAGGGCTCACGCGTGTCGATGGCAGAGCGACAGCGACAGCGGGCGCTACCCGGCTGACAAGGATGTCAAGATGTATGACCTCCAGGACGGCGCTGCATGAGACTCGTCCGTCCCGGTTCGGTGCTTTGTACTCATGACACGAACGCTCGCCCGCCTCTGTTGTTTTGCATGTACTCGCTTGTACGATGTTGTCCCCTTGGAGTTGGATGTACGACGCTGTATGGTATGCTGACCGCCTTATTAATGCGCTGCGCTGGATTCGGTACCCTCTTTGACCTCAGCCGCCATGTGATGAGCCAACGGAACGGAGGCGTACAACTACCGCTTCCTCCGATCTTCGTCGCAGTACAGTCGGATGATGGGATGCGGCCCGCGCTGAACTCTAAGTTTACCGCGGATGGCAGCTACTTGTCTCACGCACTGCGTCCCGTTGCGGTATGGCGGTGGGGTACCAGTGTCGAAGTCGACTAGTGGCCTTCCGATGAGCAAACACTCCGATTCGACTGTTGAGCGGTGCTTCTTCCCCAAGTCGTAGGCACCCTCATAAGGCGCAGTACCATCAAGGCTCGACGGCATCTACTCACTATGCGGTGCAAGCGCACGCTGTATTAGGCCAGGAGAGCTACCCGCTGTGCTTACTCGGACAGGCGAGTGCCATGGGCGCAGCAAGCATATATATCAGTGGAGATCCTGACCAGGTGCAATAGAGGGTGTCCTCCCTAATTGACGAGGACCCCATGACCACGCCATTCATTGCAGTGCCTCTAGAACCATGTGGAAAGTCCTCACGCTCCCACAACTGGCGCGGTAATCAAAGCTGTCACTGCTAGTCAGCACCTTTGACGGCCAGATGTCCGATAGCCGTGGACGTACGTTAGGCTTCCCAAACTGTACATGCGTGATGTTTCTTAGAGAGACTGGCGCTCACCAGCCTTGAACGTTGGAACTCTACCTAATGTACATGGAGGGATACACGCGAACGTCGTACGTACGATGCATAGCTCGAACCACTTCATACGGTTATATGACGACGCCTAAGGGAGATTCAGACGAGGGTGCCTGAGCCACAGTTGACGCGTTGACGGCAGACACGAGAGTCGCTTTCAGCATGGACGTGGTGATATCAGTATCAACACCGATTCCCCACGCCTCGTGCGAGCCATCCGTCAGAGAGGCCAGTCGTACGAAGCTGGCGTACCCCGCACCGCTTCCGTCTGGGCGGCCCGTCGGCGGAGAGACCACCACCTCGCGTACCTGCAGCGCCCCCAGATCGTCGCTCACCGCCGACAGGAAGCAGGATACCACATCCGCGCCCGTGCAGGACAGCGACTTCTGCGCCCCGTGCAGCTCGATCGTCGCGTCCAGCTGCAAGGCACGGACAGGCCCTGTCTGGCTCGTGATCGAGAACGAGCAGAGTTGCATGCCTCTGCACGGCGAGGGCTCCTTCGACGACCCGTAGCAATAATGCGCGATGAAGCGCGCCGCGAGCTGGGCCGCCGACATGCAGCGCGCACTGCCGTCCACGCAGAAATTGGAAAGCGTGTCGTGCATCCCGTCCGGGAGATGCAACCTGTAGTCGGTCTGTAAGACGCGCATCACGTCTTTCCAGGACATGATCGTGGTTGCGGGGACGAGGCTGCCAGTGGGGCTACTGCCGATGGTCCTGCTAACCGCGCTCACGACTGCGAGCACCGTAGAACGAGGGGCGCTCGGGTCCATGCCCACTCCCCATGTGCAGAGCACTGGTGACCGTTCCTCTTCGCGCTCGCTGAGCAACACGAAGGACGTGAATGCAGAGACGCCTCCCCCGTCTGCGGCAGAAGTGTGTGCCTCGACCAAGTAGCGGCTCACACCGAGGCGAGTATGGAGTGCCTCGACCACCGCAGAAGCGAGGCTCGCACCCTCTCCATGCAACACATAGGTCGTATCACCGATGACCACCGCACCCTCGAAGACGACGATGTGTGTGCCGTCTTGCATCCTCTCGGAGACGACACAGTCCGCGAGCGACATCCCCGCATGCGAGTGACTACCTGGGAAGTGGTACGTCTCACGGAAGACCGCCACGATATCCTCGGGAGACATCTCGCACCCGCGTCGCTCCGTCTGCTCCTGGACGACGCGGTAGAAGTCTTGCTGTACGGCCCGCGGGAGGTCTATCTTCAGGCGCTCCTTGACGACGTACGCGATCCCGCCCTTGCCCGACTGGGAGTTGACTCGGATGACAGCCTCGTACGTCCGCCCGATGTCCGCGGGGTCCAGCGGGAGGTACGGAACGTCCCAGAGCAGCGGCTGGCCGGTGGTTTTCGCGACTGCGTGCCGTGCCACCTGGGCCTCGAGCCCCTTCTTGATCCCGTCCTGGTGCTGTCCGGAGAATGCGGTGAAGATGAGCTCCCCGGCGTAGGGGTGCCGGGGATGGACAGGGATGGAGGTGAGCTCGGTCACGAGGTCTATCGTGGATTGTATATTGCTGAAGTCCAGTCCGCAGGGCACGCCTTGCGTGTACATGTTGAGTGCGACGGTGACGAGGTCTACGTTGCCTGACCGTTCTCCGTTCCCTAGAAGGCAGCCCTCGACTCGGTCGGCACCGGCGAGCAGTCCGAGCTCGGTCGCAGCCACCGCGGTACCCCTGTCGTTGTGACAGTGGAGACTGACCATGACTTCGTTTCTGTCAGGGATGTGCTTGCAGAAGTATTCTATCTATTGCGCAACAAGGTGAAGAGGAGCTCGAAGGGCAGTAGTTTACTCACCTGGTCGGCATAATGGTTGGGAGGACCCATTTCGACCGTAGACGGCAGATTGTACATGATGCGGTCACCGCCTGGCCCGGCTAATCCCCACGCACGCTTTACAGCGCTGCAGATCTCGATGACGTACTCTGGCTCTGTCTGGGAGAACGCTTCGATGCCATACACGAGTCTAAACCGAGTGCCATAGCGATCGCGGTATTCGTCGGCGAGCTGGCGCACAATGATCGTATGTCGCACTGCCAAATCGATGATCTCTTCTTTGCTCTTGCGAAACACGACCTCGCGGAAGCATGGTGCCGTCGAATTGAAGAGGCTGATGATAACTCGACGAGCCCCGGCAGTGGCCTCAAAGGTACGACCGATCAACTCTGCACGGGCGGCGGTCATCACCTGAAGATTGCAAGCGCGCATCAGACCCAGCGGCATCACAGAACTCGCTCCGACAAGAACGCCACTGACCTGAATCCAGACGTCGTCTGGAATCTCGCCGTCGTCGATTAGTCGGCGAACAAAGTTAAATTCCGTGTCGCTTGAGGCCGGGTATCCGATCTCGATCTCCTTGAAACGACACTGCACCAGGTGGCGGAAGAAGCGCAGCTTCTGGTCTGCAGTCATAGGGCGAGAGAGGGCCTGGTTGCCGTCCCGCAAGTCGGTGGACAGCCATACGGGATGATGCGTTATGCGTTTGAACGGCCATTCGCGACCTGGAAGGTCAACGGAAGCGTACGGCGAGTACTTTGTACTGGGATCCGACCTGCGGTGGCGACAGTAAGTTGGACCAAGTTCACAGCAAGGTGTTTGACGACCATGTCCTACGTACAGCATTACTCCAGTGTGGGCCAGCTGTGGGCATTCGCCAGGGGTGCCGATTTCCCAATGCGGGCGGATACACTCATGTTTTGTACGATGCAGTTATCCCCACTGGCTTCGCGGTGGCTCGGCGGGTAGACACCTAGTGGTTAATGAATATTCCGAATCGAAGTGCGGATAGGTCAGCTTGAGGAAGACACGTCCGCACGACTAGAGCACCATACAATTGAGATGCCATGCCGCGCACTTCCAAACGCTTTCTGATGACCGCAAACAATCAAGAAAAGTTGAAGATGATGGCAGAGGACGCAGTGTTGGCGCCAAGCGCGTCAGCTTTTGCGATGCTCTGGGATCTCGATTCGTTGAATCGGTTGATGGCAGACTCGGCGCCTTGCGGGCGCCGGTGAGCTGGCAGTGTCCCGGGTCCTATCTCTCCGCTTCAGTACATCCGAATCGGGGAGAATCGTTGCACAACTTGTCAAAATCCTCCTCAGAGTTCTGGAGATACCACCTCAAGTCGAACTTCAACGGCGGCTCTTCGGATAGACCTGATTTCGACGCTTCCTCCGATAGACCTGCCGGGCGAATCTCTTGCAGTCGGAGCCACTCCAGCTACAGCTCATCGTCGATCCAGGGCACTCAATTGACCGATACTCTGGCACATAGCAATGAAGTCTGGAACGTACAGCCTCATGGGAATATGGAATATGTATAAGGTGTCGTGTCTGTGTTGTGCCCAGAATGCCTTCGTAAAAGCTGATTGCACTTGGGCGTTCGCTCTGCTATGGCTTTGCTGAATAGCGCGAGACCTAAGCGTCAACGGATCTCGTTAGTAGGCAGTCTTCGCGATACGGTGACTTGTCTCGACATTCCTTGTATGTATCAGCCTCAAGTGTTTTCTGTTCGCCGATACTGCTGGGCGTCTTTCCTGCCTAGCGCTGACCACATTAATAGGCCCCGCCATGGTCCATTCCCCCCATAGTTCAGGTCGGATCATTGTGCTTGTCGCGTCTAGCAGGAACGCCACGTACTAGTCATCATACAACAGTCAATTCTGTTGGACGGTCCATCATCACGAGCAGATAATCAACGTCGCTATCGGCGGCGCAGGCGCATGACACCCAGAAGTCCACACCAGATGTCAACATCACGGTGTACTGTATAAAGCGTCGCTAGTGCCGTGGCGGCGAGTTGACGTGGGGCCAATTCTGCGCACGTTTGCGTGATAGATGGGTGGGAACAATCCGCGAGTCAAGCGCAGGTTTTAAAGCAAATGCTCAATCAACTTCTATCTGGCGCGCTGTCCCACCTGCTGTGATCATGCCTGAGTCTCCCATCGAGGAGAAGAAATTTGCAGAACTTGCGTCGCCGCAGCTCTCGTACGCTTCATCGGTAGTGGACCGACGGCGCGTGCTTCGCAAGTTGGACCGACATCTTCTCCCATTCGTGTCGGTACTCTATCTCCTATCCTTCCTGTGAGTCCCGCTTCTCTGACCATGCGAACGTTGGCACTGAGATTCTTGGGGTACCAGCGATCGGACCAACATCGGTCTGTGCATGTATTGTCTTGACAGTGCTGTTCTGACATTGAGGATGAGACAGGCAATGCTAAGGTCGCAGGGCTTACGACAGATCTGCACCTCACGGGCTTGCAATATAATCTATGCTCGGCGATCTTCTTCGTAAGTATATGTCACAAGTTCAATAGCCAACTTTGACATGATCGTGCTACTAGTTGCCATACACATTCTTCGAGGTGCCGTCGTGAGTCGTCCCTCTTTGAGTACTATTGCTACGATTGTCTGATCACCGTGTCAATAGGAACATGGCAATGAAACTACTCAGGCCTTCGCGCTGGAGTGGGCCTATTTCCTACCCCATAGCGATGATGTGCGCTGACCCTCCTTTAGTACCTTGTATCATGGTCTGCTGGGGTATCGTCATGTTGTCTATGGCCTTCGTGAAGAGCTTCTCCGGACTCATCGCGTAGGTGTTTAAATATCCTGACCGTATAACAGTACGCCTGAGACGTTCTAGGGCGCGCATCTTCTTAGGGTTCACAGAGGTATCTATGTCTATCGTACCTCCCAGCGATCTTACTGACGCCACAACAGTCCGGCCTGTTCCCAGGTGTAACCTTCTACCTATGCATGTGGTATCCTCGAGCGGCACAAGCACAACGGGTGTCTATCTTCCTGTCTGCGGCAACTGTAGCTGGTAAGCAGCTGTCAACAGGTGACTTGTATAAGCGTTTACGCTCTGCCAGGCGCGTTCGGTGGTATTCTCGCTTTCGGTATAGAGAGGATGAAAGGGTAGGCGGAGTTTCGGATGGATTGTTGGCTCGTATTGAGTTATCATTCACTCAGGATCGGTGGACTGGCGGGCTGGTCATGGATTGTAGGTGCATCATCAGCTAGGCTACACAATATCGTTCTCATGAGCTGTGTAGTTCTTGCTGGAAGGACTGCGTACGTTGCGTTTCATAATTAGAGATGATTGTGCTCACGTAGTGAATTGATAGTCACTGTTGTCGTTTCGGGTCTCTCATTCTTCTTCATGCATGACGTGCGTGACTTGTTCATTTTGTATCTGCATACTGTGACTCATTGGTGGTACTACTAGGATCCAGAGACAGCCACATTCTTGACTCCGGAAGAGCGTGAATGGCTCATCAACACCATCAAAGAGGATACAGCTGGCCTTGCCAAAACGTTCCAATGGAAGTTCATCGCTCAGGCCCTCAGAGACCGCCACACGTACCTCTACATGCTTCTATATCTCTTGTGCGTCCTCCGCAATTGGGCGACAATGCGCTGCCACTGACTTACACATGTGCTCAGTACCGCGATGCCGGCATACAGTTTTGCACTGTTCCTGCCGACGATCATCACCGGCCTCGGGTACTCTGCCGCTCACGCTCAGTTACTTACGATCCCTCCCTACGTTGCCGGTTGTATACTGACGGTCGCGTACGGCGTGTTGTCCGATCGATGGGGGATGCGTGGCCCTTTCGTGCTGGTCAGCGCCGTGACCGGTCTTGTTGGCTACGTGATCCTCTTCGCGACAAGCAAAGCTGTGGTGGGTTACATTGGCACCATCATTGCATCCTGCGGGCTTTTCCCCGCAGCGGCATGCGTGCTGGCGTGGACCGGCGGTAATGTTGGTGGCGATATCAAGCGGGGAGTGGTCATCGCCATGACTATTGGTCTCGGCAACCTCGGAGGGTGTGTGTTCATTCGTGGATGTCGGATGGGAGGCTGACTCGTCCCTCAGATTTGCGTCCTCGTTCATCTACCGCGCGCAGGACAGTCCGCGCTATCACCCTGGGCATGCTACCAACATCAGTTGTCTCGCAGTCGCGTGAGTGCATAGATTTCCACAAGTGAGGGACTCGATGTTGACTCGGACGTTTTATGGGATGCTAGAGCTGTACTCAGTGCTATCGGCATGCTCGAACTTCATCGTTTGAACAGACAGAAGCAACTCCTACGGGACAAAGAGGGCATCACGAGCGAACGCATGGCGGAGTTCCGCGAAATGGGTGACAGTTCACCTCTTTACAAGTAAATCTCCTTCTGCCGTGCCAAATGCATACCGATGCTGACGGTCTGTACAGGTATACGCTGTAGTGATCGTATTGGCAATGCATTGCTATCGGGAAGGGGGCAAGATCCCGTATCTCAGTATTACCTAAGCAAGTTTACAACGTTACTCGAAGGCAATATAATCCTCTAGCGTGCGTACTTACAATCTCCAGCCGGCCGTCCTGCGGTGTGCTCGCGTTAGGTGCGCCAGGGAGGCACATCGCCGCCAGTCCATATACGCTATTTTTCTTGGAAGAAATTCCCTTTGAAGGGGGTAATTCGGTCACCATCAAATTACTGTGGCTGACATGGGCGAACTCGACACTCACTCGTCGCCTCCAACATCATTAATAGAGTGAAATACCCCCTGCAGACGTAACTATTCTCCGTTCTGGAATCGAACCTGCCGGTGCTCGTCCGATGACGCGACACGCCCTGTGCAGCGTACCAGAGAACAGTCCACGCGATGTCGCCTCGAGCTCGACTTTGACCGAGAGTCGAAGACAACTCCGTATATTCCCAAGGAATGTGCGGCGAGACGTTTTCCGGTTTGCTGTGGACGAAGAATAGTGATCAATGCCTATCTTCGCGACCAGGTATCCGTATACACCTTGGTCTGGTTTGCGTCCTCCAATGAACCCTGACGGGAAGAAACCATCGAAGATCATTCATTCGAAAGGCATGCGTCGTACTACCGAAGTCGTAATCGGGGATCTATATGGTGGACATGGCATACACCCGTAAGGCGTCGCCGGACTTATTCAGCTCTTGAATGAGGGGACCCAGGTCCGCCTTGGCACGCAGCGGTTGTCGAGCCTGTTCCAAAGCGGGCATAATGTCCTCTGTGTCGAGGGAGGAAGTCGACAGCAAGACATGCATAGCAACCTTCTCCTCGGGAGAGACTGCCTCGTTCATGCTCCACACAAGGGCAAGGCTATTAACAAGGAGCTTGTTCGAGTTGTCGGATCCGGGGTCCTTCCTCGCTGCTGCCGCAGGACGACTCTCCAAGCTCCACGCGAGGAACGGCACGGAGAGAGAACTTGTTAGCGAACTTGAAGGTCGCTACAACGTAACGGATACTCTGTAAAATGCACATGCACATGCATTGCTACTGAGAAGAATCATCGGACAGTCGTATGCGGCTTGCGTCCGTACTACACTGATCATGGATCTGCATAGTGAGCTCGTCATGGCTTACCTCGTTTGAGGTAGCTTACTTGCATGCCTTCCGCCTAGAACATGAACAGTGATGTATACCAGCCGACGGATGAAGCTACATATCTGCACAGAACTATCAGTGTCTGATACTCGTGTGGCCATCCTAGGTGACATCACTGCGGCGATATAGGACGCACGGATGTCAAATTACATGCAGACAAGTAGTGTCACCCTTTCCTTCAGAGAGCTTCTCGCGGGGCTTCAGCTGTTCCATACGCAAAGGAATGTCCGCGGAGCAAGTATCGCGAAATTACTGTTCATGTCTGCTCAGTATTCCGTTGCATGACAGGCATGTCGAGGTTTACTCTGGCTGTTTTCGGTCGGTCGCCGATATCAAGCGGGGAAGGGGTCGTCGAACATTGAATTGAAGGATCCCTCATGCTTACAATGACACGCATGAACTCGTCTTCCATGCATCCGTGGACTGCTGGCGTCGGACCAGTACGTTAGTTAGCATTCACCAATGACAAGCACGAACGGCGTCGAGTTGAGAAAAGACCAAAATAGGCTCACTCGTTTGAAACGGACCCTACAGGGAGACACTCAACATTCAGAACGGCCGGCACTTCCTTTGAGAAACTGATTCCACATGTCCGCCACAGAAGTCAGTTGGAGCAGTTCGAAAATTCTGAGCATCGCCATATGTACGTCTCAATGAGCATTGCTCCCTTCGAATGTACGGCGCACGCGCCACATACCTGCATGTTGAGGGAAACGGGTCGGTTGATAAAGCAGTATGTAGAGAAGCCGTCTGAACTTCATTATCAGTTACGTCAGTAAATCAATCAGAGTACTTGACGAACCGAACATACTGCTGCGAACAGCATGTTTGCGAACATCCAAGCATACGCACTGGCACATGGGCGCGCGCCTATGGGAAGAACCGTATGAGTTCAGGAAGCTGAGTGCGAGTCAGATCATTCGAGGGTAGATACTTAAGAGATGATGGTCAGACGTACCCCAGAGAAAGCCATGAGTACTTTATGTTTGAACGACACTGCCATGTGCGCATGTGAACGCTCAATCGGCACGAAGAATGACGCTCATGCCGATGTCTAGAGCAAGTATATTGAGTTAGATGCCCTTAAACCGTGACGCACTGGCAGTCTACTTACGATCGGCAACAGAAGTCGGTGACGATCCATGGTCCTCTCGCCAAATGTCCTCCGTTTTATGCAAATTCCACTGCATTGTCGATTACACTGTACACCATCATGAGGCTGATGTTACAGGTGATTACTTTAAACCTTTGAATGTGCTCCTCTGCTTCTCCGCATCAAACACGTCACACAGCTCCTTCCATGCTCGTACGATACAGACAAGCACCTCGGAACTGATACCTATTCGTCAATTCTGAGCGGCTCTTAGTAAGACCTAAAAGTATTAGGGACGTTCAAAGTTGCTGGAGCTCTGGAGCTCTGGAGGCTGGAGGCTGGAGCTCGCCCTCGGGGGATGCCGTCAGCCGCGCGACCGGTGTGGTCTCGCCGGAAATTCCAGCCACAGTGTGCTTATGTCATGTCACAGTGTGTGGCGCGAATACTACGAGGCCTATTGGACATTTAGGCTGGGTATTCAGGCTTGGATTCTTCGCAGTAGTCTTGAATGGAGGTGTTTTCACGGTCTGGCACTTTCACCTTTCTGCCGCCACTGCACGACACTCTGAGCATGTCGGTTTAGGGATTCGACGATGCACTTGCCCAATTAGGCAGTACAGCTCGTCCAACACCGACTACACCAGCCTACACCAGCGGGGATCGGAGCATCACTCGCCCACAGCATACAATCTGATCATTACAGCAATATTAAAACTACAGTACGTGGCTGTAATTTAGGAAACACAGAGACTCGTTCGCGCTGTTCGGATGTAACGGGCGCGCCACATGCTTATGTCAGCACGTAGATATATCGTGCCAGCCTGTACCGTAGTTTCTCGCCTTTCCAACACTAGTATTTGGGTTGGTACTGTGACCGTTCTCGCTCATTCCGCCGTCCCGTGCGATCGTAGCCACTACGACCGCCCGAGCCGACCTTGCCCATTACATCGGACTAACTTGTGGGTGGCTGACAGCTTAGTCAGCATACTGCGGCCACCTAATTCTCGTGTCGCACAGTGGTGCACCTATTTTATCTACGACAGCCCAAAAGAGCTCACGAGCTGCCTCAGTGTTTCTGAAGAGACTAGATGCAAGGCGTGGTGAGCATCGAGCGTGTATGGTACTTATACTGCATTAGGGAAGTCACACATGCTACCGGCGTGTGACAGTGACCAGCGCGCACGCCTCGGAAAAGCCTAGCGGCAAACCCCGAGAACCGCCGCCTCCAAGCTCCAAGCTCCAGCGTCCTCCAGCTGGAGCTCCAGAGCTCCAGCAACTTTGAACGTCCCTATTGCTACGTTCCGGGCCCCCGTAACGTGCTCAGACCGTGACAGAGAGCGTCAGCGTCTTCTACATTCCTCACCTTTGGACACAAACTTCCAAAGTAGTTGGTCAGGTTTCTCCAGGTCCAGGGCTCCAGTCTCAGTTCAGTCGCTAGGAGAGGAAGCCCACAAGAATATCAAGGCCCGTATGGGACAAAAATCCCAGTATGAGGGGCATCAGTGGCATATCGTGTGTGATCGTCTCGGAACACGGCAGATCTTACCAGATAATACCAGATCTCTCGAGCCCGCTCCGGACACCAGACGGTCGCTCCGGAAATGGCGCAAAATGATAAGATAAGGTAGGAATTGGCAGGAACTTGCCTGATCTGGTACAATCCCATCGGAACCCTTCGAATCCTGTACTGTCCGGTACGTTCCCGACCTGGCATGTCCTGTCCTGTACTGTCCTCTCACGTCACCTCATGGTCATTCCCATCCTGTCTGTTCATTTATGGAAAGATCACGAATGTGAGTAGTGGACAAAAATGGTTTGACGTTACACAGGCACGGACCAGATCTTACAGGATTTTGAAGGATATCCCCGGCTCCTATGCTTTCCGGTGCATCCTGTCCGGTCCTGTACCATCCGATCCTGTCTCGTATTGTTCCGTCCTGACCTGTCCCATCCCGTCCTGTACGCCCGTCCTGTACTGTCCTGTACCGTCCTGTACCATCATGTTCGATAGAACACATGATTGCGGCCTTCGGAACATGTCCGAGAGTGAGGCGACTCGGAGTGCAGCTCGATCGCTGTCCAACTCTTGACTGAGAACACGCAGTCAGCTCCTGTCATGGCTGATATTCTCAATGACATTCGCACCAGATTTCACTCGCTCAGCGTAGCCATCCGCACCGCCGTCGAGACACCTGACACCGATGTCAATGTACTCACTCAGCGGCGACAAGAAGTCGTTGATTTTGAAATGCATGCGGACCAGGTACGTCTGCGCGTTATCCTGTTGTTCATCCACTGATTTGTTTGCGATATGCTGCTGGTAGGAACACGAGTCACTTCCTGAAGACGAACTTCTGGCGCTCCAACGCAGTATTATGATCATGCTGCGCGCCCTCGACGATGCGGTCGTCCAGTATCTCAATACAACACATATTGGCAACCGTCTGCATGGAATACGGTATCGCTATCATGCTCTGTGTGAGCACACTATATGGATGCTTTCTGCCAGCATGGCAGATTACTCCGAGATGCTGCCCGACCTACGCGAGGCTGCTCTCCGGTTATATGTGGATGCTGAAGCGGTATGGATACTCACGTTCTGTGTTTTATGCTCGGCTAACATTTCACTGTTTTTCGGCATGTAGAACCACACCATTATACCCTCAGACGAGCTGTCGAGCCTTCGCTCATCCATTACAAGTCTTGTTGAGAGCATCGACCGCACCGCTGAAGAATCCGCTCGTACAACCTCTCTTGTCCACAACATTCGATCCGCGTACTACGTACTCTGCGACCGGGTTACAAGCGCTGTGAACACACAACTAGGTGATGCCGGGAGGCTAGGGCAGCAGAGGGAAGAGGTGTTGCGCTTGATGGCGGAGGCAGAGCCGGTGCGTTCGAGCCTATTGACGTCTGATGCATCTTTATGATACTATACTATCCAGCACGTTGCACTCTTTTCCCCAGCCGAATTCGCACAGTTGCGATCAGGAGTCTCCAACATGGTCGAGGCCCTTGACGAGGCGATTCACCGTTCATCAGATCCTCCCAGTGGGCCACCTCTCGTAGTCGCACAGCGTGTTCGAACTGGGCGTCGGGGTCGCCCCCGCGTCGAGATTGATCCCATGTTCCTCGAGACTGGTCTGCAGATGCGAGGCCCAGTCGGCTTAGCACCAATCTTCAGTTGCTCCAGTCGCACTGTTCGCCGGCGCGCCCTCGAGCACAATCTTGTTGCCCCTGGGGAACCTGTTATGCAGGAGGTAACCGATGCTGCAGGCAATGTCACGCACACGCACACTTCGACAACTCCTCCGGTATCCGCACTCACCGATGATGAGCTTGACATTGTTGTTGGCTCCATTCTTGCTGTCTTCCCCAACTTTGGCCGGCGGATGCTTGCAGGATGTCTACGGTCCCAAGGCCATCGCGTCCCACGTGCTCGTCTGGCTGCCTCATATGTCCGTGTACATGGCGTCACAAGCAATGTCTTCTCAGACCGACGCATCCACCGTCGTGTATACAAGGTGGCAGGTCCGAACGCGTTGTGGCATCATGACGGCCAGCATGGTACGTTCAAAAGTTTTGATTGCTCGCCCTCGAGTTGATCAGTACTGATCTCAACAATGACGGCTTAGGTCTCATTCGCTGGAAGCTAGTGACCCACTGCTTCATTGACGGCTGGTCTCGGTACATTGTGGCCATTGCTGTCCATAACAACAACCGTGCGGACACTGTGTTACTGCTGTTCCACCGAGGGCGGGAAACCTGCGGAGATCCTAGCCGAGTACGCGGAGATCATGGTGGAGAGAACATCCAGGTCGCTCGATGGCAGGACGAGCATCGGGGAGTCAGCCGTGGCTCATACATTTGGGGAAGGTGAGAGGGCCTACGTTGCAAGTGCTCATGCTACTCCACACTCATATTTGCTCAGGAGCGTTCACAACACACGCGTGGAACGGCTTTGGTACGACTTCACTCGTGGTGTTGGGCAGAAGTGGAAGAACTTCTTCCTGGAGCTCGAGCACAGTGCGGGTCTTCAGCCATCTCGATCCGCGCACATATGGTTGCTTCACCATATCTTTCTCCTTCAGATCAATCTTGACGTTCAGGACTGGGCCGCTTCTTGGAACAGCCATCCACTCCATGAGCGCCATGTTTCCGACCGTGCTCGCAGCCCTCGTGATCGATTCATCTTTGGGATGGTTGAGAATGGGGCACGAGGCATCGGGACGGCCTCTGGGGATGTTCACATTCAGCGTATGCCGGCCGAGGATGCAGCGATCAACTCGGATGATCTTCAGTCCTATGGAGTTGATTGGGAAGCTCTCGAAGATCCGATGCTCATGGCGCACCACTTGGACAACAACCCTGACGAGTGGGAGTCGAGCAATCCATTCTCTGCAGGTTCCCATCGCCCTAGTGAGTTGTCGGTTGTGGATTGTGATGCACCGAACTGCCCCTTCTCTGAAGTCGAGATAGCCTCCTTGGACGCTGAACTGGCGCTACGTGTCGATAGCACGTCCCGCGAGATGAGTGTACGCCGTTTGCTCTGGGTGGAAGCGCTTAGGATATGCCAACGATTGTATGCCGATAATCCTACATGACTTCATGACAATGGTACTATGTCTTGTGGATAGTCTGGAGGATTGTCATATACATTTTTTTGTACCTCGAGGTGAACTCGACAGGACACGAACAGTGGTTGTAGGTGCTTAACTGTAAGATGATATTCATGCTGAGCCTGGACAAAACACATGTTCAAAACACAGTTTCTTTGCCTGGGCCTTCAGTATACAGTGTTCTAAACACATCTGCACCATTTTCAGGTCTTATTCGCTTGAGCTGAACCCGCGGCTGCGTTTAGAGACGGGCGCTTAATACGCTCACAGCGCAGTCGTGCGCCTCTTAATTCTGCTCATTGCGACTCCTACTGTCATCGCCTTCTTCGCCTCACAACATAATACTCTCTCTCTCCACTCCATCTGTGCTCACTCACCTATCTCACTTGCTATCCAACAATGAGTGATAGTGGTAATGATGGTGGTGCGTCCATTTCTTGTGTTATGCAGCGCCGCAGCGGTGCATATTGTATTGCCTACAGCCATAAAGTGAGACAAGACACTCAACACACTTATATTCCTATAGATCAGGACGATGAATATCATGCGGCCTCTGTACATGCAACATTGGAACGGCTCATGGCGCTCTCTGGGCGTCGTTTTGAACCGCCAGAAGATTACATCGAGATCAGTAACTTGAATGTGAACGATCCATCCTGTACGTACATGTTCTGAATTGCTGCTGAATGAAAATGGCATCTGATCCAGTAAACACTACCTAGCTGAAGGACAGGGCAGTGCTCCCGGGCCAGCTCTCGGGCATGCCAGTGCAAGGCTTGATTCCGAGATCATTAACACTCCGAGTCCAAATCCCGCACCATTTCCTCACGCACACTCCGACAACCACCAAGACCTGGCCATAGCGCATCCCGCTGATTCCGCTGATCCCATGGATCCTGCAGCTGTTGTCTCTATGGGTAGACTCTCACCAAGCCAGCAGCAGCAAGACAATGACACTCGCGCTCAAATTGTCGTCTTCACCGGTTTCCATGAAACCTGTGTCAGTATCGCCACCAGCATGCTCGAAATGCCGCACATGGAACCCCCATTCACACTTGCACGCCTCCTCACCACCATCATTCGTTCCGGTTTGCGCACCGGGCGCCTCCTAGAACAATTTGTGGCTGAGGCACAGGAAACCACGTTCATTGGCACGTCACGTCACCCTCTTGATGTGCGTGAGCACACCCCAGAGGAGTACTTCAGTTATCAACGAGGTTTCATTGAGCACGGCACGCTCGCCTCCATCCTTGACTCCTCCCGTGGCCAAACCTTAATTGACAGCTGTGGGTCCGGTGTAGGATTCCCAAGTAGCCAGGGTATCATTGAGTGCGCCTGCACCATGAGCTCCAGCCTCGAGAGACAGGAGACCATCCATGTATTTGCTATATATGTGTACGGAGATTTGGTGAGTCATCTGTCTTACCTCGGAGGAACGCAACACAAATTCAAACTCTGAACTAGCTCACTGGTCTACCTCTGATCGCTCCCGTTGCCACTCCACCTGTCCTGCACGTCACCGCGCCCGTCATGCCCACTATGCCAGTCTTGACAGGGCTGTCTCCTCCCAGTGTGCCAACCCGGAGTGACCCGCAGCTCCTCCGCGAGTACATCGAGCAACACTTCCCATCTGCAGCACAAATTATTGCCGCGATACAGAGCCGCCAGGAGCAGCTCCAGGGTGATGGAGGCAGGGCCCACGGTGTCCGGAATCGTCGGTTGCCACTGAATCTGTGGTTGTTCCGATTCCGAACTCTCAAGTCTATCCTGACACATTTCGGCATCCTACTGAACAGTCCACAGGGCACGCTCGAGACTCGTGATCCACACGCACCACCACACATCATACAATCAAGAGTGCATGGCAGAACGACTCGTGTCACCTACAAGGATATCTTTGATTGGGCTGGTGTCGAGTGGAACACTGCGGTGAATATCCGCCCGATTTACATTCACTTGGAAGCTGCGTATCGAGCGAACAACCCCTCTACTCATCCGGACACGTTCTCAGCCCTCCCTGATGCTCAGAAGCGTAGCATTAGACAAGCGGGGGCTATCATCGATGGCGACTTCTTCAGCGGATTGGACGAGGACGACCTCGATGTCGATGCCCAGCTTCCTTGGCTGAAGATGACACAGATTGCTTGTACTGAGGGCTTGCGATTCTTCCACAAGGATACCGGACGTGAGTGACAGTGTAGCGTGACATGAGTACCATATCTTGACTGACACATCACTTAGAATATGTTGCGCCAGTGGCGACCTAGCGCGGTGTAAAGCAGAAGGCGGAGGGTGCAGACAGTCGAACACAAGGCTGGTCATGTATCAGCATGAGGGGCAATGGCCCATGGGAGATAGATATACAACAACATTAGATTGGGAGCATACAGAGTATTATCGGAGTACATGATTCGCCGAAACTGGCACTCGCAACGCAACCACTGGCACTGTGAGAACTTGTTGAGACGAAGAGAAGACAGTATCCCAAGAACATACCGTGCCATCTCCTGCTCCATGGCACACCCATGCCAGACTCGCCCATGTTGAGGACATTACGCCGACGATGTCGCTCTTCTCAAGGCCCTCGTACGCCTCGAGGAGCGAGTCGAGCCCGCGCATGTCGTAGAAGCACTTCACCACTGCTTTTCTCCGAAGATACCCAGTGACCCAGCATCCGCCGGACCATACGTCTCCGCGAAGGATTGTGTCGCTGTCTTCGATAAGTCCTATTCCAAGGTATGTGGTGCGAACTCCCCGTGTGCACGCATGGTACGGCGGTCTGGACATCGACTTGCGGTCCTCTGCGCCAGCGTCGTCTCCGGCCGTGTCCCTACCGACAGTGACGAAGTCATCTGTCTCTACCGAGTCTTCATCTGTTGCCGTGAACGAGAGCTCGGCGAAACTGTTCAAGGCGACGTTCGATCAGGTGAAGACGGAGCTCGCGGCTTCCTCTCGCTGGTCCGCCGAGAACGCAAATGACAAGTGCAAGTCGATCGGACGTGCGCGCACGCTCAGCCTCGAGTTATCCACACCACGATCTTCCCCTATCCCACTGGGCTCAGGCTCACGCTGTGCAAACTCTCACTCTGGCGGACACTCTCACCAGATGTCTTGTTCGGACGTCATCCGAAGAAAGCTGCACGACCTCGAGCGGCGGATCTTGACCGCGCAGACACAGCTCGAGACAGAGATGTGGCTCGTGCGTAACGTGGTGTTGCTGACACCATTTCAGCGCGCGACGAGGGAACCCGTGCAGGTCGCGGTGCCAGGCGTGGCGAAGCGGGTCAGGCAGGCACGGCTCGAGATCAAGAAGCTCGTGTGCTACCGTGACGTGCTCGCTGTCAACCTGCATCCGGGCGAGCGCGACTGGGAGCGTGCGAAGCGCATCACGATGCGCGCAGTGACGGAAGGAGGTAGACAGACAGCAGCGGCCGCGGACGATGGTGTCTGCGCCGGTCTGCCCGGGTCCGTCGGCCGCGACCACACCTCTCAGTGTTCCCCACTCTGCGAGCGCGTCTGCAATTTCACAGGGGAGGGACGAGTCTATCGGAGGTGAGTCGTTCCACTCTGCGCAGTCGAGCGTTGAGTGGCAAGACATGAGCCCGGGGTGCGCTGCATTCCTGGACGCGAGAGGGGTGCACGAGGCGCACTCGTTCGACTCGCCGACGACGTCTCCGCTGGGCACGTCAAACTCGATGCGCAGGGAAGTCCCGTTCCCTGAGGTGCATGAGCAGCCGCAGGCTGAGCCTCTGTCCACTGTGACGCTAGTTGGCTGTCGGTGATCATCTGCACACGATGGAGAACGTCATGATATTCGCTGTCCTCGGTCGTCCTTCTTCTTCTCCTCGACCTCGTTCCACTTGAAGGAGGCGTACAGGAGGCCGAGGCCCTCGTCTTCCTCCGCTGCGGGCGGCTGCCAGCGGCCCTTCTTGAGAGTCGAGACTTGCTCGTCGACTTCCTCCTCGTCGAGGTAGGTCGCGATGCGGTCCATGGCTACACCAGCTTGAAGAATCTGAACTATCCACGCCGGGATGACGTTCAGCGGAACGCTGGAACTGCGAGGGTCAGCTGTACAGAGCTAAAGCGAAACACATAACTCTTACCGAACCATGTTGAAGAGTGCAATAGCCTAGCATCCCGTCAGCTCCCCGAGATCCCGCACTGAGACGGAGCGCTCACCGTGAACGCAGTGTCGACAGTCAACTCGTGCCCCTGCACGACATAGACCAAGAAGGGTGTGACCCACACCAAGATTGGCGCACATATCCATATAAGCGAGAACATGACCGAGTTGAGGCGCGCCTTGACCATCTACTTCATTTCGACCTCGCGGGCATCCATTGTGTGCTTGATGCACAGCTCCTCCCCCGCGAAGAATTTGGTGAACTTCATCGCGCCGATGAGCTCGTTGAGCACGCCCACGCGCTTGTCGCGCGCGCTCGACGCGCCCTTGGGGATGCGCACCGCGCGCTTGCTCACGAGGCTGTTCAGTGGCCAGCCGACAATGAGCACGACGGAGGCCGTGAACACGGACAGGCCGAGGAGCTGGTACAGGAACGTCGCTGCGGTGACGATCTCGAACGGCGCTCCGCAGATGAAGTACGAGCCCGACACGACCTGCTACATCCGGTCATCTGGCTTGCTGGACTGGAAGGCGGTAGTAGTAGAGGCGCGTGCGCGGTTGGCGAGGAGGTATGAGCAAGTTGGAGAGGTCAAGAATTGCGACATAGAGCGTTCGGTCCCCTCTGGATGCGACCACCCGGCCCGAGGCCAACGCGAACATCGACAGAGAGGACCTACTTCTCCTATCCCTGTACTACTCTGCTGGGGATGAAGCCGATAGTGGGGACATCGAGTGCTGATGGGAAATGAGCAGACGAGAACTCGGCGACCTGCATAGCCAGTTAGCCTGGAGCCAATTTGTGTCCACAAAGGACCTAGTTCTCCGGTCTCGGCACTACTCTGCAGCGAGCCCGGCTCAGCGGGCCCATAAGGTTGGCTATGCCCATTCACTAGCGGGTGTCAGCATCGTGCAACGCTGCAAAACATCCGGCACTCACATATATGCAGCTCTATGCCCCTCCTCGATCCTCAATCCTTGCACTTGAAGCTCTCATGGGCCCTGCCGAGGCGGAACCGCACTGCGTGGAAGTGGAAGCCCGACTTGGCGACCTACTCGCGTGGCAGAGGCTCGTGGGCTAGTCAGAGAGTACGTGCGGTGGGAACGCGCCACTGCTCTCGAGGGTTGCGAGGAAGAGGCTGCAGCGACGTGCAGGGGCTTCGGTCCTGCGGGACGTTCGGCACCTGGACAATCAGCGGTACCCCGACATCGATGAGCCGCTGCAGCTCGGGGCCCTCAATCCATGCGGGTGCCTGTGTCGGTTCCCGCCAAGAAGTGAGAGGTCGCAGTCAGAGAAAGAGAAGTCGCCGGGATCTGCTAGTAGTTATAACTTATCGGCGAGATCATAGAAGGTTCCACCGCACCTGGTTGTCCCAAGGTGTGGAGGGGAAGTGATTGGGGAATGATGTTCAAGCCGGATGGGTTCGGAGAGCTGCGGGGCACGAATAACGAGTGTTGTGGGAGGAGCCGCGCAGAGGCTCAGGCTGGGTAGACGGTTCGTGGCAGAGTGTCCGTTGACCCCCTGTGAATGCGGTCACCTGGCCATAGGCCAAGGCATGCATTACTGCAGGAAGTCGCTAGACTGCCAGGGTTCGTAGCATGTTGTGGGGTAGTAATAGGAGGAAGAGGACGGCGCGCGGTCGCCTGCCACTGGCATGATGAACCCAAGAATAGGGTTACCGCCGACCTTGGACCTGCGCCAAAAATCCAACGCTGGCACTCCATGGCCTTACACACAGCAGATTGACTCAAAGACGTACGCCAGGGTGGGTACGAGCCAATCCCTACTCCTGGTATATACATTGTCAAAATGAACTTCCAGTTCGCATTTCTGGTCACCATCCAACCAGCTCCTAGCCGCGCCCCGCACTCCTGATCATGTTGAAGGTGGATAGTACTAGTGGCCGCGAGGTAAGAGATGTCGACAAAACATAGGCTGTGTGAGGGATATCTCGTCCATTAGGGTTACTCTAGCTACTGGTAGGTACTGATACCGAACTGTGGCAGCGACGTTTTCGCTTGTGTATCCCTATCGCTGCGTCGTTCGGATGCTCTGACATGTTAAGCTCAACCCCCCGCGTGCGACGAGCCCTCGGCAACTCTTGGACCACGTTCTGGTTGGCCACCACCTCGTGATCTGCGCGGACTCGACGCTTGCGAGTGTCGGGCGGTGGTGTAGCAGGCGTCGTGTGCTTACTTGCAGTTGGATTGGCTTCTTCTACATCAGAGGCAACACCACTGTCTTCTAAAATGGGCGCGAGCATTCATTGATTCAAATTCAGTAAGATGCTCGTAGAAATTGATTGATGCATGCTCCACAGACCTTTCTGTAAATCGTGGTCTCCGCCGCGGCCCACAATATGTGATTGCGAGTCGAAGATGTTCCTTTGGGCCGCCCTAGCATTGCGTTGCTGCGTAGTCAGAGGGGCGTTACCCGACAGCATCTTCATGGCATTGCTCTTGCGCTTTTTCTTGGCCAATGCCTTCTTTGCGGCCGCTCGAGCCGCCTCGTTGCGTTTCTCCCTGGCTTCCAGCGTGAGGCTCTTCTTGTGATCGAAGCTCGCAAGGTGGCGGCGCCCGATCGAGAGGGGCACATTGCTTGGAATCGCGCCAAGTGAAGGGAGGACACTGCGCAGGTTATAGTAGAAAGAGGAGGCCATGACGGAATATACACTCACTAGAAGCGCGACCCAAATTTGCGAGCCCGTCCCTTCAATGACTTGCGGACAACTTGCGCATTGGCGCAGTACTCCAGTGGCCCAACCCCGACTTGGGCGGTGTTTGTTACGATGTAGCGCAAGGTCTTGGTGGCCTTCTCGTCCTCCTTCAACTGGAATTGCCTACTCATTTGGGTGGTCAATAGGCATACGAGAGACTGAGCGAAATGGCGTACACTTCATCCGGTGCTGGGACAATAGACCACACAGCCTTACCCGTCACCGAGTAGTAGTGTGTGGGTGCACGGCGACGTGATAAGTCATTGGTAGGTAAGAATAATGGACTTGTGTTGGCTATATGGATGCGCGTATCATGACAATCGAGTAGCTCTGCAAAAACATACCCATGAGAGAACACCGCAATCCAAAAGCATGGTCGCGTACTCTTCTTAGTGACGTACTCCGTCAAGGGGTCCGGTTTCGTTGATGGACTTCTGAGATCATCAGGGGCGATCTCACCCCAAGTCTCTCCAAAGACTACCCGCCCAAGATGAGGGGAACGCTCGAGCGCCACTCGGATCAGCGTGGGTTCAAATGGATCGTCAGAACATGATATGGAACCCTGCGGCATGCAAGGGCTCAGGCATCTGCTAACCATCGTGAGGAGAGGAAAGAGAAGCTCACCTCGTAGTTATAGTTCTGAATTCGGTCCAAAAGGCGCTGTGAGACGCCCACTGTGTCCTTGGCCCAGATGTACATACTCCGGCCCATCTGCAGTCGTTCTTCAGTAGTTGGCGCCACGATATTGTTGCGCACGCAAGGTTTGACCCGATTTGGCCTGACATGAGATTGTGGATCATGATGAGACTGAGTAAAATATGGGTGGAATTACTCGCCATGTCTTGTGTACAGCCTTATGCACAAAGGCATGATAAGCGAGTGCGACCCGCGCGAGGCGGGACGGGTTGCCAAAGACTTCTTGCTCTCGAAGGAATGGGGGTATACCTGGAATGGAGTTCACTTCAGACTGTTAAGCACATAAGTGTGGATGACCACTCACCAGCAACGAAGAGGATCTCGCATGCAGTATAGACTCCTATGCCAAACCACACGTCTGGCGTAAAGCGTAACACGTCCCTCGCAAGCCGCTTGCCCTTTCTCTTGCCTTCGTAATAACGCTTGGACCATGTTGCTATGCCTGCCAGAACAGCGTCCCACTCGTCAAGGACTTGTAGATCGTGGTGCGCGAGACTGGCCTCCATTAATGCCCAGGTCACCTGGGGGTCAACCGCATCAGTTGGGCTTGAGGTTAATGTATTCCCGGGCATTACTCACCTGAAAGACTTGGTCATGCGACACAAATGCTATGACAAAAGTGTCGAACTCAAGAGCGAGCCCGATGCGAAAGGACCGCATCTGTGTTTACGAGGCGTCAGAAGGTGAAGAGGTGTGAGATTAGGCAGTGAGACGTACCTTCAATGTTCCCTTCCCGATGTACGATGTCTCCTTGAGCACGGCCCACTGCTCACGGTCGTACATTTGGATGGAGGTATGCGTCAAATATTGGAGCTGTGCAAGGCAAGTCAATGACACAGAACGTCGTGAGATCAGACGCTTACCTGAAACCAACAACGACCGAGGTTGAGGACTACACTCCTGCTAGTATATTTTACTGCAGTGAGCACAAGGTCCTGTAGGCAGAAGCCTGCAGAAGGTGTGCCCGCAGCGAGGAAGGGCGGCCACAAGGGCGTTTGATGACTGGTGTTGCCCCGCACATCACACGAGCTGGGCGTGAGCTGAAACACCAGTCCAGCTTCTTGTCGCGAGCCCTGTGGCTTTTCATCGTGTACGGTCGCGTCGCAGTGGAGGGCCTGCAGGCGCCATCTGCACTCGGAGTGCTTTGCGAAGAGTGTTTGCAATTGGAGCCCGCTGCAATAACACTCTTGAATCTCGGGCATGATGGACGCGGCGAAGATAGATGAGTCGGAGTGTTCGTATGACAGACAGACAGACAGACAGACAGAGACACACGAGAGTGGAAAGCCAACACGACTAAAGCGCGACACGCCAGATGAACCCGACGCGACGCGACGCGTCGGTCCAACAAGCGCCGGAGAGCGCTCGCTACAGAGGGTTCGGGAGCAAATCCTCGCAGTGTCAATGATTCAAAACGCAGTTTCTTCTTTGGTTATCCATGGAATAGAGGCAAAGAACATATTTCTGCCTGTCCGAGCCTTTATTCGGATGAGCTGAAGTCGTGGTCGAGTTAACGGACGCGCGCTTATCCAGCCAGTCCGTGCGCCGAACATCTCGGTCTCATATAATTTGCACCTGTCTGTCCATTCCGAAGACGATACATCTCATCTACTTAATCGGGTTTCATGAGCCTGCCCACCGTCGCGGACCATTGTGAGCATGCATGTGCGAGGGCGGGCCTTCGTCCGTGGGGTGCGGTGCTGCGAGAGACGAGGGAGGACACGAAATACAAGGGAGGACACCTAGCAGGCAGGGCCGGCGAGAAGAATGATTGGCCCCTGAGCGCACTCGGGCTGTATCTCGGGGCGGTCGCCGTGGGACGGGGCAGGGCGAGCGGACAAACACGAGTCGGTGAGAGGTTCAGCTCAGATCGGGGCTCTTTGCGGGTGCCATCAAATGGATTGGCGGAGGAGCCTCGTATGGCCGCTCGTGCCCGGCGCGGTAGGCGGCCTGTTCTTTGACGAGCTCAGGAAGTAGCAGGGGTCATTCTTCACCAGCTGCTGAACATGCACTTCTTGGACTGCGCACCCTCGCGGGACAAGTGGACTCACCGAACAGACCAGCAACATCAGGGTGTAAGCCTGAGTCCACAAGCCCCAATCGACTTCAGCGATTCGGCCGGGCAAGCAGCCACGTGCTCACTGTCCTGCTGTCCGCGACTGAACACAGGACCCAGTGGCGCCAACGGGCTGTCATGGACGTCGCGTGTGCGCCTCTGTCCTCGACGCACGACGCGCCAGCCTTAACCTAAGATAGCAACGGGTGAAGGAGGTATGAAGAGTTGGGCGGTGCGGGCGGGCATGCGCGTAGACCGTCGCGATAGGAGGGAGGTGCAGCTGTCCTGCGTGATGGCCGCCGGAGCGGGAGCGTAAGTCAATGGATAATAATCGCGCGCTCCTGGTAGGGCAGCAGAGAACATTGTGCAGCTTGACTCCCATGGGCGCGGCACTGATCATGGGAGATGCGCAGATCAGCCTCCTCCACCGGCTGCGTCATCCGCCTCTGCGCGTCGGGGGCGGGTGAGTCAATCAAGCCAGAGTCGTCCAGGGCGGAAGGTTGTGAGTCGTGTCCGTGTCCGTACGCGAGCCGATTGCGAAGCTCAGCCCGAATCATGGGTGCTCTTCGAGCTACAGCGAGGATCGTAGCATCATCGTGGCGGACCAAGTGTGGGAGACAGGATACGCCTCGTAGAAGCATGCCCCTTGCAGCCTGCCAGCGGTATTCAGGATTAAAAGTGGTTGCTCGCAGTCGCTTCGTGCAGCATGTCGTAATACCCACAAGGGTGCAGGCAGTCCTGGAAGATGAGCCGCCTGAGCGGCGTGTACCAATGGTTCCATGCGAGGTTGAGCCTGAGCTCGAGCGAGATCGCGTGCCGCCTACGATGGATACGACGCGGGCCAGAGAAGGAGGGCGTACACTGCGACTCCCACACGACTCCGAGGAATAGCTGGAACCTCTTTTGTGCTTGGAGAGGCGGAAGCTCGTGCTGCTCTCGAGGCTCGCGAGGAGGTAGACCGCCTCCACAATGTACAGGGGCCTAGACCCCGACATCCATGAGGCGCAGCACGTCGGGTGAGAGATGGTGAACAGGTATCGGTGCGGCTGCGAAGTATGTGTACTGCCGTGACCGCCAATGGGTCGCACCGGTAAGTCGTCCCGCCGAGAGACCGTTCTTGTTGAAGCTGGGGGCCGAACGCGATTCGCAGCTGCCACATCCTCACATGGCCGCCGGCGTCCGGGCACCGCCTCGACGCCTCTTCGATATGTCCACCACCTAGCTTGCTGGACTGGAAGAGAGTACCAGTAGAGGCGCGTGTGCGGTTGGCGAAGACGGATGAGCGAGACGGAGTGTTCGGTCCCCTCTGGATGCGACCACCCGGCCCGAAGCCAACGCGAACATCGTCAGAGAGGACCTAGTTCTCCAGTCTCGGCACTACTCTGCAGGAGATCGAGGGCGTCGTAAGAACGAAGGAAGGGCTGCACGCCCCGAGCGGTGCGCAATCGAACAGTGGCTGTCTGAGAGCAAGGTCAGTGAATATACAGTCAAGTAGATTCCGCTCAGTGGGACTTAGCGAGTGACAGTATGCATACGCTAACACGACCATGGCTACCACGATCATGGCCCACAGCAGCCTCGTTTGCCGCGGTCCCACGCACCGGAGCATCTCCTCCCTCCGCGCTGAGAAGCCTGCGAGTCGGGTTGTAGAACGAGGACGAGGTGGACGCATCAAGCGCATCGCCGAATGGCATGCGCCGTAGAAGCAGGAGACTGCAGATCGCCATTGTAGTCCATGTCGCGCAGGATTGTGCGAGCAAGAGACGAGGAAGAGTGTCGTACAAATGGTCTGATTGAGAGGATTCAGTGGGCAACAGTCGACCCGTTGATCGCCCAAGCGCCGGACGTGTGGCTGATGTGGCGCGCTCACTGCAGTCAGTTCGGAAGCAAACCTTTGCTGCATGGACGGTTCAAAACGCACTTTTTCATCTGAGTCTCTGCGTATTGAGTATACTGAACAGATCTATCCAGGTCCGATGTCTTATTCGGACGAGCTGAAATCGTGGCTCTCTTTACGCACGGGCGCCTACACACGGAATTGCTGGTCCGCGACACTCAGTAGAAAATGTGGCATGTATTGCCTGAGTCACTCGTTTGCTCTCTCAGATAATGTATGACTCTCAAGTGTTAGCCTGATATATATAGATATATATCTATCGTACACTGTACGCAGTACGCCTGACTTAAGCCTGACTCAAGCACACCCCGTCGTCTTCGCACTTGTCCAACACCGCTCCTGGCCCTGGGTGCTAGTAGTCGGCGTGTGTGTTGCGCCCACTGTCATTGCCGTCTCGCGTCCTGATCCTGATCCTGAACTCGCCGTTTGTCGGCTGTGCCCGACAGCCCACCCGCTGCTCGTCCGCTTGCCAGCCCATTAGACCGCTCGCTTGGTCAGCTGTTCGGCCGGCCTGCTCACCCGCTCGCCCTTCCGCCTGCTTTCGCGTTCGTCCGCCCGTACACCACCCCAGCCCGTTCGCTCGCCCGCATCTCTCCCGTCCCTGCACCTGCAGCTCGTTCGTCGGCTGCGTGACGGCGTCTGCACGTAAGGCCATCCAGCCACCGCCGCCTTTGCTCCTCCCAGCGGACGGCCCGTTCTTCAGCCATATCAGCGCGCTGGGCGCTCCAGCTTGCTGTGCGTGTCGTCGCCGTTTGCGCACCCACTCTCCCGCTCGTGTGTCCGCTTTCCTGCCCACCCATCCGCGAGCTCATCCGTCTCCCTGCTTTCCCGTCCGCCTGTCCACTGACTCCTCGTCTTGCCCATCCACTCGTGCGACCGCCCGTCTACCCGTCGGCCTTCCCGCGAGCTTGGGCGGGCGTTCGTCGGCATTGTGTGCGTGCTGGGCAATCACCCAGCGCGCTGACAGTCTATCGTGCTGGACCACGACGAACCACCCGCATGCTTGAGCTTGCGGTCGAGCGAGAAGGCGGCCCGGCGGGCCAGACATGGAGGGCGTACACTGCGAGGATGGGGCGTGAGTTGAGGGTAGTCCCACTGATGCTGACGAGAAAGGAGAGGAGGAGGATGGAGGATCCTGAGGAGGGGAGGGTGAGCAGCAGGATGTCGCTGTCAGCGACGCGCAGCGCAGCTGATCGTACACGATGACACCCAGAGTCAGATTCCATTCCCCTGCGAGCCCTCGCGAAACCTACTCACTTCTGATCCCAGTGACGGCGCCATGCTAACGGAAAGACACATCCGGCCCGACGAGGTGTTCGACGCGGCCATGCTCCCACCCGGCTGCGTGGAATGGCTGGAGCTTTGGGGCGTGCGGCCGCGACCTCGCGCGCGCTCACAAAGAACCGGAGCCGCGGGATGTAGGGCGTACGGCGTGCCCTGCGTGGCGAACTAGGGCGCGGGCGGCGGGAATATGCGCGAAGCGGAGGTGTGCGCTGAGGCGGAGATACGGATACGGGTGCGGTGTACCAGCGTGACGGATGGATGCATGGCGGGAGTGCAGGCGTGACTGGTGGCGTGACTGAGGTGTTGCGTCCGGCCGAAGGCGGGTGATCGTAGGAGTAGGGCGTGCCGGATCCTCTTGTGAAGGCGAGGACACTGGATGTCCAGTCCAGTCAAATCCACTCAGGAGAACTTGGCGACTTACGACCTCATGCATCTCGGTCTTCTTCGATTCTGAACCAAGGGGCGGGCGAGTCACCAACTCCACATCTCTTGGCGTGAATGGCTCGTCCTCCGACACGAAAGCACGCGGCCCCGGCGAAGGCACTTGGCAATAGCTGTGACGGTTTCCATCAGCCCGACGCGGCCGTGTCACTTCAATGCCCAAGCTCACCCAGTGTCCTGTCCAAAAGTCCTCGCCTCGTCGCGCCCCCGTGCATCCGTCCCGCCGAGAAGAACGGTAACATGGAATTGGGTTGTGTAGAACGAGGACGACGCCGACGAGGTAGACGCATCAAGGGCATCGCCGACTTGCACGCCGTAGAGGAAGGATACTGCAGATCGCCGTCGCAGGGCATGTCGTGCGGGATTCTGCGAGTATGAGTGAGAAGAGTACTGAACAGTGAGGTAGAAATGGTGTGAGTGAGAGGAGGCAGTGGCTAACCGCGACCGGTTGATCGCGCCAGCGGTGGACCTGTGGCTGGTGTGGCGTGTCACTGCTGCGAATCGCAGTCGTGGTCGCAGTCCATGCTTGTGGTGGGCGTTGTAAAAGAGCCTGAGGACACTGCGTCACGGTGAGAAACAGTGACCAACAGTGAGAATCGACCTCGCCAGGCACGCCTTCGAGCTAGGTATGCAGGGACGATCCCATCGCGACCCAGTGGCGCCTCTGCGCTCGACCCATGAGCCATGAGGGGGGCGTAAGATTGCGACATCGTCGTGGTCATTCGCCCCCATGCGCACGTCCGCAAGGTATAATGCGTACTTCTGGGTCGTTCACGAGCATCGGTGAGTGGTGAGTCATTTGCTGCCTGACTGAGATGGAGAACTCAGTACTGACCAACGAGTTCCTTGCAGTTCAAATTCCTCATTCAGCACGCCTGTAATTGGGCTGGGCGAGCATCAGTGATTTGCAGTTCTGAGATTGCGAGGTACTAACCGGCACACCACGTCACTTGCGGACGACAGGCACGCCGTGCGTCCGGTCCGGCGCGCGATGAAGATATGAAGACGTAGGGATCTGATCTCTCGAGACCGGGTGGGCGGTGGCAAGTGCTCTCCGTAGGCCTCGCAAATCTTCCGTTGTCCACTGCCCTGTTGGCTTGGGGCGCGAGCGTTCGGCACATTCGCTGGGGACGGGCATGCAGAGGTGAGGGTAGAGAGCGGAGTGATGGAGAGACGTCCAACGGCCGACGTGTGATCATGCACGAGTTGGTTGCCAATCCTTACACGCTCCACGCGGTGCACCTTGAGATGCGCTTGAGATGCCTTGGGCGCCCTCGCGAACGGAGTACGGACGTTGCGAGGTAGCGTACAAGTGCATGCACAGCGTGCAGCTGTCCGCCGGTCATGAGTAGAGTATGAGTAGAGTATAGGACAGTACATACATCCGGATCACTTCAGATCGCCCGACCTATCGTGCGTGTCCGCCATGCGCTAAGAGAGAGGATCGTCGAGTCGACAGCGATGTACTGCAGGTGTGGGTGCCGAGACATAAGACAAGGAACATCCAAGGGGACACACCTCAGGTTGTGGTGGTTGGGTTGTCGCCGACCATGTAACAAGGCAGGGCTGCACACCCTCCGAGGGTGCTGAATCCAAAATTGTTGTCTGAAATCGAGGAGGCTGAATATCCAGTCAAGTGGAATCCGCTCAAGAGGAGCCGGTGACTTACTCTATGTCCTGGATCTCGCAGTTCCTCCAGTTTGAACCAAGGGCTGGGCCTGTCACTACCTCCACATCTGGTGGCATGAATGGCTCGTCCTCCGCCACGGAATCGTGCGGCACCGGCGAAGGCACTTGGCGATGACTGCGACACAGTTTCCATCAGCCCGGCCGTCTTCAATCGTACAGGCTCACCCAGTGTCCTGTCCCAAAACAGCCGCGTCCGTCCCGCCTCCCGCCACGCTCAGAAGAACCAAGGCCTGGTACATGCGATACGAGTTGTAGCGGGATTCTGCGAGTAAGAGTGAGCCCAGTAAGAGTGTGGCAGATTTTGAGGAGGTGGTCAACCGCCGACCCGTTGATCGCACAAGCGCCGAACATGTGGCTGATGTGGCACCGCGCTCAGTGCTCACTGCAGCCAGTTCGGAACCAAACCCTGGCTGCGTTGACGATTCAAAACGCAGATTTTCGTCTGATTCACTGCGTATTCAGTGTGCTGAACACATATATCCAGGTCCGATGTCTTATTCGGACGAGCTGAAGTGGCAGCTCTGCGTACGAATGGGCGCCTACACACCGAATCGCTGGTCCGCGCACCGTCTCCGGCTGGCAATGACGCTCAGTGGAATACGCTCCATGTATAGCCTCAGTCACACAAACGCGCTCTCAGATACTGACGGATACTGACGTGCTACGTGAGGCCCCTCCAAGGGTTCTGCGGTGTGTAACTTTTCCATTCTCAAACGACATACGGGTCTCACTCTCAAGTGAGACATTCAATATATGACTATCCTACCCGTCCTCCTCGCTCGCTCGCACTTGGCACTTGGCCATCCCCGCGATCGGCACGTCCTCTCATACTCACGGCCTTCATTTGCACCACACTGGCCCTATGCCCTCGTGGTGCCCCGCCTGCTCGCTCGCCCGCCGTTGTCCCTGCGGGTGTGGGACTCGACTGTGCTCTGGGCCCTCTGTTCGCGCTCTCGCCCGCCCGCCCGCTCGCTCGCTCGCCCGAGCGCGCACCCGCTTTCCTCCTCCCAGTTCCTTCGCTCGCCTGCCCGCTCCCCGCCCGGGTTCTCGTCAGTTCCCCGTGCATCTGCTTGCTCATCGCCTGCCCGCTCACGCCCGCCGGCCCACTCGCACCTCTTCTTCGTCATCCCTGCATCGCTCGTTCGGCAGCGTCTGCGCGCAGGGCATTGGCCCTGCGTGCTCGCGGTCGTAGTGGCGTTGTGGTGGTGCACGTCGCCGCGTCCTGGGCCTGCAGTTAGTGACCTCGCTATCGCGCGGGTTTACACTCACCTGTGGGCAACCGCGCTCGCACGTCCCCGCCTCCGCTAACCCTTGCTCGCCTCCGCTCACCCTTGACCGCCACCTGCTCCTGTCACCTCCGTGCGTTCGTCGGCTGCGTCAGCGCGCCGCTAGTGCATCACGGTGAGAAATGGTGGGAAACGACCTCGTCAGACGAGTATTCGAGCTGGGTGTGCAGGGACGATCCCATCGTGACCTAGTCCCGGCAACGGGGCCGCGATGGATGTGGCTCGCCTCTGTCCTCGACGCACGAGCCGGGCGTCAGATTGCGACGTAGCCGCGGTCATTCGCGCCCACGAGCCCCGTGAGCGAGGTATAATGCATATCTCTGGGCTCTTCAGAGCATCAGTGAGTGGCGAGTCGTTTGCTGCGTGACTGTGAGACGGAGAAGTACTGACCAACGTGTTGCTTGCGGTGCCTCGTTCGGCACGCCTGTATTTGGGCTGGGGTGAGCATCAGTGCCTTGCAGTTCTGCCTAGCTGTGAGATAGCGAGGTACTAACCGGCACATCACTTGCAGACAACAGGTTCGTCCAGTGCGCAATGAAGAGGTAGGTGAGTACTTTCTCTCGAGACAGGGGGTGCGGTGGCAGTGCTGACCATAGGGAACATGTTGGCTCGGAGGCGCGAACGTTCGTCACATTAGCAGGACGGCATGGACGGGCAATGCAGAGAGCGGAGCGATGGAGATAAGTGAGTCACTGTAGAGTGAGACACGTCCAACGGCCAACGTGTGGTCATCCACGAGCCGGTTGCCAATCTCTGCGCGCGGTGCTCCGTGAGATGAGTGGGGAGTACGGGACGTTGCACGGCGGGAGGTAGGTCCGGCGAGACGGCGCTGCCGGTGATGAGCAGAGTACAGGACGGTGTATTCAATGTTGTACGTACATTTCACATCGCCCGGTCATGCGTCATGGGGCCCGGGACGGTAGTCGAGTCCGACAGCGATGTACTGCAGGTCGAGGTCGAGGTCGAGACATCAGTCAAGAATCATCCAACGCTGTTGGCCGAACGCACCTCAGATTGTGGTGGCTGAGTTGTCCCCTGAGGCGGCCAGCACAGTGGAGTGAACGAAGAGGCCAAGAACGGAGTGAGATGAGAGTAAGAGTGAGATGAGTCACAGTAACGTTGAAGTGGGCTGAGTTCACGCCGTTCCCGAACGGTCGATCGAACAAGCGCGGGTCCTGTGGCGCTCCGTTGCAACCCCTTCGGAAGCAAAACCTCGGTGCAGCGACGATTCAAAACGCAGTTTCATTCTTTATTCTCCATAAATTCGATGCAAAGAACATATTTCAACCTGTCCGAGCCCTTATTCGGACGAGCTGAAGCAGAAGCAGTGTTTACGAACGGGCGCTTATGCGCTCACTGTGCCCGTCTCGTCTGATCGCACCGCACACCGCACTGCATCGCATCTTACTCGGAACGGTGTAGATATGTTAATGTTCTGGTTGCATAGCAGGCGTGTTGCTCTTTGACTCACACACACACACCGCAGATCGATTAATTTTATATATATTCAAAGCCAACCATGTATGACAATGTACAGTACTGCGAAATCGGACTTGGTAAATCGCCAGACTAGGCCGTCGTATGGACATTTTGATTGTAGAGAACCTGCTCGTAAATCCAGCAGTCAAAGAGGGTGACAGAAGACGGATTGTCAAAATCCAAGTCCTCAAGTAGCATATTGCAAAGCCACCAGGTGAACTTCACAACACAGAACCCAACGCACGTGTGGAGATCCAGAACAGCGTCATCTCTGCTATCATGGGCATGGTGCAACTGGATCTGGCAATAAATGTTAGTCAAAGCCAAGTTCGTCACAGCTAACTGACGTACTTTGAGTCGCCATTCAGGGTCAATAGGGAGGTCCTCACTCTCGCGAACCGCCTTCAACAGTAGACGGGCTCGCAGCGTCGTGGGATCCCCATGATTTGTTCCTTCGAGCTGTACCGCAGTACGGAGTATATGGTGGTCAGGAGGTCCTACTCCTCGCAGCCAGCGATACAGGCGGACCCGAAACATCACCTCGTACAGACGCTGCATCTCGCGCACCACAGGATCCTCGGCGGCCGTGATGGAATCCTCAGGCAGTTCGTACTTGATAAGGCGAACAACATCTTGAGGGCTTCTCACTGTACGGTCATACAGAGTGCGAATGACCACGATCGGGTTCAATGTGACCATGCGAGCGCCAAAGGTCGGCACCGGCTTGGAGAATAGCTGAGGATGAGAGTACAGAGTCAGAGCATGGCATGAATATAGCTGTGAGAGAAACGCACGTCGGAGAAGCGCTCGAAGGCCGCCATCCGGGAATCGTCGTCATGTTCGATACTAAACTGCACGTTGAAACCTTGACGAAAGGCCTGCAATGCTGGCACATTGGTCGTCGTCTTGCCCAGTACAGCAGCACAGATAAGCTGCTGTGTGTATTGGAGACGACTGGGAGCATCAGGAGTGAAGCCAATACGAAGAGGCTAGTAAAAACACATTTGTCAGCAGCAAGACAAGACCGAACATCTGAAGTGTGCGCACCTGAACACCAAAGTGTGCCATGAGAAGTGCCCATACCGGATGAGAAGTGTGGCCCTCGTGCGAGGGAAGGGGTTCGTCTGAATCAAGCGCGTACCACGGACGTAGTTCCTTGGCAGCGATCGGGTCAAGCTGTGAAAGGAGTTCAAACGACATCGTCAAGGCACTGTCGCCCAAGATTGCCCAGAGGATCAGAATTGGATGAATGGGCCTCGGCGCAAGGAGAAAATGACCCATCACTAAGGCAGCAACCATACCCTGTGCGGCCAACATCAGGAAAAAAGTTTTCAGCCCATTGCACTCACCAAAGGCTATGTAGCCAACATAGCCGACATAGCACGCTGTAGCCAGATTGCCACGGCTGGTAGTCGCCCATAGCTCTGTATGGACTGATTAGGTAACAGTATAGCAATACAATTGACTGGTTTGTAGCCATGTCAGTGATGTCACACAACTCGTACAATGCTTGCTATGATCGCAATGAACATATATAACAATTCAGTCTATTGACACCAATCTCGCTACAAACATACGAAGACTGTAGGCTAATGTTGTATCACGATTCACACGGCAGCACACCAACACAAGTCCTGGTTAACGAGGCTTCTCAATGCATTAACATGAACTATATAGACCACGGCACTCTCAAATCGCATACAGATAGGTGCCCTGGTTTTGCTCCTGTCCCGCATCACCATCCGCCCACTTCTCCCTCGACATCCACGTCGCCATCCAGGTTGGAATCAGGGGAAGTGTGCGGGGCGTCGTCGAGCGGGCCATCGACATCAGCAAACCCTGATGATGATATGTCCTCGTAGCCCTCATTGCAGCACTGGCAACGCACACTGTGGCGTATCTTATGCTTGCTGGTGTGTTTGCGAGTCTGCCACGACGTCGGCACTTCTTCGTCCATCTTGTCAGGTGAGCAGGCAAGTCGGTGGACGCGCGAATAAGTGGGCGCGCAAGTAACTGGACGAACGAGCGGATGGACGCGCGGGCGAGAGGACGCGTGACCAAGTGAGCGAGCGAGTGAACGGGAGAGCTAGTGAACGGGCAAATGGGCGCGCGAGTGGACAAGCGAGCGAGCAACTTGAAGCGGGAGACAATTCAGTACTGGATGAGCGAACTAAGAGACGGGCGGGCGGGGAAACGATGCGGCAGGAAAGCGGACGTCCGGATGGGTGGGAAAAGGGATAGACGAGCTACTAGTAGGCAGATGGTACATGCGCCGAGCGAGCGAGCAGACACCAGCGAACGAGTGACCAGATACTGGCCGAGCGGCCAGGCGGTCAAGGGAGAGCGGATGACCAGGCGAGCGGGTGTGGCCAAGTGGGTACTATGACAGATTCCTGACCGTTCTACGAGGTACCTGCTTGCGGGGGCAGTGGCAATTAAATGAGCAATAGACAAGGGCGTACCTTCCGCCCGGCTTGCCCTTGCCATGGCGTCCCCCCACCTCGTCCTGCACCTTGCCATCCGTGTCCTTCGCTTCGCGCTCTCCTCCTCATCCCGCGCTCGTCGTGATCATGGTGGTTTGATCACCCTGTAAATGTATCGACTGGACTTGCGCGTGCGTCGTGACTGGTGAGTCCAAAATCGCTTGGCCGAGTTGCAAGTCACCGAGGGTATGCGACGTCAAGGGAAGGCAGAGGCAGAGCTCCCAGAGTGTTCGCTGTCCCTCGGGACACTTCAGAAGATGCTTGCGGACGCGGAAGTTGGCGAAGACGTGTATGAGGCGCGGTCGAGCAAGCGTACTAAGTTCGACTTAGCAGAGTCGCGATTGCGAGCAGCGCGTCCGGCGCTAGCCCGAGCCGCGTATGCGCGGGAAACTCCGGAACCGGCGCTTGGGATTTTAGCGCCAGCTCGCGCGATGAGTCTTGCGACGGCGTCGTCCTCTGACGAGTCACCTTCCCCTTCTCTCAGCCTCCACATCGCCCCAAACCCGACGGCTCCATTCCTTGCTGGATCACATGAGATCGCGACCGGGCTAGCGGGATCCTGTAGACGGCCGCACGCGGTGTGAGTAGGTGAAGAACGGCATCGGGAACAGACAGCTCACCATGGGGACGGACGGCGGTGAGTGCGGCATCTGTTTGCTAGGAGCAGCCATCAGCAAGAGTGGACGACAAGCACGCAGCACGTACACGGGACGCGCAGGCCAGTCGACGGCTGCGTCATTCGCGGTTGCGGGGCGGCGCGTTGATGGGAGCGACAGTTGGCTCGTACTACTGATGGCAGTACTTGCACACGAGAGCCGTCGCAAACGCGACAGCTATCTGCTACGACCGTGCTCAGACTGGGGGGGCGCGTGTGTGAGAAGACACGTACCGGCCGCAGAGTGGGAAGGAGACGGGAGGAGAGGGACGCCTCACAAGTTGCTCGGTGCGCATCGGTGTACGGGGCGCTGGTCACGACGCGCATCTCTGCGTGTCCGTCCTCGCTGAGTATGCTTCTGTCAGTAAGGTGCGTACGTGCCTGCGTCCATGGACGCCTACACTCGCTGACGCACGCCCTATTCCACGTCTGGATCTCGAGTCATCACGCCCTTCCCGTGGTCCGGTACGTACATCACACCCTCCGCCTGACTGTGTATGCTAACCAGGTGCTGATGTGCCTCGTCCGCGGACTGTTGTGATTGCAACGCGTGTCCGATGTCCGCGAATACGTGGACTGCGGTACGTCACGGTCTTCAGCGCTGTTCATTTTCGTACGCCTGGCATTACTGATACACAGTTCTTCTTTCGGAGATACTCGTGTTCGGAAGTGACACGGGTGACGGTATGTAGTCGTGTCTTGTGTGTGACCGTTGTTGCTGATGATGGGTGCCAGATGTGATTTGACCCGCGTAGTCCGTGCGCGCTTGGTCGAGGACCGTGACGTCGATGGCTCAATATTCGATGCTGGTTATCTTGCCTGCAGATGTGGTCCGTGTACAAGCTCGAATTTGCCCTGCGGTAGTGTGTCCCGCGTCGACCTCTCGTAAGCACTGACAGGCTGCCCATTCGCGTGTGCCGACAGTGGATGACAGCTTGCGGAGGATTGCGCAGGTGTTCGAGGACGCCATGGTGGTCATGCTATCATTCGCGTGTCGTACTCATTGTCTCTGTATTGTTGAGTGGTGGGGCCCCTGTGTCTTCACTCATCTGCGATGCATGAACACACCAAACATCTACGGTGTGCTCTCATGTCTGCACAGCAAGCTCCGAGGTCGAGGCCAGCTGATAGGGGTATTACCTGTTCCCGCTGTTGCGCGTGCCGACGATGTTGTCTTTTCCCTAGTGTATTGCATAGTACGACGTGATGTGTATCAGAACATTGAACAATAACATTTCATGTGCACAATTCTGTGATGCCTATTATTGAATCTAGTGGTGGATTCGGAATCTCTGTATACTGTCAATACAGTGTATCTATGATGGTCTACAGCCCAATTATGGTGTACTATGGAGCCCAGGTGTGGTGCTACAGGGTGTTATGAGGTGCTACGAGGCCAGATGCCAGAGCTATCATGCACAATATAAAGGGGGGTATGCAAAGGGGGCTATGGACACTATGTAGGCTACATTGTATCATGTGGCAATTCTCTTTTTTCCTGATGAAGATGCCCGCACGATGATCCTCCAATGCGATGTCTTCCAATGCGGGCACAAGAAACCCATTGCGCTCCTCCCAGAGATACGGTGGGACACCCATTGGCTGCGTGACATGCGGAGGATACTCGAACGGAGTGTTCAAGCCCTCGGGCTTGTCGTTGAGAGATCTCAGGATCTCAAAGTACGTAGCCAGCTCAGGCCCACGTCCGATAGAAGGGCGACTGTTGGTGATACACACCCTGCATTAGCATTCACTCTTATTTCATCCCATACTCAGACTGAGCACGTACATAGAGATGCCACGGCTATATGGGTGGAGGTAGGATGAGAGACGAGCGGTCTCAGGCGTCTGCACAGTGGCTCCACGCGGTTCCCTGTAGCCTTCGAGAGTCGTGACTTGCCCATCCCTGCGGCGGATCATGTAGGCAATGTGAGTGAGAACTGCACGGGCACTTGACTGGCGACTTGTGGCCTCGATATGCAGTTGGGCCTGACCGTCGTTCCGCCAAGTTTCAGTAGATGCACGTAGGAAACCTTTCTGAAACTTGAGGGTCATAGATAGATCTGTAGTGACCGACGAAAGTAGCTCGTCCTTCCAGCTCTATGATGTCTGTCAGTCCTGCAGACATGGATACCGGATACAAACGTGCACCAAATACCAAATCAATGACGTACCATTGTGGTTGCAGGCGTGGGCAGTAACCCAACTTGAACTTCCGCATATGTGCCGGTACGTCCAGAATTTGATATGTTGTTCCCAATCGGCAAGTCTATATCTATGGGACGTGTGGCGGAACTACCTGGCTAAAGAGATGTCAAGATGCATAGCTGCTCAGGCAATCACTGGCACGTACCATTGTCAGATCAGTGTTCTGGGATAAGACACCGTCATGAAGTCGTTGGCGGTGAGAGGGTGGTGCTGCCGCTGCCGACTGGCGCGAAGGAAGGAAGGAATAAGAATCTTACTACATGCATAATACGCGATTGAACGGTCTTGTACTCACAAATTCCTCCATACTCAATGAGCGCGAACGAGAGACCCCAAGGACAGTAGCCGGAATTGCATTTGCAGCACCCATAGTGGCTCGGGCACGTGAGTTGTCATTTGGAAAATAGAGTGCATCAATATGGGGGAACGGAGCAAGACTAGGAATGGGAATGTGAACCGGAGCTGGCTGAAGTCGGGATTCAGCTTCAAGTGCGCTGGGTATAGCAGGGATGGGAAGAGGAACAGGAGCAATGGGCACGTTGAACGAGTTAGACGCAGTGAGAGTTAGCAATGAAGGATCTATAGACTCCGTGGACGTTGTACGACGTTCCTGTGACTATTCATGTCAGCGGAAACATCATTGTGAGAGGTAGACAGACATGTGACTCACAGGGACAGGAGCAGGCGTAATAATGCGCTGAGTGCGTGAAGTAGCCTCGTTCAGGTTCAGAGGCGCCACAAAGGGAGGGACAGCGGACATGGGTGAAGTGGTTGACATGCGTACAGATGGCCCAGGGACAAAGGGAAGTGAGCTATACTCAGGGCCAGGACTAGGATCGCCGCCAACATTCGACAGAGCAAGAGGAGCTGGCGGTGGTGGTGGTGGTAATGAGATCCAGTCAGCGGGGACAGACGGTGGATTGGAGAGACAGCTGTGGGTCTCGCATAGCGCAGCAGGATCCTCCGTGTGGCTAGGTGAGGAGGGGTGTGCAAGCCGCGCAAAGAACCGCGCCGGGTAGCATCGATGGAGAAGCTCATGTTGAGGGTATGCGTCCGTGACGAACACGGTGATAGGGGAAGAGATTGCCGCATGGACAGGAACTATGGCACATAGTATCTTCAGTACAAGCACAAAGAGACAAGGAGAACTATGTGACCGTGGGACGACAAGACTTACCTATAGGAACTACGACTTGGTTGGGCGTTAAAACACCGCGCAGTTTGGTAAGCCTTGATTTGATTGAAGTCAACGTCGATGACGCGTTCAACGCAGTCTGTGCACTGGCTTTGTAGAACTGAAGCTTGTCACCATCCGACTGAGTACGTATCATACGTATGGCTGGCAGTGTCCAATTTCCCTGCGAGCCTGGTAGCGCGATTCGGTGCTGCTCACAGAGACGACGGATATGTTCGTCGAGGATGGGCTTGATCAGTGTGTGCTCGTCTACTGTGACAGTACAGACAAAGCCATGGTCCTTCAATGCCGCAAAGAAAGCGGTCTTCTGCGCATTGGCGATTGTGAAGGTGCGGTTGAAGATCTGCCTACCCTCTTCAAGCTGACGCAACTTGTCAACGCCATAGTAATCTTACATTGTACGCTAGAGCTCACCGAACAAGGGAGTAATACGATGGCAATGGTCTCACCAGGCATGAACTGTGAACGCTGTGAGCGCGCAGTGAGCGCCTGATATATGAAACACCAGGTAAGTTATTGTCGTGATGCAGAGCTTCGCAGTTGGACGTACCTGACCGCGTTGCGAGGCATTCAAGGGAAGTAACTGGGCGCTCTGAGTGCGCTGCACATCAGTTGAATGTGGTTGAGATTGCAGCCCGAAGGTTACAATGGGCGGAGTGCGGGGACCACCTCCGAACGTACTGCGACCTGAAGTGGCCTGGGGCTGAGGTCGAGGACGGAGGCGAAGCAAAGGAAGATTGATTGGGATGATGGCAGGGGTCACGGGCCGGGACCTGCAGCACGACGTGACGCAGAGAAACAGGACTAAGAGCCCTGTTCAAGAACTGAAGGAAAGCACGTACCCTGACTGAGACCCTAACAGAGGCGCCTGAGCAGCTGTTTGCAGACCGTGGGTCAGTGCAGCATCGGGGGATGAACTACTGAGTCAAACCTCAACTGAGCGTTCGGAAAAGGATGTCCGAGTCACTCACCTTGACAGAGCCTCCGCCATTGCTGGATTAGAAGGCCCAGTCCCTGCACCTGCCAGTGTCCGCTGTTCACGCGTCTCTTGCAGCAGCTCGGATGCGGCATGGGTGAGACTATCACTCGCAATTGTTAATGGGCAGTGTTATGACGACGATGTGGGACTTACAATGGGGTGTTTATCGTCCCAATGAACGTGTCCGAGTCCATAGGTTTGACTAGCAGTTGGGAATATTATCGGCACAATGAAGCAGTGCGGAACGAAAGTAGTGGAGAGAGAGAGAGAGGTCGCTCACCATCAAAACGCCGACAGTCGAGCACCGCAGCCAGTGTTCAAGCGGACCGTCTGGCTGGTGCTGGCAACCGATCATGCATGGATCGTACCTGGCAACGTCAGCAGGGTGAGCAAGGGGAGCAAGGGTATCCGGTGGACAGAAACATTTATTGGACAGAATTCCGATGGCCACTATGCACGATCTGCCCACCAACACAACAGTATATGGGCCAAAAGGAGAGGACAGGACGGAAGAGGAACAGACAAGAGCAGACACGACATCAGGGTTACAACAGGATAGTGAGGAATAAGTCAGGATATGAGAGGAACTCACGGTCACAGGCGTTATCCGACAAGACGTGATCGCTCAGGCTAATTCGGGAACTGAGAGGATCATACAGGATATTAGAGGAAGCGGCACGTAACGATAGGATCGGTTGCCGCAGATCGGAATCTGCCAGGAATCGCATGGATGTCGAGTGATCCTTCCAGTCCACTCAATATCCTTTCCGATCCTGCCGGATCTGGGCCGAACGTGTACCTAGGCTACTAGGGCGCTCGATTTTTGTCCGATAAAGCCCTTCATACAAGAACGGCGAAAATGGGGCGGAGGAGTGGACCAGCTTCATTATAGCTGAAGCGCTGACGGGCCGTTCCGGGCCGATAATTGGCGTCTGGTTTCTTGAGCCAGTCTTGAGCGCTTGAGTACGTTCATCCCTTCCTCGACCTCGCGACCTCCTCCTATACACCTCGTGCACATCTCGGACATGTACAGACCGGATGCCAGCCACAAAAATAGGAGAAACCGTGAAATGCAACGATACCTGTTCACCGACAGTGAAGTATGCCGTGATGAGTCATACGTTGAACTGCCGACTGGGTCACAAGTATGGTATGTCTTCCTCTATCCTCGTATTTGAACTATCTTAAGTCATCGTGAATGAAGTTCCCTCATTGTATTTGGCTAGACTAGTGAATCACAACTAGTTGCGTCGCGGCAGCAAAGTCATGAGGCGCGCGGCACAGTGACGCTCTATTACGATCGAGGTACCAAATTCGTGTACCGCGGCAAACACACCGGCTAGAAGAACATCGTCCTCTTCTCGCCCTACGAGCGACTGCGTGGGAAGCGCAGACTCATCCGCGAGTTCCTCGACATGCTCTCATAGTCGAGAAGCACAGGTATAGTGTCGCGAAGGGCGTCGTTTGGTCCCAGGGCCCTGAGCGGCTTGTTTAGCACATCCACAAGTACCAGAGGTGCTAGAGACTATCCTTGTTTCTAAGCACTTAACGCGTCACTGGCGTGCAGCGCTGTCGTGTCGGTCTCAAACGCAGGTATCGCGCGGATTTGCTCCCGAGGGAACGGGCGACCCGATGGTGGTGACGCCATGGAGTCTCGTTGATGTACGTGGTCTGTTAAAAACTGGACGCTCCTCTCTAAACAATTGTCCATCAGATCTTTCCTTCACTGCCCTATACCCCTTCTTGAAAGCCAGGTGCCTTGCCGAAGCAATGGGACATGGCGTATGCGGAGATGGTTGTATATGGCTGACATACCCTCCTTAGTAACGACTCACTCAAATATCATTGGCTATCAACACCGATGAGGGCCGGAACTGCAGCGGCGCCTTCGTTGGCTCCTTCAAATTACAAGGGGATGTCCTAACTACTCAACTGGAATGCATGGCGAAATGGGCTGCACGTCTATCTACTCCGGTGAGTTATAACTGACGGCCCGTATCATGGTGCAGGCTGACTTGACACCCCAGCAAATGCAGGTGGAGCGAATACTACAGGTAGTCCTGGATTGTGCTACGACGCGTCGGTCTGAGTCAACTCCGTAAGTCAGACGATATTATTAGATGGCCGCCCTCCATTGTTTGAGGGACACTGTTACCGGCGCCGCGTGTTATTTTTTGAGTTTGACTGTTCCTCCTTCGCGTCTTTCTCTTCCCTCACAATCGACCATAGACACAATCCGAAGTCGGCGCTGGGCCCGTGGCTCCACTTAGCGAGCACGCTCGTCTTAGGTGGACCCTGTCGTGATAAGAGTGCGACGGCATCAGCGCTCTACGATACAGTACCTCCTTTCGACAACGCGGAACGAAGTACGACCCGTCTCCGGCGACTTGTACCACCAATTTATCAGGTATCTCGTGTTGGCAGGACACAAATGCATGATATTGATGGGCCTTTGACTAGGTCCAATAGTTCTTTGTAGGTACGTTTACAGAAGCCGAAGCCACTATCTTGAGGCTGGACGATGACTATATCCTCATCATAGGTCCTATTATACGTACTAGAGCAACACGAGCCTTGGGCACTCTCACCCAGATGAACGCTCGGGTCCTGGAGTCAGACACTCAACATGGGATATCAAAATTGTGCAACTCGGAAAGTACAGGCTGCACTGCATCTGCTTTGCAATCTAGCTCTCTGTCTGCATTACGGGACTGAACAGGTAACGTGGAACGCTTATCACATGGTGGTCGCGGCTCTCGGCGCCCACTGGACCTTCCACGCTACGACATGTGCGGCATTCACTCCTACTTATCTCTTCCGAGTAGAGGCGCATTGATCGAGACGTTCCTTGGTCATGGAAGGCGTTGCAATTGAAGATGTGTGAGAGCTACAGCGCGCGACAGGTCACCGCTACTTTCGTACAGCGCCCCATCTACTAGGACTCGGGAACGAAAATTCTGCAAACCCAATGAACAATGTGGTTGTATTGGCGGTCTCTGAAATTCCGAACACGGTTAGTTTCGGTTGTTGTGGCTTGTCTGTCTGGTTGACAATGACGTCGGATCCGCGGAAAAGGGAGCTACACTGGGCGTCTTAACACTTTGGTGTAAGCGCTAATCAAGCGCTGGTTTGGCAAGTACACACAAGAGCTGGTCGGAGCGAGAACACCAGTGTTTCCGATCTATGAGCGCTGTCGTCCTACCGTCCGCTCGCTTCCGTCAGAATATCCAGAGGCACCCCAATTGATGACAAGAGCCCCTCGCTGTCAACGCACGGCCACGAAGTTAATCCCTCCGCTGCCTCGACCGGTGACTCAATTATCATTTGCTAGGTGGACCTATTCTCTTCGTCATGCTGGTATTGACGCTCACAAACTTGAAACTTCTTTTGACGAAGCAGCAATGGCTTGGTGTTTAGTATTATAGGTCGGACAGCTGCTTATCCTCATACTGCATTGCGCCGCGGTGACAGGGCCGAGACTTACCGAATGACAATTCGAAGTGATTTGACAGGCAAGCAAACATATTTCTGTCCCGGCTGCTGGTGTCTCTGTGATATGAGGTTTCCTCGCTTACCCTTGCGCGCACCGTGGATTTGTTTCATAGCATGCTTCTCTGCCAGTCACTCCGAAAGTTGTACCAACACCACGGGAAGACGCGGCTGCTTTCTGTCAGCGGAGTTTCAGTGACGGCCTGTCGGACTGGAAGACGGATACGGGACCCCGGGATGATGACATGAAATGGCAGCCGCTCCGAGCTGTACAGAATCAGTGCGTGATCATGCCAGGAAGTTCAGACCATTGTTCATGATTGCGCTGCTCTTTCTTCACACAAAGACACGTACTCCATTACAGGAGTACGATTGTAGTGACCAAAGTATGCCATTGTCAGGATACTGCGATCGCAATATGGTTGGCTAAACCGTGTCCGATAGATGGGCTCCGGCATGAAGTACCGGGACGCTGAAGAATCCAACGTCATCTGCGGCTGGTGTGCACCAACCGCATGCCTCACAGGACTCATGTTTTCGTTCAGCCTTCCGTTATCGCGTCAAAATCGATATATCGACATTAGAGCTTCACTTCCGCACGTTCCTGAAATGCGGACCGGCTCCGACCACCTAGTGCCTACATGACGCCCGCAACGGTGAGGGTATCCATATTGGAATATGCGATACAACTCACAATCCGTGCCGATTTGAACGGAATGACAGGGACACGAGACACCGCTTCGTTGGTATGTCCGCCTTCATCGTATCGGAGCTCGACTGTGCACGGAGGCTGTGTTGGAGCTCTACCCTACGAGTATATAAGACAATTTGACCAGCCACACAGGGTCAGCACGCCTCGCATCGAAATGTGGCCTACCGAAGCACTCTTGAACACCGAGCTTTGGCAAACCCCTCAGGCCTCGGCCTCGGAGCTTGGACTCGGAGAGGTGTCTTACCTTCGTGCTGAATCCATCTCCAAGGCTTATGGTAAAGACCACGTTTGTCAATCGCACTGCGTATCTGACAAAATGTAGGACTCACGTTGAAGGATGTCGCGACTCTGACACCGAAGTTCTGGACGCTACACCAAGACCCGATACTGTGCATAGACGGCGCTGCAACTACCTTACTGACTATCCACTACAACCTCTGTCTCGGCACGGTTAGCACCTACCTGCCTCATAGGAAGGACCTCTTCCCGGTTGCGCAGAGCCTCACTGAGTACAAGACCATGTAGGTGGTTCGATCGCTTGTCTTGTATTGTGCACTCATCCGATGCGTCTCGTGCAGAGGTCAATTTTGCCTGACTGAAGGTTGGACATTTTCAATTTTCTCGAATGAATACAAAGTGATACTGGTACTATAGTTGGGCATGGTCTCGACGCGTTCAATTTGGGCACCACGGCAACTCTTCTGCCGGACGGTGGCTTCGACCTTCATTGTCCCACGGCGGCGAATGCTAAGTAAGTCCACTCCGGTCAGATACCTTCAGGAGCTAATGAATTACCCAGATACATGCCGCCCACCATTCCGGTGCTTGGCCGTCCTTGTGTAGCGGTGGTATTCGCGCAGCTTGTTGTCGACGGCGAGAAGCGAGGGATACGTCCCTTCCTTGTCACTTTGAACGACGGCAAGACCATGTCCAAAGGCATCACCGCTCAGTAAGTCTCTTCGCATCTATTCAAACCGTCGTGCCCAATGACATCGACACCGCAGGCTCGTACCTACCCGTCACGGAGCTGCGCCTGTCAACCACGCCATAACGCGGTTCGAGCATGTCACGCTGCCCTCCTCCGCCCTGCTCGGCCGCCTCGAGAAGTCGGACTCGGCTCACCAAGACTTCCTTACCCAGATCTGGCGGGTCGCCGTCGGCACACTCTCCCTGAGCTCGATCACCATCCCCGGGCTGCAGATCGCGACGCACATCGCATTCAAGTACTCCGTCCGCCGCAAGATCGGCGGCCCTGACGGCGCGCCGCTGCCCATCATCTCGTTCCGCACGCAGCAGATGCCCATCTTCTACGCGGCGGCGCAGGTGTACGTCCTGCAAGCACTCAGCAAGCACATCGTTCTGCTCTTCGCGGACACGACAGTCGATCCTCGCGCGAGACATGCGGCTGCTACGATCTTCAAGGCGACGACGATGCGTCAGTGTCAGAATCTGCACCTCGCGCTTTCTGAGCGGTGTGGGGCACAAGGTCTTTTTGCGTACAATCAGATCGTATCGCAGCTGGTCTGTATTGTCCATGCTGCCCTGTGGGCCCTCATTCACTCATGGCATCTCTATAGAGTGACTACCGGGGCAATCTCATCGCCGAAGGCGATATTCTTGTGCTTTCCATTCGTGAGTTGATGACGTTTGACGTCCTCGCACGGGTGCCTTGACGTATATGGTTGCTTCCAGGTCTCGCCAGCGAGCTGCTAATCGGGCGGTACACCCTTCCGTCCGCGGCGGACCCGGAGAGTATCCTCGCCAAACACGAAAGCGCTCTCTTCGACGAATGCCGCGACATCGCGAAGACACATGGCCACCGCAGCAAGGCCTTTGCGTCCCTCGTTCTTCCCCGCTGCCTGTCCCTGGTGGAGGCCATCGGAGCCCGCATGGCATTCGAGGCCGCGCTCGCCGAGGGCGTTCCGAAGCCGCTCGTCGATCTCTTCGTTTCTCAGACGATCAAAGAGGACCTCCCATGGTACGTCGAAGCAGGTCTGCTCAGTCGTGCCGGCCACATGGAGAAGGAGAATGAGGCTTTCGAGGCAGCGCTTCCCGTCATGGCAGGGTTCATCGATGGGATGGGAGCAGCGCCCTTTGTGCGGGCCCCTATTGTCAGCGATGCCAAATGGGACCAGTTCTTGCAGACCCTCAAAGTATTCCAGCCGGCTGAAGGTGGTATTGCTACCGCTGAACTTGACGGCGCGCTCGATAAGGCGTTGGGGGAGCTGATGATATCGCCCGAGTCCAAGCACGACATTGCACAGGCAGAGGTCGCTATACAGGAGGTTGTTGTCTCGAACTAGATGGGGTCCTAGACAGTCTAGTTGATGTTCTGGTGAAGGCAACGGCTGTTGTGGTACCATAGATGTTAGATGTTTACTCATCAGTGCAATGTATATCGGACATGCTGGTGCATTAGCAATGACCTGCATGATCCCAATTCGTGGCTACTGGCAAAAAGACTGGGCTACTACGGTTCTCCCCGCGCAACCTACAGTTGCCTAAAGACGTGTAGTTGCTCAGTTGACTGCGAAGCACGAGGCAACGAGGATCGGATTCGCGTCGAGATCTGTCGCGGGGACCCGTCAAAGAACCTACCCGATGTCCGCATGTCGATAGGCCATGCTGACACGGCACCCTAGACATGTTCCGCCACATGAGGATCGGGCATTGGGCGGTGACCGGTGACCGGTGACCGGTGAAGCTTGAAGCGTTGACTGGAAAGGTGGGTTTAGAACTAGGCCCGCATCCGACCCGGACACAGTAGCTCACTTCGGGCCCTGGCAGGGTTCCCGCACGCAAATAGACGAATCTTCTGGTGCGTCTCGCGGCTGAGAAGCGTCAAAGTTGACTACAGTCATCTACCCCCTGGTGAGTCGCTACCCCCCAGTGGGTCGATTGCCTATCGCGGGTGATAAGGATAAATCGGGAATGTAGACGCCCGGTGATCGCTTCTTATCTCTCAAGCCCGACGCGATGTTCGCGGCTTACCGTTTGGGGGCTATTGAATGTAAACAGACCCGTCTTAATGCATGCATAGTCCGAATAAATGTCCAGACTGGTACTTCGAATACATGAGCAGCCTTTTGAGACTACAACAGTACAACAAAACCAGAGGTGTCGGACTAGGACTGATTTAATCCTTATATGTATATATTGTACCCTACAGCATGCTCATGTACAGTACATTCGTTGTGGTAGATGTACACTAATTGCTCGTTGCCCTGCAAGCCATGCAGATTCTAAGCCCACTCGGAGGTGACACTCCCGGTAGACTCAGTGCGCGCGACGCGTCCCTCGTTATCTCGGAGTAGATAAGATGTGGATTACCAAATCGGGCTCTTATCACCCGCGATAGGCAGTCGACCCACTGGGGGGGTAGCGACTCACCAGGGGGTAGATGACTGTAGTAGGAGCGCTGGGTGCCAATGTATGTACTGAGTTGTCCCATCCCCGTGCGCTCCGTCTGAAACTGTCTCGTTCGATGCACTGTACTATCGGGCCGATGGTATCTCGGCCATCCTCCCTGAGGGACCGTGGTCCGTCAGTGGACTCGGAGGTGCCTTGCTCAGAAGACGATCTAAGCCAATGAACTGCAATCGTTTGCTTCTGCGCTACTAAGTAGTGTAAGGCTATAGCACTCGCATTTTAGTTACTATTCACGGTGGTACCGGTATAATTATGTACTAGGCTGTACTAGGTGTAATACTTATTTACAATTCAATCTGCCCTGGCAACCGGACCTCTGACACTCCGGCATCGCCACCCCGTTTTTGTCTTTTTCGTGCGCAACATCTTTGTGGCGTTCGGAGCCTCACAGGCCTCACTGTTCAACTTGATGCAGGTGCTGGAAGTCGAAGCCGCAGGAGGGACGGAGGGGCAGGAGGGAAAAAGAGGACGCAATCTAGTCATCACCCTCGAGTGCATGAGGCACACGTAATGCGGGAGGTATGGTTTGTATAATTTCCCTCATTTGTGCATGATTCAGCCATGCAACTTGCAGGTACTTATCAACGAGTCGACGTTTCATGACGGTCGTCCATTCCGGACTCAGGGGGACAGAACCAGTTGCTACCAGCACAGTGGTGAGCTGACACGATTCGTCTCGGTAGACTCACTGGTTGTTGTTAGAGGACCGGCTTCACGCGGAGCGGGCACTGTTCTTCCATGGAGGAGTCTCGCTTGCCTCATAACCCCGAAACTGCGCGACAATACTTCAAAGCTTCACTGCTAGCGGTAATCTCCTGTCAGCGCTGCCTGCCATTGAGTCGGAATTGCAGGGCGCCTCCTCGAGCCATTATATTCAATGACGACATATCCAATTGATAAGCGGTGATAGGGCATCACATATGTACTAATCAATGTTCTTGGTGTCCTTGCAGGGAATGCAGTGCATACAGCACGATATGACATATTACTGGTGGTAAAATGTTTATCGGTACGTCTGCTCACATTCTTCTGAGCTTGTAAGAGTGGTCTGGTACGGTGAAACTTTCGCAGGCTCACCTTTCTGCCTCGGTCAACACGTTTGTACAAATTCATCACATTGGCTCGTCACAAGGCTGAAATTCTTGTCCACAGCTTTATTACGGTGAAGCGGGGGTTGTACTGACGGCACAGCCTTTTCATTGAGCCGTTCTTCTCGTCCAACCTCGCAAAGGAGCAGCCGCGGGTGATCCATGCATCGGATTACTGGACCTGCGAGAAGGTCCGAAATGGATCGAACGACTTTTGCCCCGGTGCACGGAAAGTTGTGGCTTACCACTGCTTACTGCGACTGGAGATCATGCTACCATGAGAAAAGGTAGCCACTCGCCTCTTCCTTCCGACTCGTTGTGTTGCGGAGAATTGCCGTTGACAGGTGCAATGTACGTCTCTTATTCATACCAAGGTGGTCAGGGTGCGCCTGCCGTGGCCCGTCTGGATATTACGCACGGCCGGATATACTGACATGTCGAATTGAAACCAAGCATAATAGTTGCAGATTGCACGGTACTCCGCGATACTCCGGTACGGCACCGCATACAATACCATTGTGATTCAGTCCAGCGCATATTCCACCATGGATCAATACACTATCTACCCATCCCGAAGAACGAATGTCATTCGCATGTCAGGACACGGTATAGCATGTATACAGACGCCTCGGCGAAGTTCTAGTGTCCTGGAATTCGATCAGCAGCGCTCCATGCATGATGAAGAAGAGTGAATGTTCTGCGGCGCCATCTAGGTACGCATCTTCTCGGTACATGGAGCAGTCCACGCCGGTCGTCCGAGGGGTTCTACACACTACCGCGCGGCTCGTTCATGTCGTATGATGTGAAATGCAAATACTGTCATTGACATGCAGCCGATGGCTGCGAAGTGGACGGAAGGGTTTCCCGGGGACTTGTTTCTCCGCGCAGCAGGTTCAAGATGTAGCCAAATAACGACTGACCTCTATAAAAAGCCTTCCCCGGTGCCGAACGTACTCATCTCGAGCGGGTAGTAGCGCAATCTCGAACCTCTTACGATGGCGTCCGTCAAGGCCTTTGCGGACGCGACATCCACGAACCTATTTACTGTCAGCGGAGCTGCGAGTCTGGTACGTCCTCCGCACTCACTTAACGGATAACGGACTGAAATCCGCTGTGAAGACGACTTGTCTGTACTTGCACCGTTTCGACGTCCGAGGGGACATCTTCCTCGCGTATATCTTGATCCTGTTCATGTCCACTGCATCGCTGCTCTCCTATGCAGGCTTGGATACGGTGTACACACTGGCTAAAGCGGCTCAAGCGATGGGTCTATACATTGGATGCATGGCCGTTATGACAGTTTTGTATCGCATCTCGCCGTTCCACCCGCTAGCCGCCTTCCCTGGACCATTGATCAACAAAGTGACGGCTCTCAAGCTTGCCCAAGTCGTCTGGTCTGGGAAACGGCACTTGATGCTCAAGAACTGGCACGAACAATATGGCACTTTCGTGCGTACGGGTGAGGATCTAGATTACGGTGCTAATAGAGGGCCACTCACTGAATAATCACGGCTATAGGGCCTAGCACGCTGTCGATCAATGCGTCTAGTGCAGTGATGCCGCTGTATGCCTCGCCACATAGTTTGGACAAGAGCGGAGCGTACCGACCTGGAAGGTTTCACTCTGGAGGTCTCTTCTTCATACGCGACCGCGAGGACCATAACAAACGGCGCAGGATCTGGGCTCCCGCATTCTCTGCCTCGTCGTAAGCTTGTGGAAGTCTATCAAATCCGCGTCTATTCACAGACGTTTGTACAGCGTGGAAAACATGCTCAACGTTGTGAGCAAGCGAACGCTACAGATGTTGCAGTGCATGGAGGATCGGCGTACCAAGGAAGGTCTGATCGATATGACCGAACTTCTGGGTCATTGGGCTTACGATCTGATGGTTAGTACCTGGAGTCAGAACGACACTACGCGTTGGCTCACCTGCACCGTCTCATAGGCAGATGTTACATTTGGGAAGGCATCCAGAACGGTGAGATGCACTATCATGGCATCAGAGGACATGCCTGACGATACTGTGAAGGAACTCATGGAAGATGGTGATCCGCATGGCGTGGTAGAAAGCGCACAAAATGCCACAGTCGTCTTCGAGATGTCAGTATCTCGTGACTTTCTCCTGAGTAATGCTCTTTTCCTGACACGAACTAGCCTCGGAGAGGCGCCACCGCTCTTTGACGTTCTATGGTACCTCCCGGTCACGAAGGAAGTGCATGCTCTGGACAGAATCTCCAGGAACATTATGGTCGAACGTAAGAATGCGCCCGGTCAAGAAGATATCTCTGCTCACTTGGTATGTCTCGCGCGAGCACATCTTGTTACCATCTTTGATTCATCGCATCGTAGCTCGGCGAACAGGGTGGCGAACGCCTCAGTGACATCGAACTTGATCTTGATGCCACTTTCGCCATCGTCGCTGGTAGGCCTGATCATATTCCTGACTACCAGACGTCGCTAATGGCTCGCAGGATCCGATACGATCGCTGGTAGCTTCACTCTGCTAATGTTCTATCTACTCAGAGACCAGGAGACCTACGCCAAGCTACGTGCGGAACTCGACCAGCAGTTCTCCTTGCCTGAAGAGGCTAATGACTGGAAGAAACTGATGGACCTTCCGTACTTGTTCGGCGTCGTACACGAAGGCTTGCGTCTAGGCACGCCTTTCCCGGGTCTGCCACGCGTGGTGGCGAAAGGCGGAATGATGATCGAGGGCAAGTACATTCCCGAGGACACGGTCGTTGGGGTACCGGCATACGTTCAACAGACTAGCCCAGGTGAGTAGGCTTGACACGCAGACGAAGTACATACTGAAGGAATCGCGCTCCACAGAAAATTTCTACCCAAATCCTATGGAGTTCCGCCCCGAGAGATGGGCACCAGAGGGCGATGGCCTGGGTCCGTCGACAGTCACCAATAAGCACGCGATCATGTGCTTCTCGTTCGGTCAGTGCATTTGCAGCGTATCACGGAGATGCGCACTTACGCTCGCGAACAGGCCCGTTCAGCTGCTTGGGCAGGGCATTTGCCGTCCGCGAATTCCACTTGGTCGTCGCGAAGCTTGTGCTTGCATTTGACATGCGCCTTGCCCCTGGTTTCGACGAGGAGAAATGGCTGGATGGGTGCCTCAACATGCGAACGACTGTGTTCAAGCATCCACTCATGATTACAGCGACCGCTAGACACTAAGAGGTGCACGCACCTTGCAGGAATACAAACGGTACATGGCTTCTTGATCCGTAGATAGTTGATTGTACGATATCCGTCGACTGGAGAGGGTGGCATCAGTGCTACAAGTCAGTCTAGATGTCTAGAGAGCGAGGGCTCCTGGGGGGGTCTCTTTGTATATTTACCGAACGGTGCATCCTGACACAAAATCGATCGAGAAGGAAAACATTGTGAGTTGGGCAATGTACTAGGGGCGATGAATTCTGCGCCGACACCGACAGTTATTGCCACTTGATGCATAAGCGTGGCCCGATAACGTTGGTCCTGTTCAACGCCTCATTGACCCAGGACGGCAAGGACAAAACAGACTTGTTGAGACGAGAATTACATGCAATCCCATGCAGCACAGGCTTGGTCCACAGTCGCTCGGACAACGCCGTCATAGCTTATATTTCGAGTCATACGACGCGCGTCTCGGTGCCTGCGGAACATAGCATCTGGTCAGTGGCATTCCTGTTGGACGTGCGGAATCCACGAACCGTCGCCCCTCCAAATTCAATCCCTTGCACGCCACTGGTCGTATAGGTCTCGAGACCAGCCATCCAGCTTTCTAGTCCATCGCGGCCCAATATTGGCACGTTGACCGCTGCGCCACTGATATCGAACTGATCGACGTACTCCTGAATCTTTGGCAACGCGGCGCGCACGGCGCTATCCTCCTTCAGCAGGAGCATGTCCTCAGAGAACGCTGCATGCTGCATATACCAGAGAGGGTCCTGCTTGATCGCCGCACACTGGAAGAGCTCGAGCAGCGGTTGTGGTACACCAGCATCGACTGCGCATCCATAGGCATATGCGCATCCGAGGGCAAATACGCCGCGATGGCACTGTGGTAGTATCAAGCTGTTAAAGCGCGCGTCGCGGTGGCCTTCGGGGAAGCCTTGGAGCATCGTTAGGCAATGGTCATATACGCACTTGCTATGCAGTGACAGTATACTGTCGTCGTGGGAGGGCGCAGGCAGATGGTACCGCTTCTGGAGAAGGTGAGAGAACAGACGGATGCCGATCGTCATGATATCTCCCTCCGCTATGCTGAATCCGCTATGTCCATCTAGTGCAATTGGCAGACATTTCAGCTCGGGAAGCAGCGTTATGTGAACGACGGTACCTCGATTCGTCCGATGATGTTATGCACAAATGTGCCCTGCGCACCAAGCCGCTCGCCGACCTCCCGACAGTACTGTGTCATGAGTCGACACACCGTTGTCTTGTACACCGCGGCCAGACCCTGGCGAACGGAAGTGGATAGATCGGGGGAGGTGAATTGCCGTAACAGCACCGGAGTCCACGCGTCCAGAACGTGACTTCTCGCCGTGATGTACAACATGGGCAGCTGCTGCGTGCGGAAGGACATGATTGGAACCTTCGCCGACCCCCTGCCTTGCACACGTCGTCTCATCGAGTATCCAACACCGATGTACGACGCCGCCTTCATGCCGGTCAAAGCAATAACCCCAATAGTCACTTGTCCTACGACGGTGCGCCATACGTATGCGTGAAGGAGACCGTGTCCATCCCTGGGTGCGTCCGTGCTGACGCCGAGGAAGGCTGACATTGGCAGGCGGACGTTGTGGAAGGACGTTACGGCGTAATCCAGTGGCGATGTACCGCATCTCGGGGGAAGGAGCTTCGAAACGACGCCTGCACACATGCCGCCTTTGTGAGAAGTCTGCAAGAGGAACGGGTGGATGCCCCGGAACGCGCCGTCCACTATGACTCATGAGCCTGGCAAAAACGACGGCCACCTTGGGACAGATCGGGGCTGTGGGAGGGAAGAATCTGCGTCGGTATGTCCTGTCAGTCACACAGCTAGCCCATTCGCACGGAGTACTCACTTAGCTGCTCCCGGGTGAGGAGTGTTCAGCAGGAATCCATCCGCTACCATTGTCGCCGTCGTCTCCAGGTTTGTGATGTCCAAGCCGTGGTCGACCTCTGTGAGCATGAAGTTCCCCATGACTTCGCCTTTCAGTATGCACTCCACCAGCGGCTCCAAGTCCGCTCGCAAAGCAACCATGGGCGCAATTGTGCCAAGGAAGAGGTTGTAGCTGCATGCGAGGATGTTGGCACAGCTTATGTCCAGGGCTATGGCGGGATACTTGTGTATATCCCAGATACGCAGAGAGCACGTCTCGATATCCTCCAGGGTCAACCCTGCAGGAAGACGTCAGGTCAAGCTTGCGTACGTATCACGATCGCCGAGCGTACCGCATCCTTGCATGACAGCGTTGGCTCTGTCATACGCGAGCAGTATCTGTTTGCTGCTGGCTTGACGTTCGGCTCGCTCCTTGAAGGATTGGTCTTCATGTGGGCCTGGTGGCATTGCGATGGAAGTACTTTCGGATGTACCTCCCGTGGCGCTGGCATGCTACTTAACTTGTATCTGCCACAGGAGACTGTCCAATGATTTGCAGTGTTTGCTTGTTCCATATCGCCTAAGGTTCAGCTAGTGGAAGGACGCAATTCCATGCACATACCGAAATAAACCATCCAAGGAACAGAACTCAGAAACAGTCGCGCACCCTATTCCGTGCCTTCGAGCTTCAGTACTCAGTAACGAGGCGATAAACAACGAAGTTTGACTGGCCGAGACACAGTGTAGCTTTGTGATTCATTGAAATCCGTTCATGGCCGCCGACATTAGTAAGGATCGACCACACGAAGCAGGACCGACCACACGAAGCAGGACCGACCACACAAAGCAGAGGGACCACACGAGCCGAGTCGCCGATGTGCCCTCGGAAGATCTGCGTGGCGCATGCCGGTCAAATACAGTGCGGCCTTTGACCACTAGCTAACCCAAGGTGGTGCGGAGTTCACAGACGACAACTCGATGATACAGTCCTCCCAATAGCGCTTCTTCGAGGACAGGGCCATGATGAGAACGCTTCCTCCAGTAACGGGAGACTGTCATGATTCTGCGCCTATAAATCAGTGTCATTGTCGGAGTTCAGGAAGAATCAGACATACTGCCGGAGGGGCCTGGAGCGGCGGTGGTCAGACGTCGAGTCTATCAAACATGAGCATACTGAACAGCCAACATGTGCGCAATTTGGAGGCACGCGACATAAAGAATCAAATTCGAAGTGAAGACGACTCCACCTCTGAGTTTGCGAGACTTGTCCATGGCGGATGACGACATAAACCCAGAAAGGATTTCGCGTTGCGTATAGAGGAGAGCCAGCACAACAAGATCGCACAGGCTAAGAAGAACGTTGACGGTGCTGGTCACATTATCATAACAACTTTTGCGCATCGAGGGTGTAGAAGATAAGTACCACCAACGCAAAGAGCCAGGAGGACAGCGTAGGAGACAACGCGCGAGCGCCTCAGAGAAGCCGCACGAACCACCTGGAGGCACTAGTATTCGGAACCGCAGATGGACGCGTCGGTGAGGTGGTTGACAAGAATAGGGACGAGTGTGCGTGCGACGAGGCGACCGAAATTGAGCTTTGATTCTAGACGCAGTAGGTATGGCACACACTGCAGACAGGTGTCGTCCAAACGCGTCGCAGCAGAATCTGGGTGAGCGCTGAGCCGCCTTGGGCATGGACGGGGAGGACACGCACCGACGCTATTATATGTACCTGCGCGGGTCGTGCAACATCGTACTGTATGATGCTGCGCTCTCGAGCGTGAGTGGGTGGGCTGACGAGGGTGCTACGGTTGCACAACTTGCCACAAGGCAGGTGGTTGATGAGCATAAGCGAATGTGTAGAGCGTTCACACAAATATTAATACGAGCCAGCTGGCACGAGCTGAGGAACGCTCGGCAAGAGCCGAGGAGGAACAGACGCCGCGGCCACGCATGCGCATGCGCATCTGCCATGGCCAGCAGCGGCGAGACTCAGACACGTACAGCAATCTACACTCAGGGTTATACCACCACAACTATCTCATGCAATAGTCGATGCTATACGTGGCCCGTGTACCGAGTTGGAGTTATTTTGCTAGCTGCTTAGGTACGTATCCGCGCCCAGACGACTGGTAGCCTCAGGCTGTATGAAATTGCACGCCGCGTTATTCGGCGTTCCGGTGATGAGGCTTTGAACCAAAACCTCATCATTCCCTTCGACGATAGGTTCGACGCTTTTAGAGCAGTGTGAATTGCGACCGGGTACAACTCCCGAACAAGCTAAGTCACACATTTCGCGTTGCGATGTACTTCGCCGAACCATTGATGCATTTCTCTAAAACAGCGCGATTGTCCCCGCACACGCTGTCTGGGCGCACAAAGGGAACATACAGGTCGACGTGTGCTTATTGTTGAACACTCGGAGTGCGGATCCCATGCAGCGCGTCGAGGAGTGATAGTTGGTGAGCAATTGGATATTCTGTGCCGTACTAGTACAACGACCCAACGTCGATGACAGAGCCAATATCCGAGCCACGCACCTTAACGGCGGAGCGGCCACTTCTCCCTACGCCTTCTCACCACACGACGACACATCCTGACTCCGAAAATACGGGATGCCGTCCTTTAGATACTGTGATGGGAGCTCCTCTACGGCACCGACGCACCCCTCAAGGCGTACGAATGGCCCCCGTCTCGCATTCCAACAAGCGTACACGGCTCAATCCTCGTGCCATTTCTGCTCCGGCGGTGGATGTCGCAACTGGAAGCAGCCACGTTGATTAGCATCATCGTACTCCCTCTCGAGGACTTCGTCATGACTGACATTCGCCTTTGCTACCAGACGGGAGCCAATCGTCCTCGCCATGGGCCTTGACTGAGGCAGTGAGCGTGCTACGTCGTCCAGGCGAGTGCTATATATGCTATGCATAGCGGTGTCTCATATTCCCCATATGCGGATTATTTGTTTCGCCCCTTATAGCTCGTCACGCCATCGTGCATGCTGCACTCAAGCAGGCAGGTAATATAGACAACGTGCGTGGAGCACGAATTCATTGTTGTGTCTGGGTATATTTGTCGTGGTCACCCGACCTGCCGGCGCATCGTTCGCGCTGTGGAGAATCAAACGTCAAGTACGTCTTGCGTTGTATCTTCGAGACGTATCGGCTGAACTCCGCATAGCCTCATCGGCATCCATCAAACCCAGTTGGTCAAGTTGCATTACGCAAAGTGAGGTAATCAAGGCCCTGCTGCGCGAACAACCGTGGACTCCACCTGACAAGCATGGGCCTCCGCCTCACGTCCGTTCTTGCGACCCTTGGTAGAGCGGTCTGCCTTCTTACCCTTCTTACCCTTGTGGACCTTCTTCCCAGTTGCGGGAGGTGCATCTTCGTCGCCAGGCACAGAAGTGTGATCGTGGTCTGCGGAGCTTGCCTCAGCCACGACATCGACGTCAGTGGCAGGGGCCTCCGTCGTCACCGTCTCACGTTCATGAGATTGTTCTTCGCCAGCGATAGCACCGTCGTCAGGTGGCAGTTGAGCAGCGGGCGAGTCGATGCTCTCCGACTCGCGTTCCTCGTCAACATGCTCCTCGGCACTTGGTGGTCGAACATCCGGGCTGACAGGGATCACCTCCGCGGGCGGGTCGTCGGCAGGCTCGACAGACAGTCCGGAGTGATCGAAACCTTGGTTGAGCTGTGTCAGTGGAGCGGCGGGCGGGTCGACTGTCTCCGCGTCACGATCCTCGGGAACATGCTGCTCCCCGCTCGAGGGGCGAGCATCCCCACTGACAGAGACGTCTTCCACGGGCGGGTCGCCGGCGAGCTCGACAGAGACAACCTCCCGGGCCACTTCGGAGAGTTGCTGATGATCTGGCGCCTGTTGAACGCCGATGGGGCCTTCGGCGGTGGCAGAGTTACCCGATTGGGCGACCGTTGAAGCCTCCGAAAGTTCTTCGGAGGGTTGGTTGGCAGCGGGACTGCTGTGGACAGTGGATCCTCCAGGCCTAGGTCCCATGTGGCCGTTCACCGGGCGCAGCTCGAGATCGCGGGCCTTGAGCATGTATTCGTCCATCTTGTCGGCGATGCGTTCGTTCTTGATGTATGTCGATAGATGGTCATGCCCGCCTTTCCCTGCACTTGCACTTAGCGCAGTTAGCTAGGCTACATTCACGAGGAACGAGGAACTTACGTGAATTTCCGTGCACGTCCCTCTGCATCCACCCATCCGATGTACATGAAGATCTCGGTATCTGACTCTTTGGCCCATCCGTCGACACTTCGCCGCGCAGTGAATCGGAGGCGCGTCCGAATCCTTACAAACCATGAATGTCAGGACCACATGTGTTGCAAAAGATACAACTTACTCATCCAGGGCTGCCGCGCTGCTATTGTCCTCCTCATCCTCTTCCTCAGGCTCATCCTCCTCATCCGTGTCCTCTTCGTTCTCCTGCTCACCCCTGGCTTTCCCCTTTCCCTTCGCTGCCCTAGTCTCGCGCATAGCCTGCTTGGCTTGCGCGGAAGCCTGCTCGAAGACATCCCAACCTTCGGGATCGTCGACCTTCATTCGCTCGATTGCCGCCGACTGAGCCACGGCAGCCAGCTTTGACAGGTCACCGCCCCTCGTCACTCCGTTGGCGGCCCCTGCCTTTCTGGCAGCCTTGGCTACCTCGGGATGGGCACGGATCCAGAAGTCTCGCGCACTTGCGGCTCGCTTGCGACGCTTCACAGGCTGCTGTGGGGGTGGAGGAATTTCGAGGAGGCGCGGCGTCGTAGAGACTTGTTCTTCAATCCAGGCGCGGTGATTTTCCATCCATTTGACTATTTTGCCCTGGGAAGGCTCAGTCACGAACGAGAACCATGATAATACACCAAACATACCCTCCGAGGATTGCCGCATCGCTTAGCACGCTCTGCCTCGGTCTCGAGGCGAACTGGTTCGCCAGGCTCGGCGACAATGCCGAGGACCTTCTCATCGAACTGCGCGGTGAACTGAGTGGCGACGGTCCGCGCCGTGTCGTTGTAGTTGCCGTCCGGTCCGGCAGCCTTCCAGGCGGCGAGAGCGGTGTCGACCAACCAAGAGTGTTGATCGATCCCACGCGCTGGATCGACAATGCAAGTGTAGCACTTCGGGGGACCAGCTTTGCGACGCATGATCGGTGAGTTTGCAGACCAGAGACGGGGGAGTTGTTCTGCTCACCTGCATTTAAAAGGGTGCCACCGACGGGCCACCCGGAGCATCGCTAAGCAATGAAACAAAGTGAGCAGTGTGCCACATCGAGCTGACAAAAACGGCACTTAGTTTACCACCGGTGGGTTCAGAGCGTGGTTCGAACAAAGCCACACAGGGACAGGGGCTAGGACAAAGAGCACATGAGTGGTGTCGCAAGGCAATGCGAGGTAATAAATTGGTGAGAATACACAGCATGGAACACAGAGGGTACACTACGCGCGAGAGACGAGCTGTACAGGGGGACATGGCAGACGGTAAAACTTAGATGCGAATACTTTGACGTAGAACTTGAGCGCAGTGGCTTCGACCGCGTCGAAGTGCTCCGGGTCGTCGCATTCCCCGATAGTGGTCGCGTTTGCTCGCACCATCTCGGGGACCTGTGGCCACGCACTCATGACCCGCAATAACGCCTGAAGGTTCGCTCGCCGACCCCGCCAACCTTCGTCGCCTGCCGGTGTCCAACAGAAGGCGGGAGATGAGACATCAACAACCGAGAACGCGGTTTGATGAACCGACGAGCGCCACACTTCAGCAACACGTTGTGCACGTTCCCACTGGCGAAAGGCGTCGTCCGAATGGTTGACGAGGAGGCTGTCGAGGGCGCGCAACTCGCAACGCCAGTTCGTTTCGTAGAGCTCCCAAAGCACCAGCTTCTGGAACCACTGGTTAGTTTTCGCCACCTCGACGCTGACTTTCATCCCGCGATACCACGACACGTCTACTTCGTTGTACGACATAAGAGATCCTCCTTTGGCGAACAGGCGACGTAGGCACTGTGAACGCTCGTAGAGATATTTGCGCTTCTGTGCCTCCGATGGGTTGTCGTTCCGCGGTGGTCCAACGCCACTGGCAGTGTTGTCGGTCTCGCCAGGCTCGTCGACACGATAATCGCCATAGAGAGCATGACGCCAATCGGCGATGCGTAATGGCGTGTCATTGATTGCGGAGTCCACGAGACGGTGCCGGCAATACTCACGGATGCGGGTGAAGTTATGGAGGTAACGTGCTTTGTGAGTGCTAGCCTGGAAAATGACGAAGGGCGGTGGGAAGTAGTACTCGAGGGCGACGGGCGGAGGGAATAGCAATGGAGACACATCGGAGAGGGCAGCCATCCAGTTCGAACTGACGGTGACGAGCTCGACAGGAGGAGCTTTGTAAGTGGTCGCAGGGTGTGGTTCCCGCAAGTTCTCTGCTCGACCCGCGCGCGTGCGTTTACCTCTCTTCTTCGAGTTGCGCGTCTGAGGTGGCGCCTTGGGCCCAGACAGAATCGCCTCAGTCAAGTCATCGCCCTTGAACCGTTTCGCTTCGCTTTCCGCGCCGTCAGCCCGAGGGACGACCTGAAGCCGAGGCAACGCCGAGGAGCACAGAAGATTGCTGACAAAGAGCACTGTAGGTTGCGTCCAGCGTCCCGGGTCTTGACATCAGGAAAACCCTCTTTGCGTAATTCGTGGTAATGTTCTAAAATTGTCAATAATACGCGGAACACGGCAGAACACTCAATAATACCTTGCCATTATGAATCCAACCATCACACCTCTCGTATTCGCGAGTATTACTCCGAAGTCGGTCCTTGTTCCTCGCATGTGCAATAATTTGCATGTATTCATATCACTGGGTAGTTATTGTCTATACAACTATGGACTGCGTAGTATTGAGCTCAAGGGTCGAAACTACATCATTCGGGACTGCAGGAGTCGTTCGCCTGGGGCCGAGCACAAATATACCTATGAGTATCCTCGGCCCATGCATATACCCAAGCAGGTACAAATCCGCCACAGCAGGTATAGGGTCCGCGTCGGCAAGCGAGACGGCGGGCGGGCAGGACAGAGAGGAAGATGAGTGAGAGGGACGGCGGGATAGCGAGATGGTGGGCGAGCAGGACGGCGGGCGAGGGGAGCGACAGCGAGTTCAACAACAGGTAAGGGGGGCAGCGGACACGTGAATCGGCGGGCGAGTGGAATAGCGGGTGGGCGAGCTAGGGCGAGGGCGAGGGCGAGAGCGGGTGATCGAGTCGGCGAGCGAGCGAGTTAGCAGACAAAACAATAAGAGGACGCCGTGGCGTACCCGTACTCAACAAGCCTACGCGCGCTGATACTCGGTCGATGAGCTGTGTTGTACCGGGCTTGATCACATCGTATTGGTGCGGCGAGCTGGCCCTTGTCGTACCGGTGCACGTCGTATCTGTATGTACTTGCACTTGTTGGGTAAACGTGCGCTGGGGCTGTCTCCGTCGTGTCACGGTGTTAGGCTCCATCCACTCGTCCTTGATGGGCATTCCCGGAGTCGAGACGAAAAGCGGGGTGCTCACCTGACCCGCTGGCCCTGCTGGACGCAGCCCGCGTTCCTCCCTGCATCTGAACCCTTCACGGGCCTCCAACGACGCTCTTAGCGCGTCGCTGGGGCTCGTTGCAGTTGCGTACAACGCAATCGTTGAACATGAGTGCCGGACGTACGATGACAAGGAAGGTGCGTACCTTGGCGATGCCCTCGACAACGACATTAGCGCCGAATTTGGCGAGTGGCACGATCTTGTGAGACTTGCTCTCGGAGCGGACAGTCCCTCGGATGGCGGGCGGATGGGTGCACAGGAGAGTGGGTGCGCGAGTGAGTGGATAGGTGAGAGTATAGGCCGGCGGACCAGCCAGCCCGCTGATCAGTAGTAAGTACATAAGCAAAAAAACGAATGGATGTGCCGCGGTCGGCTACAGCGTCGAGCTGACAAGGCGGTGCACTCACCTGAGTTTCGCGCCGTGCTGACCGCAACTCCCTGTCCTCCCCGCGTGCTAATCCTTCGCGAGCCTCCGGCGATGCTTTTGACGCGTCGCTGGGGCTTGTTGCGGTCGCGTACAGCGCGATCTTGGGCCGTGCAGGAGCCCGATGCACGCGCTCTCTTGTGCACGGGCCCGCTTAGTGTGTACTGGAGGTCGGCGGCGGGCAAACAAGGGCTAAGCAGAGAGGGAGGAGGGGTCTGACGTTGAACGTTGAACGTTGAAGGCGGACTGTGAGAGACTCGAAGTCCGGCGAGCGCGTGTGACGTGTCGTGGCTGAAGCGCTTAGCACTTCTCACGACAAGCCATATTCTCTGCCCCTCCCCATTCTCTGTCCCTCCCATTCTCCGTCTCTCCCCGTCTCTTTCGACTCGAACGCACCGCTTGCGTGGCTCTGGTAAGCCGTAGCACGATCATGCGGGCTCGGACTCACGCACCGCGCATGAAGGACCGGTTCCGAGCGACAGGATTGCGTCGAGCGCGACAAGAGTGGAACAAAGAGGCAAGGGTATGAGAGGAAGGCGAAGAAACACAAGCATGAGCACCTAGGAAGAGTGTGGGAAGGCTCGACGGTATGTTCGTTGTACTTACTACCCTTCTCGTTCGCTCACCAGCCGCGACGCACTTGCGCGTCGACCTGGCTGTCAGATGCTCTCTCTCTCGCCTACCTACAAGTGTGTTACCAACAACCTTGTCTACCCATCGCCCTCTTGCTCTCCCGCCTGTTCGCCTGCTCGCCCGCCTGCCATCTGTCGCGCCACCGCTTGTCTGGTCACTGGTCAGAGTCGTCCCCTCTTGCACGTTCGCTCTCGCCTCTCTGTCCGCCCTATTGCCATAAGACTTACCCTCTCGCCCGCCCATCTATGGTTTCACTTGCTCGCTCGGTGGCTCATCGGTCCTCTGGCTCATCCACTGGCTCTTGCCTGCCCGCCTACTCTCGCTGGTCTTATATGCCCATATTCTTCGCTCTGTCACATGCCCGCGCACCCTCTCGCCTGTGCACCCTCTCGCCCGTGCACCCTCTTGCCCGCGCACCCTCTCGCCCGTTCGCCCGCGCACCCTCTCGCCCGCGCACCCTCTCGCCCGCGCACCCTCTCACTCGCACACCCTTTTGCCCACGCCCCTCTCGCCCGTACTCTTGCTCGTGCATCTGCTCGCGCCCTCGCTAGTCCATCTGATCAAGCTGTCTACCCACTCTTGTCTGTGTCTAATCTATACTTTCTCTCGCTGACGCTCTCACGTGCCCCTCGTTCGCCCATTTGTCCCGTTCCCTGTCTCTCTTGCTCATGCTCCCGCTTACCTGTGGACCCGCAAACCCCCTTCACCCGCGCAAAACTCTTACCCGCTCTGGCGGGCCTGTATACAGGTGGGTACGAGTACAATAGGGATTGATTTCGAGTAGTGGACAAGTATATATCACGAGTAGCCTTTGCTGGCTGTATTGAATTGGATCACCGACAGTACATTATAATGCATTCCATTTTTTCTCCTACCTATGTGTCTGCGGAATGTGCTGCGAACCCTAAGAATAAAAACAATGATCCATATAATAGTGAGGAACCTGTCCTCTAATACCGACTGCATTCGCCACAATATCCTGTTATTCGCAAGTCGAGGTCGGGACCATAGCGAATAAAGCACTACTACAGCGAACACGTGAATGGCTACAATTACACATTTTTCGCAGTAATAATATGATATTCATTGTTATTCCTAAAAGAGGGTTTTCCTGATGGATGTGTACCGTCGGGGTCATACCATGACTTCGGCACGCGGGGCCAGGCTGGTTCGTCTTTGAGTTCGGTATTCCAATGACGAGGTCTGACCACCCGGCGGATACAGAGCCCAGCGGTCCATGGCCGTATGTACCAAAATGGAAGGCCGATACGATGAAAGAGTTGGGCAGCAGTATCGTTTCGGACGAACGCGCCAAGGACCTTCAACACAGAGGTGGCATGGGTGTGTGTGTTGGCGATCCGAGTGACAATGAAGGTATAATAAACCGTCAGACCGGACAGCTCGAGCATCAGACGGTGAGCCATTCTGGCGGTGACTAGAGCGTGCAGGTCGGTGCTGGGGAGTGCTCTGAGACGGTCCACAGCATTCCTCAGGAGGAGGCATAACATCGCGCCTAGCCGTCGATCAACTCCTGATGAGGCAGTGAAAGTCCCTGGGTCGCGACGCCGCGCGGCGGTTTCAGCCCCCTCGTAACGTGAAATGACCGCGATTGCGATTGTGCACATTTCAGTGAGGATCTCCCCCTTCAGATACCCAAACCCGAGAACACCGCATGTCCTCGACTCCTCCCACGGATCGTAACCCAGTCCTTCGTACACCTGCGACCCCGGCGCATACTCGGACCCTCGAAGGGGGATACAGGCGTGGTGAATGCATCGTTCGTTGTACAACTGAGGCCAGCGTGTGTACTCCTGCGGTCCCCAGAGGCCGTCACTAAATGTAACGATCTCTCGCCCGGAGATTCGCGGAAACTCGGGGATCCAGTCCATGCAGGGTGTGGTAATGACATTGCAGTCGTCATCGGCAATTGCTGCGCACTTCGCTTCGAAAGGGCCCAAGCTCAAGCCCCATTCTACAGATGTTTTCATTATAAAGCGAAGGAAGCCCGAGGTTGGAACACCGTACATACCTGATTCCGGTGACGCTGTGAGCACGAACGCGGTGATTTGAATAGGCCGGTGAAGATTCGCGTCCGCCATATCTTACGATGCTAGGCGTGAGTCATTGATGAATCAATTCAGTGAGCTCAACGAAAGACACGGGCCTCATACCTGCACATCACGTCAAATGAACAAACACCAAGCGTGCGACGTCGTCGGACCGCCGCCAACAGAATCGTCTGCACGCCGATGTGCGTCAAAAACCTTTCAGCCCATAGGACGAGTGATCCGTACCTTGATGAGTAGTCCGTTCTACTTACACCGCCTTCGTTCTCGGTCCCACTTCCAGTGACGACGTGCTCACAGCGGGCAGTCTGAGGCAAGCTGACTCTACCGGCCCACGCATCAGCAGCCTTCTGCGCCAAAATAAGTGATGCATACTCACTCAGGAGACGTGTAGCAGAGTCGCCCCGGACATGAGGATGTAGGTGGTCCCACGGAGTGGCGAAACGCAGGTTAACACCGCAAGGCATACTGTGACGCACAGACTTACGTAGTACGCGTCTTTCGGCTCTCCTAGACTGGCGTAGGCCGTGTAAATGCGGGAAATGTCTGAATACTTGAAGGTTCACGAGATATCTTGTAGTGTGCCAGTCGACGACGTGTCTTGCAGCTTGGAGCTTGACGAGGAGAAGCCAGGCCGCAGATATACCGCGCCTTAGCCACGTTCGCGCAGGAAGATCGAAATCTAACCTGGTCGCAGAACGATGCCTCAGAGGTTTCGGAGCGAGAGCGGAAGCAGAAATGTGAGGAGAACCCAGAGAATGCGTCGGCACTGTTGCGCGAGTGGAAGATGTAAGTGCAAGTTCGACTCTGGAAGCGCCTGGCAGCGTCTACCGCACCGAGGAGGAGGAGCGCCCGTACTGCCTGACCGTGTTCCCGCCGTGTTCTCACATTGCCCCCTGTACCAAGGTCTGGGCGGACTTACTACCGTGCTCGCCTCGTCTCTCTCCCAGCGCTCCGTGCCCCATCCCGACCGATATTTCCCTCTGTCACCTCGTAGGTAACTCGGACGTCCGTGTGTCTTGCACAGTGACTCTCGTTGACTCGTATGCCCTAACACGCCTCCTACAGGCATATCCCTCCAAGAGACATGCACTTGAGATGTGTAAGTCTCTTCGTTGTATCTGGATCATTTCCCTTATGTCCACTGCTCGCAGTTCCTGCTGGCTACCCCTCGTTCTGTATCTATCCGGTTGTCATGCATGAGACGTCCGTAAACCTGAAGTGCACCACTCTGTGAGACATTCATTTTGTGTTTCCGCGATGTACCTGACCTTGCCTTCCCGCCATATCAGGCGCAACATCACCTGAACATATACGCGAATCGGTCTCGAGTTCGGTGACCACCCTTCATCCGTTGTGGGGAGTGCCCCCACATAGGCCCAGACAGTACGTATATTCCCTCATTTAAGCTCCCTCCGAGCCGTGCTGTTCCCTCCGATCACAAATACCACTCTTTCTATCCCCTTCCGATACCCTATACATATTGTACTCATTGGACTTGGTACGATTCCGCATTAGTTACCATATATAGTAACCACGGACTCTTAGTCAGCTTTCTGCGGCATACAGTGGCACGAAGACATGTACATACCTTAGTTCGCCCCCACTCCGAATCTACGGCTGCGAGCCTGGCTCGCATCCATTCTTATCACATTTTCTGGAGCTGAGGGCATCTCCCCGAGTTGGTCATCAGTGATCTACTCGGGCTGTCAAGAATCTTTCGGACGAACGCAGCGCCACGTAATCGGGGACAAGGACTCGCGGAACGAGTACAGGGATTTGCAGAACGAGCCTAGGACCTCGCGGAACGAGCATAGGACCCCGCGGAACGAGTATAAGGATCAGCAGGACTTGCTTAGGAGCTCGCGGAACGAGCATAGGAACTCGCGGAACGAGCATAGGAGCTCGCGGAACAAGCATATGAGCTCGCAGAACGGGTACAAGGATCAGCAGGGCTAGCTTAGGAGCTCGCGGAACGAGCACAGGAACCTGCGGAACAAGGAGGGCGACCACGGAACGAGAACGAGGTGACCACGGAACGAGTTCAGCAAGCGTAGTGACTGCAGAGCGAGAGTGAGGCACCTTCGGAACGAGGTCAAGGTCGAGACAGGACAGAGTCCAAGGAACGAGTCGGAAACAGAGGGATTTGCAAGGCTTGGAGAACCGAGGACGAGGTCGGCGAGCCTGAGGCGTCGTTGCGAGATCACTCCCCGGCACGTCTCCCCTCCACTCTCATAGTACACCCCCGTCCACTCATGTCACCTCTACCCCCGAAGCAACGGATCACCCCACCCCTCGAACATCATCGCGCCCGGGGTATCCCACTCCCGAGCTACACACCGTTGTTCCACATCTGTGCGTATTTCTTGTTTTATCTTGCGCGCATTCTCTCATTTCGTGCAGATCAACACAGCACGATCAAAGTCGCCATTCGGACACGCATTGGAATGCAAGGCGGCTTGTGCGCCCCCTGAGTGGTATGTAACCCGTGTAGCGCGCTCGCTCCTCCCATTCCGAAAAATTCATGTCATCCAGCGAGCAGGTATGCCGGCCGCCGCTAATTCCACCCTTCGCCCGGCCCGCCTTGTCTACGCGATCCTTCGACGCTTTCTCTGTTGCATGTAGAGTTGTGCCCAGTATCGAATGACCAATGTGCTCTCTGTGTCTGTCAAAGCATCCCGACACACACGTCGACCCAGCCGATCGCCACTGGCAACGATCGCTTTGACGCAGAAGGGCCGCTTTAACCGGCAGTGTTCGCCACCCGCCACGATCGCTTTGCCCCGCAAATATCCCTGCGCCACCACACGTCCAACTCTTGAGCTCCGATCGCGACCGGCGCTGTGGCCGGGTGGTATCGTGACGGTCTCTACACGTTCGTGATCAAACTGAGAGTACCCCCACCACACTCGATGCCGCGAAGGAAGCGCCAGAAGACGAACACGTACGTTTATGTGGATGACGGCGGCGAACTCATACCCGATGGCCCAGCGACCTTGTCTCTCGGCGCCGATGGCAAGGAGACGACCGAGTACTTGTCCCCAGGCCTGCGCGTCGAGAAACGAGGCACAGCAAGTACTTTGCCACCCGAGCCTCCGTTGCCGTCGCTGCTGGAGACGTTGGCCACCGCGGATGTGGTCCACCAAGACCCCGAGCTTCCTGAGGCCACTGTCGAGGATCAGCCGCGTGAAGAGGAGGGAAGCTCGAAGAAACCACGAGCTGTGAGAGTTCCATTGTGTACCGGTCCTCGGTAATGTTGACATTGCTCACAGACCCCGCATTCCATTACGGCCACCTTCTTGGAGACATGGGCGCAGAAGCTCCTCAATGTCTTCCGGCGTCGCGACACCGATGCAAACATTGGCAAACCGTGCCACCAATGCAAGTCGAAGGACGCTCCATTTCGCTGCACGGAATGTTTCAATGCCCCGCTCCTTTGTCGCCCGTGCATGATCAACGCCCATACTTGGAACCCTCTACACCGCATAGAGCGATGGACGGGAGCCTTCTTCGAGCGTATGCAGCTGAGTGAACTCGGCCTCGTCTTCTCTGTCGGCCACCACGGGCGTCCGTGTCCTTCCTCGTTCGGTGACCCGCCGAGCAAATTAACAGTCGTACATACGACAGGCGTTCACACGTTGTCGGTTCAGTACTGTGAGTGTCGTAAGGATCAACACATCGAGGAGCGTCCTATCCAGTTGTGGAATGCAGGTTTGTGGCCCGCGTCATTCTCGCGGCCACAGACCGTCTTCACAGTGCATGTACTCCGGTTGTTCAGCCATCTCACGTTCCAAGCCAAAACTACTGCACACGACTTCTATGGTACGTTGCGAAGAATGACCTCAAATGCGTTCTTTGAAGATGTCAAGGTATGTTCGTTATGCGGGATGCAGCAACCGGCTGACCTCTTGTACCTAGGATCGATATCGGGAGTTCATGACGGCGCACCGACAATTCCACTATGTCCATACCTTGAAACGGTTTGCACTTGACGTCAAGAAGAAGCTCGACCCCGGTTGTCTAGCCTTGCGGTGCCCGGCATGTCCGCACCCCGACATCAACATGGATGTCAACTGGAGAGACCGTCCTGACAACGAGCGGTACAAGGATGCACTGCATTACGCCAAGGACGGGAATTTCAGCCTCAGCCAACACGACAAGAAGATGGATCATGAAGACCTGCCCCTGATGGATGGTGCCGCATACTACGTCAACAGCAAGGATTATCGCGACTATCTAGAGAAGATGCAGGTATACTCGGATGCGCAAGACGAGACCGGAACGTGCAGCAATTTCAACGCCCTCTCCGATCGTTACAAGGGCAAGATCAAGTCTGGGCAGGTCGGGTTATCGTGCACACGGCACGGCTTCGTTCTCCCTTGCGGCACCGTTGACTTACACGTCGGTGAGCGGTATGCGAACGTTGATTACGCCACACTCTCGGGCCTGCAGTGGTTTTTGTCGCTCTTCCTCATGATTGGGTCGTACGACGTCCACTGCAAGTATGGCATCAACTGGTGGTCACGTCTCAAGAACATCGCGTCCGTCCTACCGTCGATCCCAGGGGTTTCGATGGCCAGAGAGGCATGGCCTGCCATCCGTCGCTGCGTTCCTAAGTGGCACCTGGCGTCGCATACGGGGCTGTGCCGCTTTTTCTTCTCTTTCTACTACACGCCTGGTGTCGGTAACACAGATGGGGAATCTGTAGAGCGCCGTTGGGCGGTGCTGAATGCCATCGGACGTTCGGTCCGCGAGATGGGCCCAGGTCATCGCCAAGACGTGATTGATGCACACAACTCGGATTTTAATGCACAGAAGACGTTCAAGTTGGGTGAGTCTCATGTGAACGTGAAGAAAAATACCCTCTGATGTCGGGACAGCGCGACATTTGCAATCCAAACTCACGGACGCACATACATTTTACCAGAAACACCAAGAACAACTCGACGATTTGGAGGCCACTTTGCACAAAAACGGTCGGCCACTCGCACAGTGGAAGATTGAAGAAGCCGAGTACATCGCGCAGCAGACGGACAGAAACTTCGACACGAAGAACAAGCTCAAGAACCCTTATCAGCCTGCCCCAGACGAAGGTAAGTAAAACGCAACTCTCATCTACACGACACTCACTCCCTGCAGCGCCAACCACGCAAGACATCCTGATGCAGCTCAAGACGGAACATGCATCTGGTCTTGAGGCTGAAATGCAGGCTCACGCAATCAAGCGCAAGGTGGACGAAATGGAGGAGGTCCCGAATGCTCACGCGAACCCACGTGATTTAGGTGAACTTCTCATGACCGCATTGGACCTAGAGCGGAAGCAGTGAGTGAGGCACGACGGATGTTGGGCAGTGCTGACGATGTGTACGTAGAAGGATGTTGAAGGCCAAGGTTGTGGCATACGAGAAGGAACCGTCATCGGAGCTGTTCAATGACATCGAAAACGAACGCGACCAACTTAATGGGGAGATCAAGGACTGGCTCATATGGCAGGCTCGGGTCATGGGCGCCCAGTTGTTGTCCCTAGAGGCGCAACTTGACCAGAGCGGATGGGTGGGAAGTACGGCGGGCCACGCAGAGGACATAACAATCCTAGTGCCCTCTGCATACCCCTCCGTCATCCGTCGGCTGGCCGAGTTCGCGCCCCTACTCACGGCTGAACGACGTCTGCGGGAAGCTCACGCGCACGATACGCTGAGGAAAGTCCGCCAGAAGCTTCATTTTGAGGCATTCTACAAACAACAGAACGCCGGTACCTTCGGTCAACAGGCGCACACCAGGTATTCGAAACTAAGGGCAACTGAAAGATCGAAAATCGAGTCTCTACGCCAAGAGTACGAATTCACTCGCCTGAAGGTTGCCCGAATAGCGTGCACGGGGAACCCATGTACCCTAGAGCCCCTGCGAGAGGAGGACTGTCGTCCACCTGTAATCGCGGAAGAACGACCAGGTAGGAAGCATGAGTCTGTGTGTTGGATCTGGCGAGACCAGACGTACCATGGGTCGAGTCTGGAGAAGTGGGCGCTGGAAGGTGAGTGGGAGTGTAGCAGTCGATGAATACGGTATGACAAAGGTATCGTCCAGCTACACGTGTAGAGTGGTTTCGCGCGAGCGCGCGGACTGCACGTTGGAGGGAAGAAGTCGAGATTGTGAAGGAAGAAATGCGGCGGGTCCAACGTTTCTTCGCATATTTCATGCGGTTGTGGGATGCACGCGCGTCCACATTCTGCAGTAACCAAGAAGAGCGAGGGGCGGCTGCCTACGCGGCGAGGTGCGTTGAAAGCCTTCCGATAGGCTGCTGGTTAATATCTTGATAGACAAGCGGCGATGTATTCACGGCTTCTTCGGGAAGCACGGGCGCGCTTTCCAGAGTCGGAATGGATTGACGTGACATATGGAGTCACACCTCTGGCAGTGAATGCTGCAGACACGGTGGAAGACGCAGCATATAATTGAGGTTAGATCATGGTGTGGTGAGACTCGGAGAATGGGTGATATTGTCGACACCGGTTCAGCGACAGAGGCTGTACTACTTTGCCTTGTACTATATAGCATGTACTACTGTAGCATGTACGGTACTAGATTAGCGTGTACTACACCTTGTACAACAGCAATGTGTACAACAGCATTGGCGTGTACTGCATTCAGTTGTACTACAGTGGTGTATACTACACTGGGTTGTACTACACTGGGTTGTACTACACTGGGTTGTACTACACAGGGTTGTACTGGTGTCGGTTGTACTACATTAAGTTACACCATTGGCTTGTACAACAGTGAGGTGTACTAGACTACGGTGTACTAGACTACGGTGTACTACATTGTACTACAATTGACTACAGTACAGTAGGGCACTACTGTCACAGGGAATTTGTAGTGCAATGTTAGTAGCTGAAAGTCTAGATGAAAGGTACAAAATTGTACACGAAATCTAGAAGGGTTGACTGAGACCATTGGGGCGTACAGCCTGATGCACCGATGGTGCGCGCTGCCTTGCGGCTCCGAGCTTGGAGTCGTTCCTGGCAGCTGAATCGTCAGGCAGTTTTGCCACGGAACAAGCTTCAAGTTCGCGTGATACAATGAACCATGTGGGCGGCCTCGTACGACTCTATACTAGGCCAGGTGAGATCTTTGTCGGTCAAGATACGAGCGCGTCGGTTACTGACACTGCATCTACTCCCTTCGGCGAAGAAACGAAGATACGGGTGCCGGTGACAGGAGCTGTTCTCAAATGTTCCGATCAATGAAAGTGCATATTGTGGCATGATACGACTTTGACATAAATCACTAGCTCGAGTATGACGCCGCCGGACAAGCCATCACACCGCCTCCGTCAACTTCGACTTCCTCAAAATGGAAGACTGCTGCGCGTGCATTGCGCACGTATACAAGGAATTCAGTCATGTGCCGCCGTCGACCGTTGCAGGCAATCAACGATAACGGAGGGGCCCTGGCTTGTCGTACGGGTGGGTATCCATTAGTCTGCTGGCTCATGGTTGTGGACGAAATGCTGACGGATCTCTGATGTGCATTGATCGGGTGCATATACAAGGTGCGAATCGCATGCTATTGACATTTGGATGACAACAGTGGGGCGCTCTCCTCATCATTCCATCATATGGAATGAAGGTCAGTGCTGCGTATGTCATCCTATTGACAGATAAAGGTGAATGATATGGCACAAATATAACCCTCAAACATCACTATAAGTCGTTAGGATTTCCGGCACTGGTACGACATCTGCACTTCGAAGAACACTCACAATGAGCAACAACACCTCTACTAGTATCAGTGCGCAAGCCTATCAAGAGGAGCTCAATCTTGTGTGAGTCTGCATTTGTGCATCATAGCTGACCACTAACAGTAGCTCTACAACCCAGGTTTTCCCAAAACTGTGCCATGATGGCTGCACTCTGTGAGTAGTGTTGCTTATGTCTTGTGCAGATGTTTAATGAATCTAGGCTTCTACCTATTTGATTATTGCTTGACTATTGACCAGCAAGCTAAATTCTTGTGGAACCGCAAGGTGTCCATTCCATCGATTTTGCTAGCAATCCTGCATTTGTCAACACTGCTCAGTGGTATAACCAGCATTGGGGTTGAATTTGCCCTTGGTTGCAAAGTATGTTGTGCCCTGTCCATATCCAATACTTGCTGATTAGTGTTGTTACAGAGGTTTGCTACAGGAGTAACAGACATGATCATCTGCTCAATGTTATGTTCTATAGCCAAATGGCCTGGTACTATGCCTCAACTGTAGCTGCAATTGTCTTCAATGTTGCCACAGCAGGTATGTTCTTGATATGCATCATTGACAAAGTAGCTAATTCTATGGTCTTAGCCATAGCAGCTTTGCGTGTCTACGCCATTAATGGAAGGCATTGGCAACTCCCTTCATTGATTTTTACACTATTCCTTCCAGAGATTGCAGCAAACATGGTATGCATTCATGCACATTGGAAAGATATGCCTGTACTCACATGAACTTGCAGTACAATATGGTGGCTGCATACATTCTCTATGACCCTCAATTTGGATGTACAATATCTATACACAGCTTTGCAGTGTATGATGGGTAAGTCATTGCATACCATGATTCAAAAGTTCTCATGTATGATGTAACAACTGAAACTTTATAAGCTGTAAGTAAAGTCTTCTGTTATGTGTATCCTAAGATCAACACAGGCTTCTGCAGTTACACCTGCTTCTGCAGCCACTGCCACTACTGCACACATACTTGTGCTGGTGTCAACATGGTATCACACATTCACATTGAAGAAACTGGCCCATACAATTGGGGAGCAAATTCCACTGACAACACTGCTACTCCGTGATGGTAAGTCAGACATTCAATCTAATGATGTACACAATCACTGAAGTCAGATCAGGCACTGTATACTTTGGGTGAGGCAATACATAGTCAGTTGCAGGCTCCAATTCTGACTTGATCTGTCATGGCAGGGCATTAGTTGTTGTGGACATCCTGGAAATTGTATCTCATTATACATCAGTGAGTGTCACATCATTTCAAAGGAATTCCTTGGCTCAATATCAATGTCAGGCATTAATAGAAGTAACTGAGCTAGCAATCAGGTGAGTACTTGAAATTAGATGCTTGTATTCAATATTTTACATGCATTCCAGCTTCACAACAGTGATCTTATCCCACTTCTTCCTCAACCTTCGCAATGCAGCAAACCCATCTCAGGGGGTAACAACAGCTTCTATGTCTGATCTTCACTTCACAGGGCCAAACAGCCTTGGTGGCCAAGTCATCTCCAATGTGGATGAAGATGTCCTTGAGGAATATGTAGAGGATGAAGGATATGTTGATGAGGGAGGCCTCCCACTGGGTAATGTGGATGGACAAGACATTGTCCCTGATGAGGTCATGGATGAAGATAGTCCCTGAGAACTTGAAGAGGACTCTGTATTGGTTTCTCTGTCATGAAGCACTGACATATATTGTCACTGAATCAGTCATGTAGACCACATACTCAGCACTGATAAGTTATAACTACTAGATGTTCACAAGTGAACATCCCAACAGATGGCTCAAATTGATGAGAGGATAGAGTCTCCTTTGTTGGCCATTAATCAGTTCCTGCTGAAGTGCCAGCTGTGTGAAGAGGTATGGACCTGCCACAATCACATACTTGACAAATCCACAAAAATATACCACATTGCCTCAGGACCTATGTCAGGAACTTGAATAGATAGGAGAACCATTTGCTGGAAACTGCATCCAGTCACCACCAATGATTGTGCTGAGCAATGCATTGTGATTGAGCATGATGATCATACAGTGATGGGAGAGTGAGAGTGACGTACAGATCCTGTTGGGCATCAGCCAAACCATAAACACACAAAACAGACAGCTGTGATCCTATTATCGTACCGCACATGGAGATGTCCCAACCTCTGCGTTGTAGATGAACATATTATTTTCGCTGATGAAGTTCAGGGACATGGCTTCGCATCTCGCACTGTAGAATCTACTAAGTAGCTTTCACGGGCCCAGAGTCCTGTATGGGAACATCAGCTTGGTGTCGCGCCACTCACAGAATGGACAAGCAACACACGTTCACTGTGATTGTACGAGCAGTGAGCTTCAGTAGCACCCATGCGTCGAACTGAGCCCCTCGTAGGACCGGCGTTGACATGGACATCTCAGGACACACAATTCCCGCTTAGGTTCAGACAGGGTATCGTCGTGACCTCGGAGCCTGCTGCGAGCACATCGATCATGCCAGCACCCGGTGCTCTACAAGCCGAAAGCGAGTACGTATACGCCTCCTGACCCTAAGATGCGACAGCTCCGTGGCACATGGCCATGACTACAGAAGTCCCAGACTGAGCTCCAGGTCCGCTGGTGAGGCAGGACAGCAGTATGTGCGTGAAGGAACATGCATGCACGGAGGTTGGTTCTCCGAGCTCGACCGAATGAACTCTGCGATGTACGACGATCCTCGGCCGCAGACGCTATAGGAGTTACAGGCGGTCAGTAAGCATACAAACAACAGGGAGCAACACTTAGAGTTAGGGTTGCTCAAAGTGAAGCATAAGCCGGCTCGTAAGCCAGCCCGTAACACAGGTTGTAAGACAAAAGTTGAGTATCAAAGAGCGGTACCATCGACAAGAACTATCGACGAAACAGTCCTAGAGATCCATCCAGGACTGGAGGCCACCGTGCAGAGTGTGTCCAATTGACTTGGATCTGCAGAGCCGTGAACAAAGCGGAGCGCCGCCGGAGAGCACCTCGCGTCCGACCGACGTCCAGATAAGTCGGGGCTCCCTTGTCCGATGCTGAGCACCGAGATGAGGCACATTGCAGCACTGGCTCCAGTCAATGTACGCCCATCGGATACCCACGTCCACCGTGCCAGTCGCGCCGGGCGATGCGGCATACGATGACGCAGGTTCTTCAGAAAACCCGAATACAACCGTTCAAGTATCTCGATACGTCGCCTCGGAGCCCTTTAGATCATGAGATAACGACTCATACAGCCTAGCTTCGCGATCGTACACAGAGCCGGATACAGACTCGCCGGGTTATCGAGCCCTAAAGGTCAGAGGCTGCCCGAGAGCCCGCGCACGAGGGCCTCCACGCCAGTGCTCCGCGGGCGGACTACACACTCGAACGGTTCAGGGTGGCTATACGGAGGCGTCAGCTTCGCTATCCAGGACGAGGTAGTGTAGATATTGCGGAAGGGCGAGGGGAAATGCAGGCAGAACGCACCTGATTCCACCGTTCACGAACCGAGCCGGGGGGACGACGGGCCCGCCGTCGTGCACGGGGGGCGCGACGTCGAACGCGGCGAGGACGGACACGCACGCGAGCCACATGGACGCGTCGGCGAGGTGGAGGCCTGGTGGGGGTGTCAGTGGTGGCCGGGGCGGGCGCGGAGACAGAGACGTGCCTGGACATATCCTGGCGCGTCGCGATCCGTGTGAGCACAAAGCGGCATTTGAGAGAGGCGAAGCGGAGCACGCACCGACGGCCGTACCCGAAGAGGTATTTGCGCGGGTCGAACTGTTTCTCCTTCCCTAGGAACCGCTCTGGTGCAAATGTGTCCGGCTCGGGGTACGTAGTTGGATTGTGGAAGAATCGCCTGTGTCAGTGCGAGTTCAGCGGTGGCCATCGAGGACGGAGGACAGCGGAGGTGCACGCACCAGTTGTTAGGGACGATGATCGAGCCCTTGGGTATGAAGTACCCGTCATGCACGTCGTCCTCGCGCACCACGTGTGCAAGCCCTTGCCAAAGAACGAACGACGTTCCTCTCCGTTAGCCCCAGACAAGCTACTACTCAGATGGGGGCACTCACCGAGCGGGCCGAACGTGTAGAAACGCATGATCTCGAGGTAGAGCGCTTCGCAGTACGGCAGGCGCGCACGGTCGGCGGGCGTCGGGAGGGCGTCGTGCCCGAGCACGGTGTCGAGCTCGGCTTGGGCGGTGCGCTGCTCCGCCGTGTGGCGCACGAGGCCCAGGATGAAGCAGCTGATGCCTGCTACGGTCTACAGACACAGTGCGCGTCAGGATACGGACGGGGAGACAGACGGAGAGGACGGGACTGACGGTGTCCGCGCCGCCTGAGTTGCGCGGTGTGGTGAGCCACGCTCGGGGCTTTGAGGGAGGGAGGGACAGACGTACCGCTGTAGATCCCGGCGGCTGCCCATTGGATTGTGCGTTCTTCCTCTGGGGAGAGCTTCTGGGAGTCGAGATGGCTCTGGGTGAAGGAGGGACGCGCGACGCCTGCAGCCTTCACAGGAAAAGGAGTCAGTTTCGATCCGACTGATTTGTTCGGGCCAGGCGCACCATCTGCCGCTTCACGAGCTCGAACGGGGCCCGCAGCATCTCCTGGAGGTAGTCGTGGTACAACTGTGCCTTCCGCTTCCACGCCGCGCCGGGGAACCAGGCGGGCACGCAGCGCACTTCGAGGTCATGGTCGGTACGGGACGGTCACGGAGGGAGGGGGAGGGACTGACGGACGGGGAAAACGTCGACGAGGAACGCGTTCGGCATCGTCGCCTCCGAAAAGCCGTCCATCGCGTCGTCGACGAGCTTGACGAGCTCCTTGCCTCCGGGGTCCGAGGCCCGGTAGCCGTACGCCAGCTGCAGGACGAGCCCGCCTGCGAACCTGCGTGTCGCGTGAGCGGCGTGAAGTGAGCACATGGAGCGGGAGGGGGCGCACCGGCGCGTGTGCTCGACCCAGTCGCGGGGCTCGGCGAGGACGTGCTTCAGGAAGACGTTGGTCTCCTCGTGGAGGACGTGGCTGAAGGCGTCGATCTTCGCCTTCGTGCCCATGAAGTGGCTGAAGAGCCGGCGGTACTCCGCCCAGCGGTCGGAGAAGGGGATGAGCGCGGGCCCCTCGTCCCAGCCGACGAGCTGGCCGCCCATGACGAGCGTCGGGCGGTCGCTATAGAGGACGCCTTTGCGGTCGAGCATGTCGATGGCGTACTGGGGCTCGTTGAGGATGACGATGTTCTGGCCGAGGGCGCTGATGTGCACGATGCCGCCTGTGAGGGAACGGTGGTATGATCAGTCGCGCACGTCAGTTGTGAGGGTGATGTCAAAGCTGGAGGGCTGATACCGGACATTACTTGCAGACTCTGTCAGCGCAAAGACAGCGCCGGCGCAAAGTTGCAATGACTGGCATGGAGAACGCGAAGGAGAGTAGAGCTACGCGCACCGTAGATGTCGCCCCATTTGGAGAACGTCTCCCATGGATGGAAGCTGGGGAAGTCAAGGAGGTTGCCAATCAGCGGGAGAGGTCGCGGGCCAGGAGGCAGGGGGGCGGGGGCCGGCCTACAACGATCGCGCGGTAGGCAACATAAGAGACGACGGCGACTGCGACGGTGAGGAAGGCAGCGAGAACGCTGGAGGTGTCCAGTGATGAGAGGGAGGACATCGTCGATGGTCAGGATACGCCGTGACAGCGTGCGGGAGGGCGGCGTCTCGAGTGTATAAGTATATCTGGTTCTGCGTTCTTCTCGCCCACATGATGAGATAAGTACAGAGCTCCATCTGCCATCAATTGCAGTCAGACGCGCTAATCCGAACGGAGGAGTGACCGTGTCCGGGCTACCTTCGCACGCCATGCCATCACTAGAGTCGCCCGATTTGGCAACAATCTGGTTACTGGTAAGTAGACCCAACATTCACTGCAAGTTCATGCTCCATTCTAGACTGAAAAATCATAGCAGCGTGTATATGAACCGCCTGTAGTCTGTACAATGAGTGCTGCTTCTCCGCGTTGTGCCTACGTCTCAGTGGTGCCCATCGCCGTATACCCATCCGATCGCCGACGAGAAAGGTACTTAGTGCCGACTAAGGCATCTCCTCAGGCTTTCGATTGCAGCGCGTCTCGGTCGCAGTGTTGCTCTACGTATGTCATCTTATTCCTCTCGTCATGGGTCTCCCCTCGGACGTGCTTCTCGACAAGGGTTGCTTCAATATTATTCTTCCCTCAGGGTCTCTTGTTTCTGTTTCATCCGAGTCTTCGAGCCACTTCAGCTCGCTCTCGAGTCTCTGGCACCGCACCTTTCGACCACTTCGCTTTGCGTATACAGATCTGTCGTCGTGCGCGCCCGGTGTGACGTGTCGCGACCCATGTGCGCAACCCGGGCGACATTGGGTACGTCCCTGGGCCCCCTTATATTATGCCTATATCATACCACTGTGCGCTGACCTTGAGATCAACAAACAAGGACAGCGCGTGGTTTGGACAGGCGTACCTCGTTACCTCCCCATCGCCTACGCGCCCCACGGGGCGGGATCCCCCTGGTGAAATCCCCGCTTTTGTAGCGTACTTAAGTCCTTCTTCCTCTGTTTATCCTGGATGTGATCCCCTTCTCCGTTTGTTTGAGCCTTTGAGGCCAGTGGGCTGCCAATGTGTGTCCAATCTTCTCGGCGGCTCCGGTTCTCGTGCTGCCTCGTATCGCAGCTCGTCTCGATGATCTCCCTGACTGGATATATGTAGTATCGCCGAGCTTGCCAGTGGGCGGACAGAAAGCCGCCACCCTGCGGAAGTTGGCATTTTCGCAGTGTTTGTGGCCTTTGTAGTGAGTACGTAGCGTTGTTTCAAAGGTCACCTCAGAGGGGGATTATATCATGGCCTTCCTGCCGTCGTGCGTGTGATCGATCAACGAGCGATGATTTTGATGCAATACATTATTATGTATGCAATGCTTTCGTGCTCTCACGCATTCAAGGAAGCGGGAGCTAGGGCCTCAGTTGTCCCCATATTCCGTTGAACCCCTGCTCACTCGTTCCTATTGGATGGTTGATATCATGACATCAGGCGGTACACGCGACAGGTGTTAGGCTTTCATGTCTGCATGCGCCAGACCAGCAGGGCAGGCACTGACAGTACCATTACATTGTACAGCGGGTTCCCATAACTTACACAGGTGATGATCAGGGCAATGAGTGGAATGTAGCATTGACAGCGTCCATCTGCCAAACGGAAGTGAGAGAAAACGGCTCGATCCGACTCGTCCCACAAGTAACTCCATTTGCCCACCGCCGCGTACAATCCCGGCATTCACTCGGTTGGTCACACCAGCCGATCCTAAGATACGGGGACGTCAACGTACATTCAAGGACGACAACATGTAGACAATCTGTCAGCGACATGGGGCACTCACGGAGTTGTCCGCAGTCTCCGAAGCCTTGATCTTCTTGTCCAGATCACCGAGCTCGAAGCTTCGGTCACGGCCGCCGGGACGGTCCAAGCTCCTCAGGAGGTCGACGTGCACATGCTCCGTTGTGGTAGCCCCCGAGGACTCGTCCAGAGTGTCGTCGAAGCGGCCGATGGGGCCCGAGCGGAACACCAGCGCAGATCGTCCAGTCGGCACGCGCGATTCGATGGCCATCGACGAGCCAGTCCCGATGTGACGGAGGTGATCGCGCGCGTTCAGCGTCGCCAGCAGACTGTTCACGTAGACTACATGCGAGTTGTACGAGTCAGGCGAGGCGGAGCAAGGAATGGATGGACGCACTGTGTACGGTGATGAACTCGAGAACCATTGCCCAGATTTCACCTGGCCGGACGATCAGCTGTAAAGCGTAGCCGAAGTAAGTGATCATGTCCGCGAGGGTCTGCTGCAGCGGCAGAACATACAACAATTGTTTGTACTGCGACCACGACACTGACAGAAGCGTAATAATATACGATTGTCAGATCGGCGTCCGCGCCGTCGATATGAGCTGAACTCACGTCGTCAGGACGAACCGGTTGACAGCATACATGATGAGCATCTTTATGAGCTTTACGGAACTGTCGCATTGAGAGCTGCATTAGCAAGAGCGCGATATCCTGATAATGAGCAGCGCACCTTCGGAAGTCGGTCGTCGTTTCGTAGAGCGCGACACATAACGTGGTGGCAGTGACAGCATCTGCTGCCATCCGAACACAGAACAGAGGGATCATTGAGATGTACTATGAAAACATCTATGAAAAGCGGAGGCTGAAATTGAACTGATGCAGACGTACGACGGCTTCCTTGAGAAGATACAGCTGCCATATCTGAAACCTGTTGTCCAAGCGTTGTTAGACAACAAGCGAGACGTTGGAAAGTGCCGCTGAGCATACAGTTTGTAGGAAAGCGCTACCGAATGCAGATGTCACAAAATATCAAGGTCGCTAGGACGAGAAGTAAACGTACTGATTCCGAATCCTGCACCACGGCTCATCAGCTTGTAATATCAGCGATGGCTTGCTGCTCACCGAGCTGAGCCAAAATCAAGACGATCTATTGATTCAACATGATATTGAGCGGTGAGCGATGACACGTACGCCAGAGAAACGTACCATGACCGTTGTGATAATCAATCTCCATCTTCCTTTCAGCACTAAGTGAGCGTACAGTATAAGCGCGAGCCAGCCCTTATGCATGACCTGTATAAGTACACTCACACTGGTATAACGTCCTCGCAAAGAAGCTTCATGAATTGTATCCTCGTGAGAAGGATTCCATTGCGACAAACGGCGGATCAACACTTGCCATTGGACTAAGAAGCAGGTGACGACCTAACAATGATTGTCAGTCTTCGAATAGGTCTCTTTGTCACTATGCGGATGCGCGCACCCCAACAGTTGTCGCCGCCTGACATAGGATTGATCGTGTCAGCCTCGTCATAGGCGAAAGAACGCAGTAGACACATACGTAGACAGACCTGTGTAATACAACGGCCGTGTCAGCCCTTTTTGACATGCGTAGTGCACTATAGTACCGACTTACCATTCCCCGTCAGTAAGTAAAGCCACATCAGTGTAGCTGAAAACCTTAAGACGTCAAAGCGTTCAACAGAGAACAGATGTGTGGTGTAGAGACGACTGCTCACAAGGTAGTGCCACACAGTGTGACACACTGAACACTTGATCAACACCGATTTACAGGCACTGAAGTGAGGTCACGACTTACCAAAAATCGAATGTACTGTCGACAAGCAACTGGGATTTGTGAAGGTCGGTCATCCCAAAGTAACAACTGGTTACGCTAGCCAAAACATACAACAATACTAGGACCTGTCAAGTTACTGTATATGAGCTTTGATGTTTCTGACTGACCGTCTCGACATGCTTACCAGTAGCCTCAAGTAAATACGATCTTTCTCATATCGAATGAAGTACAAGTAGCTCTGCAGAAGAACGGCGCCAAGTGTCAGCTTTGACGCAAGAATTTGAATTACAACAAGGTGCGTCCAGACAGACCTGCAAGACAGAGAGTCCATAGAAAACCAGCATAATCTGGCAGCATGCCAACGATCCACCTGTTTCAACGGAGGGTCATCATCGTGATCAAGGTGGAACGAATGGTGCTACCTACCATATGTCTGCTGGAAGATTGACTGCGAGACCGGCGTGGGACGATTAAGCACTGGAGTCTGTTCGCCAGACATGATTGAGGGTCTCAAAGCGTGTGGGACAAGCCACTCCGCACAGGCGCCACGAAGGCGAAGTTATACCTCGACTACCGGAGACGAATATAACTCACTCCATGGGACGTCTTCTCTTCCGGCAACGGGTGGCACTCGGGTTCTCTCCGGCGGCGGATGATGGAGCGACAAGGTTTTGCAGTTTGTTGATTTGACTTGGAACTCGCTCCCACCGAATCATATGGCCGAATCGGTCCATTGTACCATTGACAGAACCTTATAGACACAAGGAGCAGTGCATGAGATTTGTTGAACTGCATTCCAAATATTTGTGCGAATCGGCTTCCGAGGCCGGGCCCGCATCGGTGAATCTTCCCAGCTCTCATGTCGCACGGGGCCGCCGATGCCCATGAGAGCGCCTAGGCTGTCTTCGCGCCGCACTACTTCGAACTCGATGCCGTAAGTACTTACTGCGACCACCATTGGGCCAGTCGCGTGCTTACCTGCAACTTACCTGTCTCCGATATTTCCGCCAAGACATAGATTACAGTGACTGAGGTTTGAATTTACGCACCAAGACCCGCTCAATTCATCTCTTGCACAGAGTGCTGACAGAGCGTCCCACTCTGCCGCCGCTGACAGCGACTGACCACACCGGTTTTCGGCTCCAATGGCACGTAGCATGATGGTCCGACCTGACCTCGGAAGTCACCGTGAAGGCTTTTCAGCGCCGCTTTGGGCCACTTTGACACCGGTTGACAACAGCAGGAAACAGACACATTTGATTTGCCAACAGCTACGATTCTCGTGGGAGCTTCGCCGACTGCATACATCAGTCGTGCACCATCACGCACCACACAGCAATGGAGAAATACGTTGCTAAGCTCGACTTACTCCCCCGTCCATTCACCTCCACGGCACGATCAATCTTTCACGCGCAAGCTTCACAAGCGTTCTCCTGTAACAGTTGAGAAGCACTCGGTGATATCAAGAGAGTAGGAGGAGGCTTACCGGCCGTGAGAACGTGAATCGATGCAGAGATGTGTATGCTCGTGCATACCCAACTTCCGCGTACACGAATAGGTATCGCCACTTGCGCTTGAACACTTCGAGGCTCTTCGGATCCCGTAGATACGGATACTTGTCTTGCATAGTTTCGAGCGCCTCGCCCGTGAAATTCTTCTCGAAACGCCTAAGCATGAATCTAGTGAGCACCTTTGTAGCTGAAAGCAGCGATAAACGAACCTTCCCCATTCCCTCAAGGTTCGACAATAAACTGAGGCCTACTGAGTAAAGAATGGATTATATAACTGGAACAACACTGACGAATGCCATGGTCTTCGACAGAATGCAAAACTAGTCTGCCGTTGACGGCCTTCTGCACTGCCACGACGAGGCTTGTTGCGCTTGGTGCGTGGTTGTTCGGCCAGTGATAGCGACGAGCAAAGTCTTCAGCCCTACAAGGTTTGAGGGGTTACTAGCGTAACACTGAGCGGCATATGCGAACACATACTGTAGCTCTGTGTATCGATGTTCCGGCTGCGTGGTGGACGAGATGACGGCAGTCCCTCGGTCCGGCTTCAGAGCCCAATCAATGACTTTGAAGTAATAGTTGTAGTTCTTCGGTCCAACGGCCTAGTGCGACAGAATTAGTGAGACATGTCAACTCAAAAGGGTCACGAAAGGTAGGACCTCTATCATTTCGCAGCTGATGCACGCATCGAACGCGCCCTTGAATGAGGGCGGGAGCTGACGATAGTCGCACAAATGAATTTGCACACGATCCGAGAGGCCTGCAGCGGCGATCCGCTCGTCCGCAAGAAGCTTCTGCTCGCTGGAGAGCGTGATGGAGTCAACAATACACCCGAGCTTGCCGGCCTGCTCGCAAGACGACTATCAGCAATCGCACACGATGAGGAAGTATACGATGCATCATACCGCGATAGCCATAGCGCCCCATCCAGACCCTATCTCGAGCAGACGGTCTCCTGGGCGTAGCCGTGCTTGTCTCAAGTAACTTTGGATTTTGCGCTGCTGAGCGCTCTCGAGATCATTAGGGAAGGGCCCTACGGTCAGATCTCCCCGTGGGCCGTTCTCTTCGTCTCCCCAGAACGCGGCAGAGTACATCATCTCCTCGCTAAGGAAGCACTGCCAATGAATGATCAGGAGAGCCGGACAATAGAGTAGAATCGCCAAACCTGCATGAAGGTGTTCGATACGTCATACGAAGCTGCCTACGCAGATATGAACAGCTCAGCTAGCTATAACCATTCTAATGATCATACGACACCCACAGCATTAAGCCTGGCCATGGCCAAGTTCTGTCGATACATGGATCGTATCGCCATAGCCGTGTAGTAATTGACGAGGGAAGATATGGTGGTCTCGAGTGAGCTCAGCCCGTCACGGTTGTCAAGCCAGAGCTGCGAGGCACACGTTAATACCAAAGTGAGCGAGGGTTTCATGTAGCGCATACGTTCATAAACCCCTTGAGGTCGTCAATGTCGCAATCACCATGCATGTAGCCCTCGGCCACTGCAAGCCTCGACAGCGTCAGCGGCCAAATCCCATTGGAACAAGTGAATAATACTAACGGCCGATGTCGTGCGACATGAATATCCTTACCCAGAAGTTGGGGTGATAGATTGTCAGGCGAACAGGCGCGTGCGTAGGCTCATGCACACCGAAAGTGCGCGTTTCAGTACCCTCTTCTATGACGAGCTCGCCTCGCTTCAACCCCTGCGAGAGCGTAGACAACGTGCCCGCACGAACTGGAGATGCTACTCAACATCTGCCCGACCACAGCAACGAGCGCACTCACCATAGTCCGCAAACCAGTCTAGAACGGCGTTTGAGGCCTCACTGGGGGACGACATCATCTTTGGACGGGAAGCTATGCTGCCCATGGTGACAGCGATTCACAGTTATGGTACACGTGAGAACCAACAGGGCTCGTATACCATGTACTGAATTTATAGCACAGCTAAGTGCGCGTCGGTATTCCATTTTACGCCACGAAGTCATGGCATCTGGATCAGGAATCCGATGAATGTCGAGACTGCTCAATCATGGCTCACCGAACATCAAGATCTGAAAAGGCTTAGACCTGATCTCATAGAAGTTCTGACATTGGTGGGCCAACCTTAAGACAACCGTCGCGAAAGGATGGTAAAACAAGGACTCTTAGGGGACTTCCGATATCAACCGGGACGGGCGTACCCAATACCATCCGTGACGTTCGGATTCGTGATGGCGAACAGGGGTAAAATGACGCTATTGTGAGAACGTCAGATGCAGATTTATTTGGTAATACGTGAATCTCGCCTTCTGACATCTGACATAGACACCGTGTCATCAATCTGCAAGAGTTGATTCCAGGGCGACCATAGGATCGATCAGAGAGGCCAGGAAACTCACGAGCCTTCCATATGGGATACAAGAAACATGCGGGACTGAGTTGTGATCAAGCTCAACGTCCTCTGAGAACGCAGAAGACTGAGATGCTCCCAAAACATGCATGCAAGGCTGTTAGAAGTGGTGGTGAGTCCTCGGTTCGCAAGTGCGTTGTATCCCGTTCCGTAGCGGTAAACGACGCAGCGTAGTGACAGCAGAAGAAAAATGACTAGTCTTATCTCAGCTGCGAGGCTCGCCTTAGGAACGAGAAGCCTCGACATCCTGACAATGCACTTCCGGAGACATGCATATTTGTGTGCTGCAGCGAGCGTAGTCTTCCCGGTGTGCCTCCACCAGTCATGTTATCCACGCGCTGCGGGCCTCATCGTATGTGAAGTTCCGTCTCTATCAGAGAACACGCGTGAGTGTGAGAGACGTCCAATCAACAACCAGACTGGCAGACCTTGGCAGACATACCTTGTTCCCGCAAAAGCATCTTCCAAGCATCGTCCCAGCGCTCTTTCTCGCTTCTCGTAGGCACCACAGATGTTCGGATCCGGGATGAGCGCATGACTCGCCTCAGCGCAACTGGAAGCTCGCCACGTAACTGGGCTGCCAGCATTGTGGTCGGGCTTCTCGGAAGTGATGGTGACAGAGCCCTATAGAAAGGCAGTGTACGCCCAGGATGTAGCACGATGTTCGGGCGAGCATTGTCCTGACATCCTGAGCGCGGTGTCAGGTGCGTCCTCGTGGTTATGCTTCCGTGTATGATTGGACATACGGGCTTTCGCATATGCCAGAACTGTCGGTCTTCCGGCACCCTTGATAGTTATCTGACCAGTCACAACGCCGATGCGAAGTTATGGTCGCTTCCTCCGCGGGGACAACGGCATTGAATCGCGGACTCGCGATATAGCGGATGGGCGTGTGCTGGATGACGCGAGGAAGCTTGGAAGAAATCAGAAGGTGGGAGGCTCGGTTACGCACCAGAGTATCAGCGCAGTCAAAGCGCAGTCGTCTGGCGCGTCGCCCGTGTGACAGCTTCGACCTCAGAGGTAGCTTGATATGGGTCGTATTGCACACTGCGTCCTGAAGGCCTGAGGACCGGAGCAGGCATCATATCTGCGACTTGCCGTATGTGTTACCCTTTGCGGGCGACATATACATTCAGTAGCCTCTGAATATGCAACACTGGACAAATCTGCCTGCGCTGAATGCCGCGTACGTGCTGTCTATGGCGTGCACCCTGCAGTAACTTGATATGAGAGGAGCGCACGACGCCCGAGCCACACGCGCGCGTTTCTATTCTGCGCGTCGCTCCACACAAGAGAGTGGTCCGCTGGGAAGTCGGAATACTCGTGTTCGCTCGCTGGCGGAGGTATTCGCGCTCCGGTATGTCGTCTCGGATGATTCAGAAGCCACAACAATCCTCAAAAAAAGAACGTGCACGTTGAGCGCGCGCCCTGTATCAGCCGTTGTGGTCAACCGGTCAAGAACAAGTATGGATGTGGTCACTGCACGCACCGAAGCTTGCCAATGCCGCATCGCGACCAAGGTTGTCCCGCCGTGAAGATTGCTTTGCACATTATACTGCCATCATTCATTGTGTGTGGTGAAATTTAGCATACGGGCTCAGCAGACAAGACAATCTGTGACTTTGTTATGAGGAGACAACGTGCATACGAGTCGACCGGACGAGCGTTGGCAGTGGACGGGGCGAGGCAAGGGCGAAGCCTAGAAGCGCGCTCGGGATTTACCGGAGAACGAGAGCCGCTTTACGTGATCATAAGCGCCCGAATGAGACTCTTGTCTTGCTCCTCCTGGCAGTCGTACTTATCCACACTCCGATACTCCACGTACTGAGTACGCATATGCAATGCACACGCCAATTGCAGATACATATGATATGGCAAACTCTCACCATACTATCTATTCATGGCAGGCAGAAGAATCAAAAGCTGACGGTATCAGCTTCTATCATCCGACTCACTGACAGCTGGCTTTCAGTCGACCACCTCAGATGATACCTGCTTCGAATTACTGCATTGGCATGCATATTTTGATTTCTTGATTGACCTTCGATCCGGCTCCTAGCTCAAGCTCAGGGTGTCAGCTGGCATAACACCCTCAACTTCAACTTCAAGGTTACTTCGCGACGACGCTCGATGTGGACCATGCGATGGGACGTGCTCTGCATAGCGTTTGCAGGTTGGTTCGTTGCCTATGCCATCCAGGCTAGACGACGTGCGGTCTTGCTCCCTCCTGGTAGGACTCACTAGCTTTGTTTGCGCTTTGCCATGTCATTGAACAACTCCACGATGAACAGGTCCAAGAGGCCTCCCCTTCATCGGCAATGCTCTTCACCTTTCGCTTACAGATTCATTCATGCAGTTCCGTCAGTGGGCTGATTGTCATGGTGCGTACATTTGCTGTCGTGCAGTACCCCGAGGTGTTGATATCCTATGCAGGACCCCTGATCTACTTCCATACCTTCGGCCGAGAGTTTGTCGTCGTGAACGATCTCAAAATGGCACTAGACTTGTTCGATCAACGTTCAGGCATCTATGCTACAAAGCCGCGCCTTGTGCGTTTATTTCTGTCCTTCGTATGCTATTGCGACGCTCATGTGTGTCTACACATGCTCATTTCAGGTCATGGCTGGCGAGCTCGTCGGGAAAGAGAAGACCTCCATGGTTTTCTCAAAGTACAACGCGCTCCACAGGAAATGCAGAAGGATCGCGCACTCTTGGATGAACAAGCAACACGTGCGCGAGTATTCATGGCCACTGCAGGAAGCGGCATCTTACCGCCTGCTCGTCTCGGTCTTGGACAACCCAGCGAACTTCTCGGAGGCAATCCGGACGTAGGTCTAGCATCTTATGCTCTATTGCATCTGTACTCCCATGCTGACGCGACAATACCCCCGCTGACAGCAATGCCGGCGCAGTTTTGCTGAAAGCACTGTATGGCATCGAATGCCTGCCGGTGGACGACCCGAACATCAATCTGTCGGAACATGTTTGCGAGCTCACGAACGAGGCGGCGCACCCCGGTCGCTGGCTGGTTGATTCCTTCCCAGTTGTACGTACATGCCCCAATCGGCAGTCATGCTCTACAGTCACGATCACTGACCCTTCCGGATGTCTTGCAGTGGCTCGTATTCCAGCGTGGTTCCCTGGGGCCACTTCAAGCGCTGGGCCGCGGCCTCGCGCGAAACGACGGAGCGTCTCATTCGGGGACCGTTCAATGCAGTGAAGGATTCTATGGTAAGTCATGAATGCTTGCCGTGCCGAGCTCTTCATCTGAGCACGATATCGACATGATGGTTGTAGCGTGAAGGCTCTGCCATATCATGCTGGGTCGCCGACACACTCCTGGACGAAGCCAAAGGCGCGAAAACCGTTGATGACATTCACGCCGCCATGGTCGCTGCGGGGACGCTGTATGCCGCGGGTATCGATACCGTAAGCTCCCATTCACTGCCTGTCTCCGCGTGGGCGTCCCTCTAACATAGTCCGCTCCGTTGATGTGCAGACTGTCAGCGCAATCCGGATGTTCTGGCTGATGATGGTTCTTCACCCGGACATCCAGCGCAAGGCCCAAGCGGAAATCGATGCGGTCGTCGGGACGCAGCGGCTTCCCACCATGGAGGACAGGGAGAAGTTGCCGTATCTGAACTGCATCATCAAAGAGGTTCTCCGATTCGGGACGATTGTGCCTCTCATGCCGCACAGCTTGGACGTGGACGATGCGTGTACTATCTCCTTGCGTCCGTCCGCCGATCTGCTGACCCAGTCGGTTCTTCCGATAGATTTACGAAGGTTATCTTATCCCCAAGGGAGCCTGCGTGATGGTCAATATGTGGTGAGCTGATTGCTGTTCGTACTATAACAATCTGACAATGCCGTACCTCTCAGGGCGATATACCACAATCCCAACACGTATCCAAGTCCGGACGAGTTTCGCCCCGAACGCTACCTTCCCCATTCAGGTCCAGTCGCTGCGTTCGACCCAGAGGTCATCGGCTTCGGGCTCGGCCGCCGGTGCGTCTTCTGGCGCTTCCATCATTCAGAACCATCGTTGTTGTTGATACCCACCATGTTCACCCCGCAGGACGTGTGTGGGAGAGCACTTTGCGCAGGCCATCATGTTCCTCAACATGGCGCACACGCTCGCTGTGTTCGACCTCCGGCCCGCGAAGGACGCGAACGGCGTGCCTCGCCCGCCTGCCGTCGCCTGGAGAGGCGGACATATCCGGTGCGTCCGAGTCGTCGTGCCGTCGTGCCCCCTCTGGCGCATTTCGCCATTTAGCTTGCTGACGTCTTGACATTGACTTCGGTCTTTGCTGGAACCGTCTGTAGGCGACCAGCTGACTTCACGTGTGAAGTGGCGCCCAGGTCTGCTGAGAAGGCCGCACTTGCGAGACAGGCTCTAGCCAGGATCAAGACTGAATGCTGAAGCGTTGACGGCTGTTGCTTAACCCCTGAATGAAAAATGTGAGGTTTTGGTGGACGTTCTGCGTGTAGCATGTACATTAGCGTCAGCGTATAGCACTTCGATCCTTTCACACGAGTGAATTGTCGAACAGTTGGTGAGTCGTACAGATGCTGTTTGACACGTTGTAGGTTTCGAGAGAGATCGGGAAGCTTGGAGTATCGCGAGTATCGCTTGTTGCATGTATTACACAGTTAGATCTTGCTGTAGTCAATGCGCGTTCCTGTCACTGATATTTCCGGCTCTACACCGACGGTGGTGGGCGAACTCGATCTGCTTCTCCTATGGATCTCACCGGCCTCATGTGCCAGAACGGCCATAGATACGGACATGGGACTCGTCGCTACTGCCATGTTATGGACATGGCTTCCTTCAAGGCTCGGAAGAAGCATGACGTGAAGTCTAAACTCGTCAAGTTCCGGACACCCAGGAATGCTTCCCTTCGCAGCCCCAATGGAGGAAGAACATACCTCGCAAATGATAAGAAATATAGATAGGCGTGCGACCGGTGTCTGGAAGAGGAGGTCTAAGGTACTCACGGGAGCTCTGGGCGGTCCCTGCGCGGCTACGCATACTAGTGTTTATTTACAGATACAGTCGATTCCCGAAGTGCTGAGCTCCTATTGACTCGTCTGCAAGTAGTCGACACGACTTGGGACTGCAGCGGCTGCTCGTTGACAATGCCTTCGTTTGTGAAACGTTGCGGCCTCTGACGTACTCTACCGTTCAATTCAACTACCGCCACGACCGTCCTCTCTGCTCCCTTGCCACCCGCTTTGTTCCTCGTGAGCGTCCCGCGAGCGACGTCCCAGGTCGGACTACCTGCTCCTTGGTGCTATGCGCCGGGATATCTCTCCGTCGGTCTCCCTTTGACTCTGACTTCCTACTCCTGCTGACGTAGTATGTTTTCCCAGAGAAAGAGGCTTGGCTGCCCGTCATCAAGCGCCTCTACTATCTCGCTAGTCAGTCGCAAAGTCGTGTCAAGATTCACTCTGTCTGGGTGATAGAACGGCCCAACCATGGCGACGCGGGAGTTTTGAACGAAGCTATGCTCAAGGAGCACTACAGCGTGATCTGTGTGTCCACCACGCTCTATCCGTCGTGCATGTAGGCTCATCGACGACAGTCCCCAGTTTACAGTACTCGGCCGCCATCCGCGCGTTCCTCTCCTCCGACCTTCTCTCCGACCGCGAACGGACTAACTTGATCGCCGTAGGACACTCCGGCGCTGGAGGTTCCATGTAAGTTCCGCTTGATAATGGCCCCGTTTTCCATAGGCAATAATCACATAACACATTTGCGTACATACAGACTCCAGGCCTCGAACCGGCGACGTCCAACTTCCCCATCTCCCGGCTTATGCTTGTTGAATCCCCGCTCATCGGCCATGAGGCCTGGTCCTCAATGCAAGGGCTATACGATATTGTCAAGACTTCCAACCAGCGTCGTCGGACCAGTTGGCCATCTGTGGACGAGGCGATGACCTACTTCAAAAAGCGCCTGCCGTGCAAGACATACCACCCGGAAGTGTGGCAGGTTATGGTTGTGCGTACTCCATCATCCCCTGTGGCTGCCAGTCTGGTGTGACACACCTCCGCTGGCAGGAGACGTATTTCCACGAAGATGAACAGGACCATGAGCGCGTGACAATGAAGACGACGGTCGAACAGGAGACGGCGTGCTTCCTCGATGATGGCACCCATCTCGGGGCACTGAACTACCTCCGTTCGATCTACCACATCCTCCCGACGCATGTGATACTCGGTACAAAAGAAGATCTTTGGTATGCTCCTCTCCTTCCAGCGACCGCATGTCACGAGTACACAACCCACTTTCCAGGCCTCCAGAGATCTATAGCCAGCAACGCAAGAACACTGAACGAGACCGCGAAGCCTTGGCCTCCGTCAGCTTCATACAAGACGCTGGACACTACGTGCGCAGACCGTCTCATCGTACAATTTGTCTCATTGGTTGATATCATTCGCCCAGCTCCCCGTGCAAATGCCAGCAGAGCTTGCGAACGAGATGGCACGTCTGCTGAACGAATTCGCTGGCGGGGCCTCGGCTGCACGGCTATAGCTGCGAGTGCTGGGAACAGGCGATCGTCTCGTTCAGGCTGCCGTCGGTACTCGGTTTGGTCTGGTCATGAAGACCGCATGCGCCGCCGAAATGTTAGATGATTCAATTTAGTGGTTCTTGAGTGGTGGCCTATGGGTCAGCGATGCATTAAGGACACAGAGCCGCGCGTTGCGACCGTCCGAGTCGTTGGTGTCTACGCGGAAGACATGATATGTACCATCTTGTAGCTATGCCTCTCGCACACTTGAATTAGTATTGATTTCTGGTCGTCACTGGCACTGAGCTCCTCATACTACAGTCGCAGCAATCAACAGATTCAATGGAATTTGTGATTGGAGATCACCGTTCCGCGGACTGCGTGACTGCAGTAGCGATAGCCTTGATAGGTGCTTCTATAAAACGTGATGTACTTATCTCTACTGGGTAACAGGGAAGGTCAACCACGGGTGTGATGTATGGAGTTGGTGAAGACCGTAAGCCGCGAAGGCAATCGTCTGGGAATGATAACTGAGGTGGTAGAGGGGTCGTGAACTAGTGTGATCTAAGAGCCAAACGAGCGCTATCGCGTATACTGCAGACAATACAATATAGAGATTGTGGTGATACACGGCGAGACCGACCACATGGACGGCTGAGAGCACCCATTTTGACTTCGATATGGAACGCAAAAGAACGGGGATTGTGGGTACTCCGTTCTTCTAGTCGTCTGGATAATCTCGGATGTCCTCCATGACCTGTGCACAGACATAATGACGTTGTCAGATGAGTGCGACCTGCAGTCTGACAGGAAGGATCATACAGCCTGGTCCTTCAGATCCCCACTTTCACTGACCCTGTCGGGCGGCTTACCCAGCGGCCCATCTACGTATACTCGTTCAGGCTACTGTCGATTAGTGTAGAGAACATGGGTGCATGTACTATACCGAAGGTGATAGAAGGAGACCGCCGCGCGATTTTATAGGCTGGTCAGTAGTGACCAGCCGAGGCCTGAGGCTACTGTGCGAGGTCTACACAGAAAAGAGTGGCAAAAATTTACAATAAAACGCATCAAGAAATAGTATTTGAGTCTCAAAACTGGCAGTCGGAAGGTCCTTCCTACACACGCGCACAGGCGAAGACATGATGTACATAGGATGTACACAGAACGCATCAATGAGTCGCAGACAATAAGCGCTACTTGTCAAAGTGCCTAATCACGTCGGTTTCGAGCATGACTCCGTTGTTCGCCGAACGCTGCGACCACTGCGGCCACTGCCAGCTGCGTTCGCTTCTGGCGAGAGTTTCAAGTCAGTCACTGACATCCATCTGTGAGCCCTGATCGAGACTCACGCCAAACCTTTCCGGGCTGAGACGTTGTGCATCGGCATCTCTTGTACACTGAACGCATCCGTACCGTGACTGCGTCCACCGCTACGGATATAGTGTCGAGCATTCAATCTTCACACGTCATTAGTACGGAGATGCACAAGCACTCATCCAAGAAGAAACGTACATCGCGAGGACGGAGTTCACATAAGCTGCGCACGCGTTGTCATGAGTGCGTCAATAAGCGAAGTGTTATGGCCGGCTGCTTACCTTTCCCGCCCGCGAAATGGAATATCGACCAGTAGAATACATCCTTGTCCGCAGCAATGTACTACGTCAAGGTTAGCCGGTTGTAACAGCAACGGTACATTGACCGTGGACGCACAGTAATTGCTTGGGCTGTCTGCATAGCACTGTGATTCGCTCAGTACTTCTGTGTCTTCTAAATCAAGTATCACATACGCAGTTAACGCGCCCCGGTTGATGGCCCACGCCGTCAGCGTATTTATCAACGAATCAGTACTGTTGGGATGAGGGATTAGAATACCGTATAGACTCGTAGATGCTCGTGCACGCACTGTGAAAACATGGTCCGCTCTCTCTGCAGCAACCAAGACAGTGCAACAGTGATATAAATATCCGCAATGCAGGCCATCACCGGCTGCACCGTTGCTGGGACCACGGTCATTGTATAAACCGCTGGAATGGCGGGATTGTGAGCGCTGTACGGCAATCATCAACATGAGCACTTCGTCGTGTATTGCAATACGCACACTTCGTAGACGTTCTCTAGAGATACGATCTGTGTCAGCAGATGACGTAGGTCCATGCATGTTATACGCACCTATGCCGAAAGCTATAACATGCTCCTACGTGAGTGTGCTATCCATAGAGAGAAAGATGGCGACCAACCAAACGACACTAGTGAGATCACCGTCTGTCATGACACTGTTTCAGTTGAACGTTACTGAGGCGCGTTCGGGAAACTCACCACTACGGAAGTGATGAGGATCTTGTACGTCTTGCTCTTGATGACTGCATGACTTGATGAGTCTACTCTACCTTCGCCTGCCAATACTAGTGTACATACGTTTCCAGATGGTCATGGTATAATATCTGATCCCGAACGAGTTAAAGTCAGACTTTCCAGGTATGCAGTGTCACTCACATCTGTACCGTGAGGGTTACGATCGTCTGAAAACCCGTCAGCTACCGATCGACTGTCGCCCGGTTTCACGATGGACGCACCACAACAAGGTACTCGACCTGCGTTTACATTGTTAGATCAGGATCACACAGGTTGAAAGCGGAGGTCACTCACGACACCAGAGCTAGAGAGAGGTTCGTTAGCAACCTGGCGTGCCAGTCATAACAGAACACTTACTTTGGCATAGTGCCGAGCTTCAGCAAATTGGCGTGACCCGAGATGAGGAAATCCCAAATGAGCTAAAACCCTCGCGTTATGATAGGTGTTACAGCCCCGAGAAAGGAGTGACCATACCGCCACATCCAATATGGTCACCAGTGTGTCCAAGAGCCTGTCCAACCGTCGGATCCATGAAATGCCATTGCGCCGTCGAGAGAGTGACATACCACAAGAGCCACACCTGACAGAGGGTCAGTCAAAGATGCATGGGCAAGAAAGATACGACGTACAAAGGTCTTGAAGCCCCAGCGATCTTCCCGGTAATGGCGAGCATAATAAATGACTTGGGCAACGGTACAGCCATAGAATCTGCGAGAAGGTGAGCCCATGCAAGCATCTTCATGGTGCTCAACACCTACAGAGTCGAAAGCACGATACCAATGAAAAAGCAACCAAGGGTCGTGTCGAAAGCCGTCATGGCGGGCGGCCAGGAGCACGAATAAACAAGGGGGCAGTAGATGATACCTGTTGGGTGGGCAGCGCTCCGACGTCGGAATCAAGTTAAGGCCGGGGAGACGACGGTCGCGCTCCAATGGCGTTTCGCAGTGATAAGCTGATCGGGATCTACTAAGAAGTAAGTTATGCAGGGACAGGTAGAACGCGAGACATGAGGTACCGGCGAGTCTTCAAGGACAACGTCTGGCTATGTCCGCCCTCGCGATGCTTGCGATCGTTACGCAGACTCGGTTTTACGTCTGATCTAGCAGAGTCAAGGGGGAAATTTCGACCATGAAGCTGCAAAGCCACCTGTGCTTTTGATTGCATGACGCGACAAGGATGCATGCTTTGATAGGATACGCACGGGCATCAGCGTGCACCTGAGAGGTCATCGCCCTCATCACCGTGTCTGTCCATGTTCCACGTGAACGCCCGCGCTGACGCGCACCGCTTGGGGCGGAACTTCTGGATCATACACGCTCTGTGCGATGACAGAACATCACCGACTCCAAACTCTCCCCGTTCGTCCTTGTCTCGGTATGACAGATGGATCCCGCTCCATCGGCTTCTCATTGATCTCATAGTCCGACTCGTTGAACTTCTCTGGCGACGGACATCAGTTTGGATTGAAAGCGGAGATTCGGAGGACCTAGCCTGAGGGTGGTGCCATAGACTGTGGCAGAAGTACTCACCGATGATGGGACCCCGAGCTCAGCACCTCAACGTCTGTCATGACACTCGCAGTCACTAGTACAAAAATCACCTAGTATGCGACCGATGATGATCCATGAGCCGTCCAATTGAGGTGATAGGCACGGGCGACTCGCATTGTGGCGTGTGGCCCCGGTGTGGCCCCTGATCCGGAGATCAATGAACTTGGCGCCCGCCAGCCACCGGAGCCTTCCTCCGAGGGAGGAGGAGGGGATTCGGTGACGGACGTGGACCGGGGGTGTTCAGGCCGGGGTCGCAGTGCGCACCGGAGGATCACGCCGCCACGACTGTACCATGGCAAGTGCTTCAAATTTACAGTAAAGTGCGAAACAGGCTGAGGCTCGCAGTGCGACCTTAGGGTTGTACACAAATGCGAAGGCACAAGCTTCCGCACTAGCACCTGTGTGGCTCGGTTTTGCCACACTATTGGCACTAGGCCCACGATGTTGGAAACCCAGAGGAATCGTTGTTGTCATCAAGAATGTCACCGCTCAAACCTAAGATGCCGGTCTATCAGAATCAATTCATCATGAACACTTGCTAGTGCTATTGTTAGGCAATCTCGACGCAGCATATGCTTACAGACGACAGCCGGCATCGGTCCCAGTGACCACTGACATCTAGCTCCTCATACTAGCACTATAGCTGGCAACCAACGAGTTCAATGGACTTTGAGATTGGAGATTACCGCTCCGCGAACAGCACAGAGTACAGTAACAACAACCTTGATTCAATGAGTGTTTATACAAAACAAGAAGTATCTCTACTGGGTAACAGGGAAGGTCAACCACGGGTGTGATGTATAGAGTTGGTGAAGACCGTAAGCCGCGAAGGCAATCGTCTGTGAATGGTAACTGAGATGATAGAGGGAGCGTGAGCTAGTGTGATCTAAGAGCCAAACGAACGCTATCGCATATGCCGCGGACAATATAATATAGTGATTATGGTGATACACGGCGAGACCCACCACATGGACGACAGAGAGCACCAATTTCGACTTCGGTATGGAACGCAAAAGAACGGGGATTGTGGGTACTCCGCTCTTCAAGTCGTCTGGATAGTCTCGGACGTCTTCCATGACCTGTGCACAGAAATGATATAGTGGTCAGATTAGTACGACGTGCAGTCTGACAGGAAGGATCGTACAGCGTGACATGTCCGGTCAACGACAGACCACAAGAAGAACTGCCAGGGTACCCAACGGACGAAGTGAGCGTTGGTTGCGAGAGCCCTCGAGTTGGAGCAGGAGGACACAATTGCATATGTCCCATACCTGGAGTGACGCAGTCAGTCATCAAATACAAAAGACGATAGAAGAACACTTACACTCGGATGACACCAATGAGCAGCGCTTTAAGCCCAGGTATTCGCTTGACGCTCCATACCTTCTGGGCAGCCGGCTTCACGTTGTCTTCCTCGCAGCCAACCCCACGGGCGGACTTGCCGCCGGGAAGAAACGCCTTCACGTAGTAGGAGACGTCGATATCCCACACAAATGCTGGTCCGAAGCATACTGCAACGACGAGCCATGTCCTCGGAGGACAGAAGAAAAGTACAGCGGAAAGAAGGAGTGTTGAGATGACGAGCAACGCTTTAGCGACCTGGAAGACGATCGTGGTGTGGCCAACAGTGCCACGCGTGCTAGCGATGTCGACGAGTTCAAGGTAGTGGTCCAGCCCGATCGCGATGTAATCTGACAGTATACAGATTAAAATCTGGCGAGGTTGGTGAGAACGCCGCGACAGATATCATATGCGCAACTTGAAGCTCGACTCACAGGTCTCCAGTCCAGCGTGTCGAATAACAGGCACGACATGAACGCCGACAGGGCGAGGCTCCCGGCAGCCAGGACGGCTGGGGTGTCGATGAGCTCGTGCCGCAGAGCCGCAGAGTCGGTGTGCAGCATCGGGTGACGAATGTCGAACATGTACCCGAGTGATGCTGGCTTATTTATGGCTCCGGTCACTCACGCGGAATCAAGGTAGCAGCAACACGGTATCCACTATTTTTCTGCGCTATCTGTCAATGCAGTGGCTCGTAACGCACGCGCCGATCACTCCTATCGTCCCTCCCCGCTATGCTGTGGCTTGATCTAAGAGAAGAAAAGGTATACCCAGATTGATGAAGGAACCTCACCAGCGCAAGCAACGCGCGAGGGCAGCGCACAACCTTCGCAGCGCACAAACGTGTGTTTCCATCTCTGATCATCCTGTCAAGATAGATTAGTAGCAGTGCGCCGCGAGGCTCGGACGCCGACCTCCGAGATGGGCTGCGAAGGATGATCGTGACCTCTTGATACATGTTCCGCAGACTACTGCGAGCGCGCGGTCGACGCGCGGTGTGGATGGTCGAGTCGAACGCCGAGACTCATCATGCATCACGTCCTCCACAACGATCTGAGAAGAGCCAAGGCCGGATTAGGAGGAGTAGGAGGGGGTCGTATCACTGACACAAACATACGACGGTTACCTACTACGAAGTGGGATGTCTAGATCTCCCTCAGAGACAGTAGACTTCTGTTCGACGTCCACCACACACTACCGTTTGTCTCCTGCGGATTCGGGGTTCTCCGACGGTGCTTACCTGCACCCGCCGTCGAATGCAAATGGCTGCAGAATAAAAATGTTTCAGGTCTGAACATTCAGTTGACCCTTGGGTTTCCCAATGCCAGTGGCGTGCTTTCTAGCACTGTCTGACTCCAGAGTCTGCCCGTGACACGGCTAAAGGCCGCTAAACCATAGAGTTGCCGTAGAGCAGTGTGCTTGGAGTGACCTGGAGTGACTCGAAATCTGAGGATCTGACCCAGATCTGACCAGTGCCCCGTCATCCATACGCGCGCCTGGTTCTTTGATGGCATCTAAAACCAGATCCCCACTTTCAGTGGCGACAGCACCGGTGTCGGGCGGCCTTCCTGGCAGCGACCCAATTCCGTCCGTTCATGGCGGGGCTTCAAATCATTGTAGGCTCTGATGATCCATTATGATATAATCTTCCGCTTGCTCCGCGCCTGCTCTGCGAGCAACTTAGCAAGCGCGAAGCCATGACGCACCTTGAAGGGCCACTACATTCCTTCCTCGTCCTCCTAATAGCACTCATTCTCATCCCATTCCTTTCCTTGAAGCTATGGAATAGTCGGCACTCTCGCAAACGCCTCCCGCCTGGGCCGACTGGCTTGCCTGTTATCGGCAACGCCCTCCAGATACCAGTCGAGCGAGCATGGCTCACCTTCGTGGAAATGGCGAAGACATACGGTGCGTACACCATGTCTACCCTAGCATGTGTATACTCACACAGACGTAGGCGACGTCATGCACTTCTCCGCCTTTGGTCGTTCCATTGTCATCTTGAACTCGCGGAAGGCCGTGTTCGACCTGCTCGAGAAACGGAGTGCTATATACTCTGATCGGCCGCGGAGTGTCCTCGCCGGGGAGATGTGAGTTGTCCGTTCTGTTATGTTGGTCTTGGTTCAGTCTGCTCATGTTCATTCGCTCCGCGTAGGATAGGTTATGCGGAGTTCACAGTAATGTGTCGGTACGGCGATCGACTGAAGGACAGCAGGAAGATCATCTCGTCGCTCATTTCGCCTCGGATTCTTCCGGAGATAAACGCTCTCCAGGAAGGTCAAGCCCAACTGCTCCTCCTCAGGCTCTTGAACGAACCCGACAAGTTCCTCACGCATATCCGGTGGTACGTCTCCGCGCCGCGCGTCATCACAGCGTCGCTCACTGCCCTCAGGTTCGCAATGAGCGTCGTCTGGAAGATCACGCACGGCTACGACATGGCCAATCTCGCCGACCCGCTCGCGCAGGTGGTTGAACAGATCAACCACGAGTTCGCAGAGGTGACTGCGCCGGGCAGCGCGTTCCTCGTCGATCTCCTGCCTTTCCGTTAGTGCACCTTGGGATCCCGAGTAGGTAGCTGCGCGCTAACGCGCCTGTCCTGCAGTGCGATACGTCCCCGACTGGGTCCCTGGCACCGGCTTCAAGAGACTTGCGAGACGTGCGCGCGCGAACCTCTTGCAGAGTCGCGACGAGCCGTATGACATGATCATGGATCAAGTGGTACGTGCACTTCGAAGTCTCTGTAGCACTCCTGCTAACCGGCTCGCGTGCAGGACCGTGGCGTCGCCCCTCCCTCGTTCACCACGACAGTGATTACGCGTAACCCTAACCCTACCCCGGAGGAGGAAGATGTGCAGCGAATGACGACAAGTCATCTGCAGGCTGGTGAGTAGGAACGGGATCTGCGCTGTCTCGTTCTGACCGCCTTCTATCAACTCCTAGCTGGTGCCGAAACGGTGTGTCTTCGTTCTTTCGAGTCAAGTCTACAGCCCTTCTGACGCGCGTGGTAATCTCAGTCGATTGCAACGATCGAATCCTTTTTCTTCCTCGTGGCGCTCTTCCCTGACCTGCAGCGGCGTGCGCAGGCTGAGCTGGACGCGGTTCTCGGGTCTGGACGTCTCCCGAGGTGCAGCGACCGCAAGGACCTACCGTACACGGAGGCACTAGTGAAGGAAATCTACCGCTGGAACCCCGTTGGGCCGCTCGGTGCGTCTCAGTTGACCTGCATCTGACCAGTGCTCATGTACCCACGCGTGTATACTAGGTGTACCGCACAGCGTGATGGAAGACGACGAGTACGACGGTTACACGATACCGAACGGCGCGACGATTATCGCGAATACCTGGTGAGAAGGTTTCGTAGGCTCATACTTGCGACCCAGGTCTAACTAATTGCAGGGCAATCATGCACGACGCGTCTCTATACCCGGATCCCCATCTGCCGTTGCCGGAGCGATACCTCAAGCCGGCAGAGAAGAAGCTTCAGAAAGGCGAAGCTGAGACTGAAACGGAAGTATTGAACCCCGACCCTCGCACGTTCGCATTCGGGTACGGACGCAGGTGCGCGTCGTTGATCCAGATACGCTTCTCTCGTGCGAGTGCTAATGCGCACGGCGTGCTACAGGGCGTGCCCCGGTAAGATCATTGCAGATGACACGCTCTTTATCCTCGTCGCGACCGTCCTCGCAGCCTTCAACATCTCAGACGCGGTCACTACGGACGGCAAACCGGCGACGACAGCACGGAATACTCGGGCAGCCTCATTAGGTGTGTTGCCCGGCAGTTTTCATCCATCTTTGCCGGTGAGCGAACCGGTGCTCATATGACCCACAGTCGACCCCCGGAATTCCGCTGCAAGATCAAGCCAAGGTCGAAGGCGATGGAACAGCTCATTGCTACGATCGGTCTGCATGCCTGATGTAGACTTGGTCTAGTTGAGACCGGCTGGTACTGAGTTCGATAAGACATCTAGTTAATTTATGTTACCATATAGTATTGAACTGAATCCCGCTAAGGTTCGGTGCTAGGCGACCTCCTTTTGACCTCCGGAGGCCCGTGTGGACTAGCGGCGAACGTTGAACCGCGTGAGTCCCTTGACAGATGTTCGATTCACGCTCGAAAGATTTCGCAGATGCGACTGATTTCTGTGAATGGCTGCTGATGCATTTGACTGGAACATTTGCGCGCGAGTCGGAAGAGGTGCGCAGCGAACGCGCGAGCTCACAGTGCGCTAAGTAGAGGAACTTGACAGGATGTTATAACTAGCTCGCACCGCCAATATTGTAGCGAGAAGTCCCATTCGAAACACGTTTCTATCAAGTATGCGTTGATCGTAATACTTAGCGCTCACTGCGCATGCGCACCACTGGCATTCTGTCTGATCAGCGGAAAGACTGGTCGCGTATTTACTCATCCCTGTGGACGCACCCACCACACGCTCCGAGCTTCCTTCTCCTCCGCGATCGCCAGAGATCCCAGTTCCTGATCAGTTCCGGCTGTCATGGCGGCGTTCATGATCACGAAGTTTGATGCCTACGTAGTAGCAGATTCATATCGGGAGAAGTCCAGTGCCCGAATTGACCGCGACGTCTCCGAGAAGTCGAGGGAGTCGGTCTACAGGCTAGCGTGATGCCGCCGGTTACATTCAAGTTCGGGCTGCGGGCTCGGGGACCAGTGAGAGAGACTAGTACCGTTCAGGTAAATATTAAGGCACTTGTGTGATTATTTCTTGCAGCGGCATGCGTCACGCGTCGTGCCTTGTCTGTCTGTGATCGCACGGACGAGGCAACCAGGCTGATATGGATTCGACGAGAGCAACAATAAAGCCTGTAAGCACGAAGCGATGGTCATGTCACCTATGACATCCCCGAGTCAGTGCCAGTGTGATCCAAGTGTGCTCCCAACGCTGCAGTATTGTTTCCTGTTCACTATCCAACTATTGAAACTCAGGGATACTAGTACACGCTCCACATGTGCCGATTAGCCATTTGACTAGAACATGTCCATACATACGAGAGCAGTCACAGCGGTCGCGGAGCCCCCTTTCTTTGGATAAGCCTTGAGGCTACAAATGAGACAGCGGACTTGCCTTTTTCATGCACATGTTCGAAGTTCATTCGAAGTCAAGCTGATCATCACGTTCGACCCCTCTCAATCACGGCTTCCATTTCTCCATGCGGACGGTCTGCAAAAGCGGTGCGCCTCCACCTCGCAAGTGCAAGGCAGTAGTACATCGCATCACATCCTCAGGCTTGCTTAGGCTGTAAGTTGTTGCGCTGTCCACGGTCTCCGTCATCTGCTACTAGCCCCTGCTGTGTCCTCCGGATCTGATTTCGTCGACGAGCTGTCCATGTCCATGCATGATGCATGATGAGTCCGGTCCATGCGACATGCCGCCACAACCGGGCCACAACGCTGCCGAACACGGATATCTTCATCGCTCCGAGATCGGATCGGAGAGAGTGTGATCATGATGGAAGGTGCAACGCTCTGCGGCGGAACGCTCGCCAGCACACCTGGAACACTGATTCTGTCAGGTTGACTGACTGACACTGGCAGTAATGGGCAGATCTGCAATGATTCCTGCTTCCGAGTCGCCACTCACAATCCAACTCAAGTTCGAACGCCCCAACTGCTTGTTACTGTGACCTGTTCTGTCTGCGTCGGCCTATCTGCTGTATCACCAGCGTCCGGACCTTTGTCTTTGAACGGCTCTACTAGAGTAACTCAATTGGCGGTCGGTCATCGGTCTAATCGTGCGCATTGAACACGACAAGATTCTGCTGCCTGCTTCGTTACTACCTGGTCGTCGCCAACCTGCTGTCATGGGTCTCTCGTCTTCGAAAACAGTTGACCAGCCAGAGGTCTACGCCACCCCGTTGCCTGCGGGCGCTCCTAACAATAGACCGCAATCGCACTGGAAGTCGTATGACTATGTCATCATTGGTGGAGGCACGTAGTCTTGATGTGAGGCTTACTTTCGCGCCAAACGATGACAATGTCCTTTTAGGCACGGCCGGTTGCGTCCTCGCCTCTAGGTTGTCGGAGGACCCGAACGTCACCGTGCTTGTATTGGAGGCAGGCCCGAGGTGAGCAGCGTGTGTTTGTGTCTGACACGACGAGTCTCCTCATGTCGCAAATCGTGCAGTCATGAAAGCCAGCTAATGAGTCGTATACCCCTCGGGTTTTCCAAGTTGCTCCAGAGCGAATGTGACTGGGACTACGAGACCACGTAAGATCGTTCTGTTCGTTGTCTTGCCGGGATGCTCATCGCGCGTTCGCAGGTCGCAGCCCAACCTCGAAGGTCGTTCTCTATCATGGGCGAGGGGCAGGATGTTGGGAGGGACAAGGTGCGTGCAACGCATGACATTCGCGCTCAGTTCTCACGATCCTCGGTAGCGGATTGAATGCGCTGGTCTACCACAGATCCGCTCCGGAAGGTGAGTCGATTGGGTCCATGCAGTATCATGCCCAACAGCGGGCTTTCGAGGGCCAGTGCTAGCAGACGACAGGCACCATTACCCGCCTCCTACGCACGGACGGAGGGTTCCAACACGCGATCACGTGACCACATGCGAACATCTTCCTGTTTGATGCGCTCCTGGGAGGCCCTGACGTTGTGGGATTGGTTGTGTAGTGGGAACGCAATTTGCTGACATACGCATAGACTTCGACAACTGGGTGAGGCTCGGGGGCGAAGGATGGGGATACGAGACCATGCGGAGGTGCGTCACGCGCCATCCTACAGTGGGCTTCACCAACGTCCGTTGACATTACTTTAACTGTCCCACAGATACTTCGACAAATCAGAGACGGTTGTCTCGGATCCGAGTGCCCCCGTCGACGCGTCGGTGCACGGACAGTCTGGGCTTTGGAAAGTCCATAGCTTCCCGATCACGGTAAGACCTTTTAGACTTTCTAACCTGCTCACTGAATGACTGTGCTGCAATGCAGACAATCTCGACGAAGTTCATCGAAGCAGCAGAGCGCATTGGTATTCCGCGCAGGCGGTACGTGCCGTCTCTCCTGTGACTGATTGGCTGCTGACTCGCGCTGCAGGGATCTCACGACATCCGAGGGCACGATTGGGGCTGGCCCATTCATGACCTTCATCGACGAAAAGGGTGAACGTACGTCCCTCTTTCCCCAAACTCCTAGTTCATGTAGCTGAGATCTCCACTCCCCAGGCAGCTCCGCAGCAGCAGCGTTCCTGCCGCCCTCCGTCCTGCAGCGGCCCAACCTGACCGTCGCCGTCCGCGCAGTCGTCGAACAGATCCTCTTTACCGACGCCAACGCCGGGGCACCCCCACGCGCTACAGGCGTCCGGCTTGCCATTCAGCGCGGTGGCCCGCAGTTCGGCGTTGGCGCGACGCGCGAGGTCATCCTCTGCGCGGGCGCCATCGCCTCCCCACAGTTGCTCATGGTCTCCGGCATCGGCCCCGCCGAGCACCTCCGCGCGCGGGGTGTCAAGGTCGTCCACGACGCACCAGACATTGGGCAACATCTGAGCGAGGTACGTGAGAGGATATGAATACGTGTGAGGTATGGCTAACTGTGGGGTGTAGCATGTCAACTCGGGCTCGATGCTCTTCAGGGCGCGCCAGAGCATGACGCTCGACTGGCTCAATCGTCCGGCAAACGCAATCTTGGCCCTCGTCCGGTGGCTCATTACGGGTGGAGGCCCGATGTCCATACCACCCACGGAGGCAGCGATCTTCGTGCGCTCGGACGACGAAAGGTTCGTTCCCGTCTTGTAGTCATTGAGGGTTATTGCTGATGCCTCGCGGTAGCCTGCCGTATGCGCAGAAGGGCAGCGTGCCGACGCCCACTGTGTCAGGCAGCTCTGGGCCCGGCGCGCCCGACATCGAGATCGTGTTCTGCCCGATGACGGTTATTCGTGTCAACACCGGGTTTCTCGTACCCCCCTCCGACGTCGAGGGCGTCACCGTTGTGCGTGCCGCCTGCTCTCTTTCCGCATCGTAGCTCTGACACCGCTTCACCTAGGGTGCGATCCTGCTGCATCCAGAGAGCAACGGCTCGATCACGCTGCAGTCATCGTCCATCTGGGACAAGCCGCTAATTGATGCGCAGTACGTCAACATAACTTTCTCCGCCGTGCAAGGCCCGTTCTGACGTCCCCGCGCGCTAGATACCTGGCATCTAAGAATGACGTGCAAGTGCTGATCAAAGGCATGCGCCTCAGCCTCAAGCTTGCGAAGACGGAGCCGCTTGCGTCGTGCTTCCAGCCGATTGCGCCTGCGAAGGAGGGGATCGACCATTACTGGGCAAGCAACGTTGATCCAGACACGGTGCGTCGCCTCACAGGCATAGGCGCGCATCCACCTTGACTTCGCGTTGTAGGTGACCGACGAAGAACTGGAGACACTCCTCCGGCGTAATGCCCAGAGTGCGTGGCACCCGGTACGTCCCTTGCTGAAAGTTTCGTAAGCGACTGCTAACCCATGCACGTTCTCGCTTCCTTGCAATTGAATGCAGACGTGCACGGTGAGGATGGGAACCGACCCGTTTACTAGCGCGGTGGACCCCAAACTTCGGGTGCACGGCGTGGAGGGCTTGCGCGTCGTCGATGCGTCTGTGTTTCCGGCGCAAGTATCGGGGCATACATGTGCGGTCGTCATCGCGCTCGCGGAGCGTGCGGCAGACTTGATCACGGGCAAGGTGACGGTTTGAGGGCGGAGCTTGACCTATTTACAGTTTCGCTTGGGACTTGATTCTTCTGCGTATACCTGTTCGTGTTGTGTAGGACGCTATTTATATAGATTCGACTCGTACTTGACCAGCTATACGTAGCCGGCCTGGTATGGAAGCACCATGGTCGTGTACGCGAGTTGCAACACGTAAGGGTTGTGCATAGTCCAATCTGATGCATAGCGATGCGGCCGCTGATGTGCTGTAGTCAAAGGGGTTGAGTCACAGAAGATCCTGCCAGATGGTTCAGCGTACGATCTCAACGTATGATAAATGCGGGTGTCACGCTCGTCAGGAATGTGGACTATGAAAGTACATACTTCTATCGCGACGTACCTGGTGGGTACCACGGAGACCTCAGACAACGCCGCACGCCCACGTCGCTGCGCACACACAGTCGAGGCCCTAGACCTGTCAGGCAAATGGACGTTCGTCGCACTACTCCAGGGGAAGGATCGACACGTTCGGTGCGCTGTTTCCATTTGAATACGGGGGGGAAGCGTGAATGCCCTCCGGTTGCCTGGTAATTTCCATAATAGAATGTTTAATGAGCTGTTGTATCGAGAGACTATACGGCTCACCTCATTATGATTGAAGCTTGCATGTTAATGGTGATCGGTACCAAGTCTCAGGAGAACCCGCGGAGCGAAGCGGGAGGATTGATGGGGCCATACGCAGTTGTCCATCAGACACAGTGCGACACGACCTAATCTTCGTAACTTAGGGTGGCGCAGTCACAGGACGGTGGACAGAGATCGGGCGCATCTCGAGAGGGTGCTGCGACCGGGACGCATGTACACAGGCCACGCCGGAGACAGTGAGTGGAAAGCCAGCTTGAATATGTCATTGTCAAGACGCAATCCCGGGCCCATTTCCGGGTTCCAGTGGTTGTCAAGTTCTGTCGATGCGTGTTTGATGCGTGTCGTTAGGAACCCCCAGAACGTTACAATTTGAAGAAAGGAGGAGTTATCAGCCTACTGTGAGGTATTATGAATCGCTCTGGCAGGCCGCAACTCTGCTCTGGTGAGCCTAGCCAGGGGGCTGCTCAATTCTAAAAAGCGATTTGAATCGCTATTTGGATCGCAATCCGTCAGCGCTTGGCGCACGCAAGCGAGGCGGCGTCCGAGCTCGCCGGGCTTCGCTGAGCCCGAACCTCGCACCGACACAGCGGGTCGGCCCCAGGGCCCCGCGGTGGCGAACGTTTCCCACGCCCAACCGCGACTTGTCGTCGCGCCGTGCAGGGAGTACTATCACTGTACCAGAAGTGCAATTTTCGCGCTTTTTCCTCTCTGCAGGACGAACCGCTCACCGGAAGCTCTCGGAGTTTGCACTGACGGATTCCTGAGGTCTGAATATATGGTGTATGATTTTACAGGCCTTGTCCAGGGAGTATGAGAGGGATGCCGAGAGGGAGCAAGGATTGGAACAGTAATGCAACTCTTCTCCGAGGCTCGTCACAGTTCCTGTCACACTGCCGAGTGTTGCCGAGTGTTGCCGACTGTGGCTATTGTGGCTGCACGGCGATACAGCAATGCAACCAACATGTTCATGCCACCTTGTGCTATCCCAAACACCTTTTTCAGTTGCTGGAGAGGCTGTGGATGTATCTATATTATTGTAATGATACTCAGAGGACCGGCATCCCTTACAGTATAGTAAGTCATAATGTTGAAAGCCATAACGAGTCGACTACTTCGACTCAGGAGATACTATACACCGGTCCTCCCTCATTTCACGAGTTCTATCTTTCTCCAGTAGTTAGTAGCTCCCCCGCGTGTCAAATGGAGGGTGGCATGGCCAGTAATGCGTGCAATGCCTTGTCCAGCGGGCGAGCAACAGTAGTGCAACTGCTGCGATCGTAACCGCATATGGTAACTGATAAGGAGCGGAGTTGAGATTGCTGATCTTGGGTGGCTTTCCGTCACGCTCTGACCACCGCTCAGACGTCTTTCCTGCTCAGAAGTCGCAACAAGAGACGAAAGGCTTCGGAAAAATATGAGGAACATATTATATGGTAGTTCAATGCACTTTTGAGACCCACAGACGAAGCGCCCAAGGGATGCGGTCAGCCGAGACTGTACCAGTGCGATTATTGAGGCGCGGAAGGCATTCATCGATTTCTTCTCCTCAAATGCGCTACACATTCAATTCATCAAAGTGCACATAAACATTGAGTACGAAGTAAAGAACATTGTACAAAAATCCCAGAATATTTAACGGGACGGATGAAATGGGAGTTGAGTAATTGCATTACTGTCGCGATTGCATTGCAGGGCCACTGATAGTACTACTACTAGTCACACTACGTAACGCAGCCTCGAGCCATCCCATCCCGCTGTAAATTAGATGTCAGATATCTCTATGGTTTTGGAAAGTGTGTGACTGCGCTCTCGGTGTTTCCAAAAAAGATTAACAAAATAGTAATCATGGAGGGATTCGAACTCACGCATTGCACGACGTAATAACCGCTGCACCAAAGCAACTATATTTGCTGCTCAATGGCATCATATAAGAGTACCACATAGCTTGGGGACATCTGGCTTGTGTGGTGCCATGTTCATTTGCTTCTGGCATCATAATTCAGCAAATGATTCGGAATGCTTCTCTATACTGTACAGACACTGAGTGAGGGAAGTAATAGACGGGAGCATTCGCTCTGCCCAAGCATGCAGTGGACTTGCAATGCTCGAGTGGAAAGTCACCTGATGCAGTCCATAAAAGGGAATTCAAGTGGCCACTGTGGTGCGACGTTCACACTGCAGTCACTGTGTGCTTCACTTACTTGCAAGGTGGTGTGTTTCACATAGGAGGTATTGACAACAATTTTGTCATGGGTTACTGGGTAGCCGTGTAGAAATCCTGTCTGGCAGGATGTGTAGATGGCGCGCCCTAGTTGTATGGTAGTCTTATATGATGCCATTGAGCAGCAAATATAGTTGCTTTGGTGCAGCGGTTATCACGTCGTGCAATGCGTGAGTTCGAATCCCTCCATGATTACTATTTTGTTAATCTTTTTTGGAAACACCGAGAGCGCAGTCACACACTTTCCAAAACCATAGAGATATCTGACATCTAATTTACAGCGGGATGGGATGGCTCGAGGCTGCGTTACGTAGTGTGACTAGTAGTAGTACTCCCTGCACGGCGCGACGACAAGTCGCGGTTGGGCGTGGGAAACGTTCGCCACCGCGGGGCCCTGGGGCCGACCCGCTGTGTCGGTGCGAGGTTCGGGCTCAGCGAAGCCCGGCGAGCTCGGACGCCGCCTCGCTTGCGTGCGCCAAGCGCTGACGGATTGCGATCCAAATAGCGATTCAAATCGCTTTTTAGAATTGAGCAGCCCCCAGTATTGAAGTAAAGCAAACAAGAAACAAGCGACGCTTAACGCGCGCGCCACCATCCTGCCAATCACGTGTCAAGTGCTGATATTACGCCACACTGCCAGCGCCTGTCCCTGGCTCGCGTCCGCGACGCGTGTCGACCTATCATTACCTCTTGCACAAGTACCACGCTGCCATCGCCCGAGGTTGTAGCGGGCTCCTAGTAAGTGGCAATGAACATACCAGACGACTAGTTGGTGCTATACAGGAACATCCGAGGGCGCGGACTACCAGTGATGTCTGCTGGCGTCGCAGTCTTCTCCCCATGGGCAGCCCGAACAGCTTAGGAGTCTTTCATCTCGATCAGCGCCCTGTGGGCGGCGCCGCCGCCCGAGCACTGAGATCTGAGAAGCCCGGAATCCCCGAGCATAATGGCTCTTCATACTACTGGTTATCTGGACGGAGCCTTACGAGAGACCGAATACACGTCAGTTAAGGTGCTGGAAGGATTGTCAGAGTTCATGGCTCAAGAACTGTAAGTATTCGGATTGGGATATATCAAGGTGGGCCTGTCACGACGATGCCGCATGCAATTGTTAACTGTTGTTTCAGTGTTCTGGTAGATCACCCTCATCTAGGCTATTCATTTTGACACATCCATGCGCAAAAATGCAGTCATCGTGGAACCCCAATCAGCGTACACCAAGCTCGACCTGCCTGGTAACATTGCCCGCGTCGTATTCGCGGTGTCAGATCCTCTGCCGGGAGAGCAGGATATCAAGAAAGGCATGGAGCTGATATACAAGGTGGTGACGCTGTCCGATCCGCCCTTACGTCTTCCTCTGGTGAAGGTGACTTTAGCAGCCTTGAAGAGCAGAGCGAGTAACGTACCATTACCGCAGACGTAGAGAGGTCTGCGGCTCGGTCGGAGGAGCTGTAAAGTAGGACGGACGATTATGAGTATAATTGACGTAGGATTCTCTCTGACTGTCACTAGCAGAAGAGTTGTATCAGTAGAGTACCCGTACGACAACGATGAATACGCCCGTCATACTCTCGTACGCAATTTTCGCCGGTTGTCAACGAGGAACCCGTAGCGTCACCGTGCTAGCTAACTCCGGTCAGCACGTCCATATGCGTTGTGTACGTCTTCTCGCGCTGATAGTGATCTGTATACAGGTTTCAAATCATACTTGATCAGACAACGGGAGGAACGCGTGCTAATGGAACTAGCGGACATATAAGCTGATGCCCTCTGGTCAAAAACGACAATCACTATGCCGCCGTTCGCATTTCGCCACCAGCCTCTCAAAGCCCTCTACCTGACCAAGACCGTTGCTTCCGTGTTCATCCGCCTCCCGTTCTGGGTTGCCACGAACCTCATTCCCTCTTGGCGTCCACGTACGTCATGGACACTCGGACGGGTCATCATCGTCAAGCTATTCGAAGCCTACCTCGACTTCATGTACGCCACCGAAGTCATGCGAAGCCCGTCCCTGCAGGAGTCCTCCGAAACAGCTGAAGCGACAGGGTTTGTATGGGTGGAGGCTGCGCCGGACCTAGTCGTTGGCGAGATCCTACAAATGGCCGAGAAGAATCATGTGGAAGCCGTCCGGACGGGCGGGTTCTGGTACGGTCCTCGTGGGACTGACGGCGAGGTCGGGCAGAAAGCAGCCAAAGGCGAGAAGGTCATCTATCATTTGCATGGTGAGTCTCTGTGCACATGAACTCCGAGTTCTCTGGACATGCGCTCACTGCTTCATTGACCTTGTGAAAGGTGGAGCCTACGTCGTACGTATAAATCCCTTATATCAGTCGTTTCCTTTCGGCTGACTGGGACCCAACAGATGGCCAGTGGAGGGGCGTCGAATACGCATCTCATGCTATGCTTTGAAGGCTTCCATACGCATTTTCAAAGCGACATCCGCATCTTTGCGCCCGAGTATCGCCTTGCTTCCGCAGCACCATTTCCGCCCGCCAATCCATACCCCGCCTGTTTGGTGGACGCTATCGCTGGTTTCCGTTACTTGGTCGAGGATGTGGGGTTCATGCCGGACAACATCCTTATCAGTGGCGACTCCGCGGGAGGTAGTTTGGCTTTCGCACTTGCGTACTACCTCCACACATACCAAGACCAACTCGTGCTCTCCAAAGCTACACCATCGGATACGACCGCGAAACAGGTCAGGCTGGGCAACGCGGGTGGCGTGTTGCTCGTGTCACCATCGGTAGACTGGACCCTTCCACGTTCTATGGCCCCCGGATCGTCCATGAATAGAAATCGACTCTCAGACTACGTGTATACCATTTTCGAGAGCGGGTACACGCTGCGGGCACTCGCCGGAAACCTGCCGGAGGAGACCGTCACGGCGGGCATCTACATTTCGCCTGGCTCGCTCGGGTTCAAGCACTCTCCGGGCACGTTCGCTGGTTTGCCGCGGATGTGCATCGTCGCTGGCGGCGCGGAGCAGACAGTCGACGCGATGCGCACTCTGAAGGACAGGCTGAAGGCAGATATGGGAGAGGAGAAAGTGCGGTATATCGAGGAGCCGGATGCGGCCCATGATTGCGTGGTAGCTGCATGGCAAGAACCAGAGAGGACGAATGTGTTCAAGCAGATAGCGGAGTGGATGCGAGAGGCGGCTGCTTCCGAATGAGTCTTGTTACAAGTCACTGATGCGTCGTCGGATGCCCATGATTGTTACAGAGCGAGCTACGTTTCAATCATATGGGAGTAATTCGCAGCACCTCACAGGCCTGACGTATCGACGATAGTAATATCGTATGTAGGTATGAACTACCACCCCAGCAAGTGGTGTTGGACATATCACTTGCCTTCGTGCAGGATGCACTTGAGTTTCGGGTACTTAGCAGATCGACGACAATGATGTGCAATAGGTTCATAGTCCATAGTCCATAAAAATCCACACCAAGATTCAACCACTAGGATCACTGGGCAACGTGACGCTAAGTACGGAAGTCACACCAAGACAACCTCGACTTTCAGATCCTCCCGAGCCCTCTGCAAAGAAAGAGTCCGTATCAGGTGTAAAGGCACTGTTCTCGGGTTCTCCACCGCCACCCCGCCGAATGCTCGACATCTGTTTTCTTCCTCATCCACTCGCTCCTCATCCAGACTCATCGAGGTCGCTTCCCGCATCCACACCGCCAAGCCCCACAGAACTGTATGTACCGTAGGAAAGCGAGCCCGCGAGACTCCCTACCACACGCGTGAAACGGATATCGGATACCTGTGATGTGTCGGAAGGTATGCCAGTGTCGACCGAAACTGCTTCATGCAGGTGGAGGTAGAAGTGCGTCATGAGGGTTGTTTGGAGCCTGTGACATATCTGCGATTAGGGGTGACCGTGTCTTCGACTGTAAACGCACGCGTAAAGGATTGGTACGAGAAAATAAGTAATGTTCTGGGGAGGTTCTGTCAGTGGACTGCAGTGGTCTGTTGATGAGTTTCGTAGCACCCACACGAGTAGTCGCGCTCAGCACGGTAGTAGATATCAGGAGAGCGAGAACAGCTCTGAGTCAGATGAGCCGTGTGGTAAATCCGTGCCAGGCATGGTGCGAACTCACATGAAGTATACAGTGCCTGAAACACGCAGGAAAGCAGTTAGATGCAAAGCTATTCTGATCAATTTTCCTCACCATCTCTGAGGAGTACTGTTGTTATTGGGGTCTCAATATGCTCTTCGTGAGCAAGATTGACCGCGTATACATGGTGCCAGGTCGCGGCTATCAGCAACGCCTCAGCAATGATGGAAGATGCTTCCCCTATGAAGAGTGCTGGGTACAGGCAAAGTGTTATTATTCGTTAGCTTAGCTCTATCACAGGAAAGTTGAGGTGTTGTCGTACATGGTCTGCAATGTGTACTGTTTCATGAGAGCTCAACAATCGAAAAGAATAACATATTGACGTACATGGAGCCTTTGCCGCCCATAAAAATTACACAGCCAACAGGATCGGGCACGGCAACAACGACTATCGTGGAAATCTCGTACTAATGATGACACCTCAGCGGTCATTTCAGCAGGTGGTAACAAACACACTTACTATGTGTATCGCAACAAACACCAGATAGAACGTGAAAATGGCGAACGCTAGTAGCACAGAGCGGCCGCTGATGGCGTAGGCGCGTAGCGCCGTGAAACCTATAGGGCGCAGCTGTGAGATCATGTTGGTAAGTACGGACTAATACAGTACGCACCACTAATGGCAAAATGGAACAATGCTGCAGCACATGACTGCGCAACTACGAGGATGTAACCGCTGTAATCTTCGGGTAAGTGGTGCATCTCGAGACCGAACCTGGCGGTCAATCTACTACCTCTGAGCCAAAGTCAGAATCCATACCATGCACAGTAAGAGCGTAGCTTTACCTCACATGCTGAGACACCTTGAATGACTATCTGTGAATACAAGAGCACTGCCGTAGACATATGGATCAAGAGGTATAAACCAGTCGCTACCGACATGCTCCGGCGCCGCCATATCATGTCCACCTCCCGCTCGAGAGTGAGGAAGCGGTCATACGTATAGATGGCTGTACATCAAGGTCAAGAACAACACTCACACAATATGTTAACGGGTATTTGAACTCACCGCATGCTGCTACTTCGCAGCATTGGTGTACAAATCTATCACCAGTACTTTCACTATCAATCGCTCGAAAGTACAAGTTTGTGACTCACCCTGTGTCGAGATCCCCAAGCACCGGAGCAGATTCGTCCGACAACATAGCTGTACAAGCACGGTGCAGCGGTGAACGAGGTGCTTATATATCTACAAGTCGTCACGCTCTTGATCCAAAGCTCTTCACCGGCGCCAGAATAGGTATCCTGTGCTGTCCAGAGATGTAAGGGTCCATCTCTGGAGCTCGTGCGGTAATCTGGAACCCAAACTTGCAGAGCCTGATTCTCGGCACAAAAGACAGTCTGCGGTCTACATCTATGCTCGACGAGCATCGCCACGACCCGCCATGAGCTCGCGTACACCCGCGGCTTCACGGAACTCGAGCGCTTTACGGCATCCACGCATCGCTACCTGAAAACAGTGATCAGTCGCCCAAAATAGATAGGTCACGCATACTATACCTACCTAGAACTCTCCCGAACACATTGGAAAAATGTATCGTCTTAGCCTAGTACGATGACTGCATGGATCTGACAACACGGTCTGTGCCACCTCCGATGCTCGCCTACTTGGAACCGCGCCGTAAGCTGTAGCGTACCGTCGGAGTCATTCAACTGTTTCGTAGTAACGCCAACCTTGATTGTGATGCCAACGTGTTGCGTGAACTCGTCGCTGCCAGTGCCCGTGCCTATACTCTGTGTCACGGACATTTGTTCAGTGGCTCATCGTCGCGAATGCATATTAGGACATACCAATATGTCAGTCATGAATTGCACAACGACACACAAGATCGGACTCACCTTCATCGTCCTAGCGCATAGAGGAGTCTTGAAACTGTGTAAGCTCAATTATGAGATACAGCATTACTCCCAATCACAACGACGGACTGTTCAACTTCGAAGCTTATACTTCTGGCAACCCTCATCTAGCTTGGATCTCGGTTGGCTGGCATACCAATGTCCTATGCATCTTCAGCAAACGGGGTCCTGACACAGCGGCGTAGCATTTTGCTCTGAGCCCTACATCACTCGGGTGTTCCGGGGCCGGGGCGCAGTAGTCTGACAATACAGATATCAGCAATGGGTCGCAACAACCGGCCTAGATTGCATGGAATCACTCACATAGCCCGATGGGTGCCGGTAGGCTACGCAACATCCCAAGAAATTTCGGAACATGCAAATACCTGTAAGAGAGCCCGGGCCGTCCGTCGCCTCCAATATATAGATGCGCTGCGAGGACGCGGTACTAGATCAAGCAACGAGGGAAACAAACACGACCGCAGCAACGGTATTGGCAGTACGAGAAGACATCAATAGAACGCAAATAAGTACTCAAGTGGATCATTGAAGTCCGCACGGCCAAATCACGGTATGGTATGGTATGATATCCGAGGACCGGAATTCAGAGCACCGAGAGGCGTAGTACGATTCATACGTGCTGCGAGCCCTTCTTGCGCGATACAATCGTCCGCGCCTGCAAAATGAACGCCGCGCCCGCGAAGATGACGACCTGCCACAAAAATTGGGAGCGCGTCAGCACTCTGCCTTGCCCGTAACGAGCACCGCCCCGCACGAGCCCCCATCGCACGTCATCCTGCCGCGGGACTCGCGCATCTAAGTAGCGAGACGCGAGAAGAACGAGGACCCAGCATGCGCCAACGAAGGAGAGGAGCGCGCGATAACAGACACCAACTGGACGACCGTACTCACCGCGCTGAACACGATTGGCTTGTACCACTGCCCTGCCTCGTCGTAGAGCGCGCCGGCGATCGGCGTCCCGGTCAGCATCGCGAGCGAGGTGAAAAAGTACGCGAGCCCGAGGCGCATCCTAACAGCGTGACAGGTCAGTGTACGCTATACGCCGACCCAGCCATGCGCTCGACGCACCCGATTTCATGCACGCTGTTCGACAGCGTCGCCACCGCCGGCGGCATCAGTGCTATCGCTGTTCCACGACGCATCCGCTGTCAGCCTCGGGGACAGGTCGGCGGAACGGAATTACGCACTCGCGCCGGAGAAGAACCCGTAGAGGATTGAGAAGACTACGACCGCCCCCGTCGATTTCACGCCGAACATGGCCAGGACGAGCGCGGCGGTGATCGCCGCGACGGGCACGAGCACGTTGAAGGGCCCGATGCGGTCTGCGAGCATGTTCGGGAGCGTCCGCCCAAAGATAGACGCCGCGTTGAGGATGGCAATCTGGGTGAGGAGGGATCTGGGCAGGTGCGGTGGGACGGAGGATGGTTGACGTACCGTGTAGAACGCGAGCGTCGAGGACAGCCCGTGCAGGTTCACCCAAAGTTGGAGGTAGAAGTCTGGAAGAATCGCACGGATCTGTCAACTCACCGCGCTTCACATTCCCGCCGAACGACAGAACGCACTCACACGGGAAGAACATCCCCCATAGCACCAAGAACAGCCTGTCTCATCTACTCGTTAGTGTTCCACCCGCTACGAACCGCGCCTCAAAACCACGCACCCAAACACGAGCACTAAGAATGGCACGTCCGTCATGATCGCCTTCATGTCTGGCTTCGGCCCTGGTCCGCGCTTCTTCGCGCTCGGGAGGCGGGTCGTCATAACGGCGTTGGCGATCACGAGAAGGCCGAGGGTGAGGAACGCCGTCGCGCGGACACCCCACGCGAACCCCGCGCTGCCGTGCACGAGCCTGTTGAGCATGATTGGGTAGATGAGGCCGCCGATTCCCGAGCCTACAGGATAGATTGAAAGAGGTTGTGTCAGTGGCTGTCAAGCGCGAGTGTACGATGAAGTGGGCGTGCAGGTGTAAACGTATGCTAGATAGAGGGGAAGACTGACCCATCATGACAATTCCCATCGCGAGCGAGCGGCGGGTGCGCCAGTGGTGCGCCTGGACGGACATAGCGGGGACGAGCATGAGGCCACTCCCGATGCCCATGCCGATCCCCTGGGAGAGGACGAGCTGGTAGTACTTCTGCGGGTGCGCGAGGGAGAGCATGAACATGCTGTCGGCGAGGCGCGTTGTTTTATGAGCATGTCGATCAAGCAAAGAATGGATCGAAAGTGTTGGGAGGCGATGCGAAGGAGGAGACCCACCAGAAGACGTAGAGGAGACTGCCGAATCCGAGAACGTGGTGGAAGTAGCCCTGGTCGAATAGCTTACCGGCGGGGAGGCCCATCGCGAACATGAAGAATAACTGGCATACAGTCAGCTCTTGACTTTGGATAGCAGAGTAACTGCGGCGCACCTGTATTGACCCGATCCAACTTATGTTCGACGAGGATGACGCGCCAGAAAGCACATAGTAGTCCTGGTAGACTCCGAATGAGTTGGAGTACCCAAAGGTTGTAGTACAAACGAGGAAGCTGAGTACGACGGTCAACTGAAGACAGCGGTCTAAGGAGCACGTTACACGCACCCTCCGAGGACGGAGAGCCAAGCCTGGAGGCCACCGTCGGGTATAGTGATTGTTGGTGCCGGGACAAGCTTCTCGGCGACGGGTGACTCGGGAGGCGGATACTCGACTTTGGGTGCCTCTTCGGCTTGCGCATTCGTAGACGTGTCGGACATGATTCGCGTGAAGTGCGCGCGCCACGATAATCACAGAGCGGCCGTCGCCGCACGTCTTGGTTATGTATGAGCTTTGGCGGGAGTGTTTCAGGGGTGCGTACAGCAAGGAGGGCACGTCGTGCCAGAGGGGCCTCATCAGACGCTACGGCGACACGCAGGTATGTTATGCCAGCCCAGTGTAGCGAACAGGGGCGCCTGCCTACGTGAGAAGAACGCAGCTTCTCGGTATCAACAACTCTATCGGCCAGGAATAAAACGCACGTACCAGAGCGGCAACCCCAGGAATACAGTCCGTAGCCCGTGATGGTGGGAGTATGCAGGGTGCAATGTTACGGCAAGCCGACATGCTCTGATCACGAAGGGAAGACGAGCAGGGCGCTCTTTACCTCCGTATAGTGCCATGCCAGGTCATGCGGCATATGTACATTGACAACGTGAGTCGGGCGGAGAACGACAAGGCGACCGCTGCTGGCAATCCACCGCGCAGATTTCGAGGTCCGTGCGTATGTGCTACTGCACTGCGGGCGTCTCCATGACCTGAGCAACGAGAAATACATATGCGTGCGCTGCGGAGCCCGCGTCGGCGTCAAGGTGCCGCAACATGTCCAATCCCGTCTGGCTACGTGCACCCTGTTTCGCTGTTGCTCCAACTTGAATTTTGCGTGCAACGTCTCTGCGCCCGCCAGATGATGATGGGCTTGATGGTATAGCGAGGCTGCACCGAGTTTCTTGCACATTTGGCCACTCACAGATGCGGCATCACGGACCGCTCCTCGATGCAGTTGCCCGACCGACCAGCCAAGTCTGTCATACGTAGCGCCGATGGCCTCATTGAATATACCCTGCACTGCCTGCTGCATCATGATGTCAGTGTGTGCCGCGGTCGCGCGAAGAACGGTTCCCCTAGCACTAGTAGCAGATTCGAGATGCACAGCAGAGAATTCGAGCAAGCGGCAGTTCGGCGGGTTTTACAAAAAGCCTCCACAGCTAAATAGTACAATATTCTGGCCTTCAGATCCACAGATGCTTGGGGTCAAGTGTAGAAACAATGGTGGGCTAGAAAGACGATAATTTGAGGTTGCCAGTCTCGCCAGTCACCCGAATGTACTCACAGATTAAGAAACAGCTCTGCAACGCACGCCCCCACTTCGCTATACCCCTTCCTCCTTCTTCCCCTTCCCCGCAAGCACCTCCAGCCCTTCCAACGACATGTCCGCCAACAGCTGCAGCTGCGTCACCTCCACCAACGGGCGCAGCATGAATGCGAGCCGCGCTGCGGACAGCGAGTCGACGCCATACGCCGTGAACGGCGTCTCCGGCGAGAAGTCCTCCGCGGCGACGCCCAGCACCCCGCGTACGATCGCCGCCATCCGTATGCCCACGTCGCCTCCCTCGTCTGCCGCCCCCACACCATTCACCCCGGGGCCAACGGCTGACGAGCCCATACCCGCGTCAGCGGACGTAGATAGGAGGTGTCGTCCGAGAAGGGGCATGCCCCGCGTGCGCTCGAGCGCGTACCAGTCGACTGTCGGTACATACCGCGCGAACCGCTCGCCGGCTTGGAAGCGAGCGAGGGCGTCTTCCAGCCACAGGATCATGTCTGTGTAAGTTTGAGCCATGAGTGACGTCGGGCGCGATATGCAGATGTGTGGACGCACCTTCCGCCGTGATGCCCCACTGGGCGAACTGCTCAAGCTGTGCGACTTTGCCTGACTCGCCCAGTTCGCTCGAGCGCATCATCGTGGAGTCGATGATCCCCGGACAGACGAAGGCGAATGCGTTCGGATACGCAGAGACCTGCTCCTCCATCTCCGTGTTGGCTCTAACATCATACTTGTCAGTCCTGATCAGTTTTTGTTACCCTATTGTAGCCACTCACGCGCAGTAGTTCGTCTGCCCTCCATTTCCAAAGAGGCCCGCCACGGATGAGAACGGGACGAGGAACTCCAATGCCCCGACATCGACGCACTCACGGAGCGTGTCAACCACACCAATCTTCGACTCGTACACGCTTGCGAAGTCTGCCTCCTCGAGCCGTGCAAACGTTCGGTCGGACAGTGCGGCCGTGAGGACTATGCACCCCGCAAGCGGTGCCTCCTCTGGGATCCCGCGGAGCAGCTCAGCCATACTCTCGATGTCGGAAGCGTTGGTTGCTGAGAGACGCAGGTCTAGGTCAGGGAGGGACCGCAGGTACTCGAATGTGCGCCGGACGAGACGGTTGGACGTCGTCTGCAGGCTGGCTGCGCCCCGACGGGACGTGACTACGAGGCGTCGAGCGCCGTGCTGGGATGAGGTGAGCATGCGTCGAACCCATCGGGATGACACTCACTCTGTATAACATCCAGGCGACGTGCGCCCCCAGGTTCCCGATGCCACCCAGGACGAGGTAGGTCTTGTGCGGGCTGAAGGTTGCCGTCCGCGGCTCAACGGTCGCTATGGCGATGTCAGGCACTCGAAGCACGCTATGATGCTCAGCTGGACAACTACGCAGACTCTCCTCCAAGTCATCCGTACGCTCCTCTAGGAAGGTGAGCGCGAGCTCTAGTGCATCCTGTACTGACCACAGGTCGTTCCGCAGTGCCCAAGCTAATCCCTCGTGCGGGTCGTCCCAGAAATACATCTTCCCGCCTTTCGGGCACGACGCAGACCTGAGGAGTTGAATATAAGAAGGATCCGTGTATCCGGACACGACCAGGTTGAATCCACTGCGAAGAGCGGAGGACAGATGCAGGGGCGTCGCGTCCACCGGAAGCCCGACAACAGTTATGCCCTGCCTGCGGTACATCCAGATGACTGTCATGCCGGTGGCGGTATCTGAATGCGTGACGAGCACTCGGAGACCTCGGCACCTCTTGTCGTTGGAGAACGTGTGCGTGCCTTGCGCAAGGATGCCAGCTACGACGCTTGGTATGCACTGCATTATCATGGTCGAATGTCGATTCAAACGCGGAGAGAGGCGGGAAGTGGCCTCTCTGCGAACGGTGACATACTTTCCCACTGGACCTTGGGCAATGGCGACGACGGGTCCATTGTTGGGGTTTGTGCTTGTCCACGAGTTGCTTCTGTTCATTTCCAACCCGAGAACACCCTTGACTACAGCGCTACCAGATACGCCCTGCACCTCGAGAAGGATGCTGCCTTCGCATTCCACGCCAGGATCCATCTGGTCAGCTATCTGCCCACCTGGAGCAGTCCGCTCAGGCAGAGGCATCATTCTAGGAACTAAAACACCGCCTTCCTGAGTCACGAATATATCCAGCTCCTCGCGCATGTGCGCTGGGATCGTTTGCAGATACTCTTCTCGCGAGGCCTCGTCGCCATAAGAAGAGTCAGGGGGGAACACAACGACGTGGATTGTCCATGACAGATACTCCAGTCGCAGAGCCCGGACAAGCCCGAGTGCGGCACCCCCATCACGACCTTCGGCGACGAGAACCCAAACGTCCAAGGCGTCCACAGGGTCCAGACCACTGAAGTCCCACTGCAGGTCCATCTCATGCCCTTGGGCATAGTGGAATACGAACGCTTCGTCGGGATCGAACACAGGTGGTGCCGGTACGCCGTCTGCGGAACTCTCGGTCCTTTGGCACCAAGCGGTAAAGGTCGGAGATGATCCACCTGGTGCGATCAGCGTTCGCCGAATTGTTAATCCCGCATCATGTAGCGCTTGAGAAAGTCGTTCGATCCCATGCGCCTTGTGACCGTTCACAACCGGTAGGTCTGACCGCGTCGTGAGGACCAATAAACCACCAGGGACGAGTATACGGCTCAGCTGCGCGACATACGGATCGCCCTCGGGAAGGAACGTAGATATGATATCGAAGTACGCAGGGTGATTGCTCCCAAGGTTGGCAAGATCGATGTTTGAGGTCCTGACAGTTCCTCGCCGTGGGCTCACGTCCTGGGAAGCTCGCAGACCAGGTTGCACGGAGATATCAAATAAGAGCAGAGGGAATCCATCGAGTAAGTGGGTGAAATGGTCGGTACGTGGGAACTCTGGCCGCACGGTCAGCTCGCCTTAACATAGGTTCGATGCTCGTAGGACGCACCAGTCCCGAGGGCGAGGAGGCGAACAACACTTCTGCCGCTCTGTCTTGAGACCTGCTCTATAACTTCCCGTAATGCACTGATGTGGTCAATCACGGCATCTGCGCATTGATCCTCGTGCTGCTGCTGCAAAACTCAGTGCGGAGATATAGAGGTCACGTAAGGTACGAACCTTAGTGGAGGCTGCATTCCCGTTAAATTGATCAAGCTTGTGCCCATTGACTTTGTCTCTAGTATCCGACAGCAAAGGTAGGACAGATCGTTGTAGCCCGACATCATATGGTATCAGATCTTCTGGTGGTGGGTTAAATTGATGTTTCGCAACCTCGAGTCCTTCTAACGTGCATAAGGGTGTGCCAGCATCATCCGCAATGATGATATCATAGAACACGGACGCTGATGCAAACTGTTCGTCATTTAGGATCATCATATAGAAGCGGGCAGTACTGACAAGGTGTCCATTTCTTCAGAACGGTGTGCGTATAGATATGCTCGGGGAAGAAGTGAGCCCGAGGAGGGCAATGAAGAATGACAGCGTCGACGTGCGCGGGCAAGTAGTAGTTGTTCGGGCCATGGTCCCCATGAAATGGCCTATAAGAGGTGATGTGCAGGCAGGCGTCCAGAATGGCCGGATGCAGCAAATAACGTCCATCACTAACATATGTTCAGCGGCGGCATTGATACTGGGGAAAGAACAGCAGCATACCGCTCTAACGCATCGTCCATACCCTTGATCGATACCAAGGCCTCGTGATAGCCATAAAAGACTTCCGTGACTCTACGGAAGCACGCACCGTACGCAGAGAAGTACGCAAGTGAATGATAGAACGCTATGATCGCCTTCTCAGCCGTGATACATGCGGTTGCCAGCAGCACTTACTCACAGGATCCAGTATACCCTTCGCATCGTTGACGTATGGCGGGAATGTCTAACGGAGTCTGGGGCGTCGGTGGTTCAAATGACAGGTATCCGCTCGCGTGTGTCCGTTCGGTCTGGTACAGGATACATGAATCGCATGCAACACCTCGCAGAGCCTGCGGAAACGACGTACCGGCGCCGAAGCGGCATGACTGGACGAAATCGAAGTCTTCACAGCCCAAAGGAAGCCATCGCGGGAGATATCAACCTTCATGGGCCTCTCGGACGACAAGGACAGGATGCTTCGCATGTCCACATTCATCAAGGTCGTAGCCCCATATTCCAGTGCCTGGGATAAAAACCAGATCAGCAGCACGAACGGTCATAGCACCGATGTTCACAGACCATCTCAATAAAACCGGCAGCAGGCATGATTGGCTCTCCTCTGATGACATGCTCCGCCAGCGTCGGATGTGTATCCTTATTCACTTTGAGGTAATCATGATTCAGCGGTCCGTTGTGTGGCTGCATTTGCTTCACACACCCGGAAGTATCGGGGTATAGAGGAAATGCTTTTCGTAAAAAGGGATACTCCGGCAACGGAGTGCTCAACTCGTAACACGCGCGTCCATTGAGCACCGTGAAGTTGACACTATTGTGACCCGCGGAAGTAAGTTGTCCGCATAGTTCCAACAGATCGCGATGTTCCGTAGATGGACGGCCTTGCTTCCGTCTGTGGGTCGACGGGAAGACCGCACTGGCGCCTTGGGTGATCTGCGAGATGTAGGACGACAAAACAGGATGTGGAGAGATCTCAATGGTTGTCGTGGAATGCGCACGAGCAAGCTCCTGGATTGTGTGTGTGAACAGGACAGGGTTCCGCGTGTTCTTCCAGAAGTATTCGGCGTCGTAGGGGCCTTCAAACCGAGCGCCAGTCAATGTAGAATATGTCGTAACGCTCGGTACATGACAGCCTGGGTAGCGGCCGAACAGGTCACGAAGCGCCTGGACATATTCGTCGCGACACCGGTCCATCATGGACGAATGGATTGGTACTCGGGTCCTGATTTTGCGACAGAAGTAGCCACCGACGAGTGCTAGCTCCAAGAACCGATCTATTGCTACTGCATGCCCAGAGATGGCAACCGCAGACGGAGAATTGTAGCAGGCTATGTCAATGATGCTCCTGTCGTCTTCCCGGCGAACTTGATTTAGGAGCAGCTCGGCCTCTTCCGGCATACACGACACAGCCGCCATTGTACCGCCCAGATCTTCCATTGATGAGAATGTTCGTCCTCGCAGGATCGCTAGCTCTACGGCCATCGCCTTCGGAGCTGCGCCTGAGGCGTAGAGAACCGACGTTTCACCGGCAGAGTGTCCGAGAACAACGTCGGGTCTAACTCCCAGGTGTATGAGCAAGTCAAAGAGCGCCATTTGAAATACAGCGATGGAAGGCAGAATGAGTGAAATTGGCCAGGTTCCATCCGCAACGCAGGACGTCCCCGAAAAGAGACCGTGGTCCCTGATAATCGACTTTCCCGTCAGCCGCTCGAAAATAACATCCATTTCGAGAACACTATCCCTGAAGACAGGGAATCTGTCGAAGAGTTCGCGACCCACTGCACGATACCGTCAGAGTTCTGGCATGGGATTAAGTGGATACGATGAACGTACTATCCGGGTGTTGTGGGCCTTGACCCGAGAACAAAAACACGACGAGAGGTTTTGTTCGCTGGCAATGCTGAGGGGCAGAGAATGTGATGGCGCCTTTGGAGCCCTCCTCAACGATAGCATAGGACCTCCAGGACATCTGCTTAGCACGTCGGCCTAACGCCGTTGATAGCGCACGCAAATCCACAAGTGCCGAGCTTTGCAGCGACTGTCCTATGGAAGTGGCGCTACGCGAGGAGAGTCCGCATGCCATCAAGACCACCGGACCAGATACTGCCGAACCGTCGAGTGTAGGTGCTGGGGGAGGTCCTTCCAAGACAGCGTGGCCGTTCGACCCGCCGATGCCTGAACTGGCTATAGACACTAGCGGTCTCTTCCCATTCCGGCATGGAAGTTGCGTGGCGCACAAAGGAACGCGAAGCTTGTGCTTCTCCCACTCGATTGCAGGGTTCAGCGTACGCAGGTTCACAGCCGGAGGTATGGTCCCAGTCTTGAAGATCGATATCACTTTGCACAACGATGCCAGGAAAGCCACAATTTCGGTATGTCTGGCGTTCACTGTTAGTTCGATTTTGCCAGGTAGTACCACACAAAATATGTAGACTTGCCCAATGTTGCTCTTGACGCTGCCGATGAGCAGCTCGTCTTCACGCGAACATTCCGCGCCGACCCAGTTCGCCTCCGTAGGATCTCCTTTCGCTGTACCTGTAGTGCTATTTAGTGGACAGCTCGGTCCGAGTAACGACTGTGCGCACCGGTTGCATGCAATTCAACGTAATCTACATCTTTGAAATTCCTGTTCGCCTGCGCAAACGCTCGCATCATCGCCGCGCGCTGCGCGTCCGCAACTGGAGCGCCCGGAGGGGCAGCACCTCCTGACGAATTGAGCGATGTGCCCAAAACCTATTCGTTACATGAGGGCGGGATAAGGCATGCGTGACTAGAGTCATACCGTGGCATAGACGCGATCGTGATCTTGGAGAGCACGCTCAAGTGGTTTGAGCACTATAGCTATACAACCTTCTCCCCTAGAGAAGCTGCGAAGACACTCTGAGTACGAGCGATAAGAGCATTGGAACACGACATACCCGTCCGCAGATGTATCGAAGGGTTTGCACTTCCCGTCTTTGGCAAGGAGAGAACCTTGACTGTACGTGAACCAGTCGATGAAGCTGTGGCGGTTTAAGCAACGTGTCAGGACGTCGGTTGGGACTACACACCGATGGTTCAACTGACATCCAGCCACAACGGCAGCCTCGCAGTCTCCCTGTGAGATGGCCTGGACCGCGAGATGGAACGCGGTTAAAGTTGAGCTGCATGCCGTATCGGTCGGAACAGATGGGCCGAGCAGATCGAGATGGGTAGAAATCCGATTGGCTACCATGGACGGATATCCCGCAAACGAACCCCGTTCGTCGTATTCATCCTGAGAAAGGGTCAATATGAAATCCACGTGAACATGAGCATGACGTGCCGGTTCAGATACGGTCGACAAGTCGAATCCTGTCGCTGACGCAAAGCAGCCAACGTTCCGCGATCGATAATCAATGCCAGAGTCGAGCAAAGCGAGGAAGGCGTTCTCAAGGAGTCTTCTTGTTGCTGGAGCCATGCTACGTGCATCCCTAGTTGACACTCCAAACTCGACATTGTCGAACATGTTGATGTCCTTCAGGAAGGCACCCGTATCAACATGAATCGCTCCGAGATGGTTTCCGAGCCATCTGCGTGGTGGTGACATCGAGTGAGCTCAAGTCGCACATTCAATGACATGACACGTACGCATTTGCATTGAAACGTTCCGCTGGCATGCGTTCATATGCATCAGCCCTATCAAGCAAGAGCTTGAAGAAGGTGTCATGGTCAAGATTCTTCGGCGAATACTTCCCACTGGGAAGCTCCACTGAGACGCCAACCTGCGAGCCCCATGAATACGAAGCAAGGAACGAAGGCAGACCGACTCACTATGGCGATTGAAGTCATGGGTAAGTGCAAGTTGTGATTTGATGATTATGCTTCTATATACTCTGATGCTGGCGCGTGCCTGAACAGACACGACAGGGTCCGGAAGAGCTTCTGTTGCATTTGATTGCCCAAGTCTATATATGTGCTTGTAGCTCCGCCTCTCAACCTTATCCACCAAGTCGCATCAGTGCAGATGAACGGATCACACTGCATAGCTCACATCACGGCAATCTTCAATATGTCTATGTTGAGGGATGAGAAAGCCGAGTCCTCCGAGTGAGGGGTTCGGATAAGCCATTTCGACCCTTGCAGCATAATGACTGTTGCGATGCACGATGAGTTATATAGGGCAACATGCAAAAAGGCTCACAACATACTACATATTACACGGAACGGTGCAATCATCGAGTCGTCCACAACGCCGGCGCGTTCAAGTTGAAACGTGACAAGAGCTCAAGCCTTCAGTCCGAATCGTAACGCACGCGGGATACCACCAAGGTTACGATTCTCGGCATTTACTATCTGAGGGCCTGTCTGTTCGATCCTGCTGATATCGTCCGAGCGGCAGGAATAATCAGTTCGAGTCGAAGTAGAACTGTAGAAGACGGTTGTCGAAAGACTCAAAGAGGCACTGGTGGCAGGCGCGTGTCGGGGCTTAAGCGCCTCTGGATCTCAGATCTCAGTCGCGATGTGCTCTGGTCAGTGGTTGTAGGGCCACTGCAGTAACTTGATACAGTAGTACTACTAGTAGATATGGTAGGACTTACTCCAAGTTGAACGTGAGTGAATGGTTCTCTGTAATCATGGAAGTCATAATAATGTGTATGTTGAAGCGCCCTCAGGCTCCGAGTCCTGTCACAGACAAGCCCGAGCTCGGTATCACCGTGACCGAGTACTATCACCGCCATAATGCGGTTCCACTGGCGCTCCAGTAGCGGCAACTCTATTGTGGTGACATTCATTCCTGCGATGAACATCCAAGGCCATCAGTATCTGCCTTCGTCTCTAAGTTGATTTCGAGCTGCTTTCAATGACAGCGTACTCCCGGGGCAAGACCATGAAGGCGATCGTGACCTTGGAAAACGGGCAATTCACACTGAAGGACGTACCCATACCTCAGGCTTCGGCGGGTGAGATCTTGGTCAAAATTACCGCGAGTGCTCAAAACCCTGTGGACTGTAATGAAAATTCTTCCTTAACCGACGTATTCACAACTTTGCTGATTAACAATCAGGGAAGACCGCCCTTTTGCACAAGAAGCCTAACAATATACTTGGCTGTGACTTCGCGGGCACAGTAGTTGAGCTCGGACCGGAGGTTCCTGATACGTTGAGACACGTAGGCGAACGCGTCGCTGGATGCGTACAGGGAGGTGAGTATTGGCCTGTACTCGGTAGTATAACGGGAACCTGATCTCCCGCTTGCATACCAGGGATAGCTCCCAACGGCGCATTTGCTGAATATGTTGTCATGCAAGCCGCCCTGGCCATCGCTCTCCCTGATTCAGTGTCTTTCGAAGACGGCGCACAACTTGGCGTAGCATGCTTCACAGCATGTCTTGCCCTTTACGATTGTCTCAAACTTCCTACGCCCGACCATCCCGTTGAAGAGTCGAGCTCCGTGCTTATATGGTCCGGCACCTCTGCGACCGGACAGTATGCCGTTCAATTTGCGAAGCTGAGTGGTATGCGAGTTATCGCGACGGCGTCGCCGAAGCACTTCGAACTCGTCAAGGCTCTCGGGGCAGACGAAGTGTACGACTACGCCAACTCTCAGACCCCGAGGAAGATATTCGCCAGTACCCGCGGTTCCCTTCGGCACGCCATGGACTGTTTCAGTCAAGATAGAACGCCGAACCAAGTCAGCACGTCGCTGAGCAAGGAGGGCGGCACCATTGCGACTCTGCTGCCCTATGTCAGCAGGTCGAAAGGTGTTCAGACGCACCTGGTTCTCGCTTACACTATTCTGGGGAAGGTCAGTGCAGCAGCCGTCTCCTTGACACGAGTACATCCCTATTCAGATCTCCACGTTTGCACAGGAGTTGACCTTCCCCTTCGCATATCCTGCTGTAGAGGAGCATCGTCAAAGTGCCATGGAATACGCGAAGTTAATCTCAGCACTCCTGGCGAAAGGGAAGCTCAAGCCCGTTCCAGTCAAAGTGTTCCCTAACGGACTGCAAAGCGTCCATGACGGGTTTGAATACATGGGAGCAGGGAAGGTAATGAGCGTTCACTGTCTCGTCTCCGAGTTCAGCCGTATTCTGACATCTGTGCGATGAGGTCCACGCGGAAAAGATCACGTATCGGATTTCAGACACCCCGGGCATAGATTAATGATTACAGCGGCCGATGTGTTGCGACCTGCCTACTACGCCGTCGCCGACATCGCATTTAAGATGATGCTATATGGCTGTGGTTAGCTAGGATCCGGGTGAGAGCGATCACAAAGCATGTGTATTCCGTGTTCCGTTCGTTCACATCACTATGTATAGCTATTAGTCTCCTGCAGTGCTCACTGTACCTTGGGCGGCGCATCTACCGAGCAAGCTAGCACTTCGTACTGATCGTACGGCAGACTAGACCCGCCGTAGCCCCAGCAGTAGGTAACTTGATAAGCAGAACTCCAAGCTCTCAGGTGCAGGCGGTTCGATAGGCCGGCACATGTCACGATGCGGCTTCTCCGCAGGCATGATATCCCCATGGACTTCGCGTCCGGTCTGTAAGCGCGTCATACATTTCTCTCCTACGGGTATCGGCCAGTCACGTTCTCACATCCATGGGTAACGTGTGTATGGTTCTGTCAAGAAGCATTGCAAACAGGATGCCCTCAGTTTCAGGGTCCCGCTCCCATCATTCTGTTACCCCGCCAGTTCAAAGGTGTCATGATAGGTCCGTACATCAGCTCCTCATCCCATGATAAGTACGCTAATACGCAGAGTATACTAGTACTGACTGAAAGCAATAATACAGTATTCAGCCGTGCGCCGATTTGGTGCTACATCAACGGTGTCATACATCTCAGATAGATAAGTAATGCTAGTAGTGGTGCCAACGTCGTGTCTTTCCGTCGAGTGTTCACCGACATCTATTTATTGTCCATCTCGATCTCCTCGAACACAAGGATGGTCGGTTGTGAACCAAGACTCCCGTTGCCTCGTGTTCGCGGGCCCGCGTCGTACTTTGACCAGTGTCGCCTCGAACTGTGCTCGACCTGCTTGATCTTCAGAAAGAGTCGGAAGCTAAGAACGCCGTCTAGCGCCCACGTAACCCTGAGTGATAGTCATGTGTATAGCGCATGTAGTGCCGAAGCGAATAGGACTACTCACGGTGGCATGAGTAACGTGTCCGCAGCCTGGACATCCATCAGTTACTGATGCTGCGCGTGGGCGCGAAAAGCTCACCGATCCGAATATGGTTGGCAGTAATCTTGATAGTCGTAGAACTGGGAACGGTGGTCAATGAATTGCTAGACAAGTAGAACGGACCCTACGCAGAAACGCCTAGACATAATTTGATTATGCATTTTGCAAAACGAAGGACTCCGTTTTAACGCACCAAAAATGTAAGGAACCCCTGTTTGTATAGAACACCGACAATGGCAGTGTTGGGTCTACGCGGGGTCATCAGGGAGCTCAGGGTGACCATGGCAAGTGCAATCAAATCGAATGCGACCTGTGAAAGGATTAGGATGTGTTTGTCCATTATCCCAGTACTCACCATGCCTGCCCAAGAGCCTACAAGATACCAAGACTTCTTAGGGAATACGCATGTCGCGGCCTGATTTATGGCATGAAACTGCACGTATTGCACTTCCGCTAAAAGAGTATTTACTCGTTAGCTATCCACATTGAGCATATTTGTCTTGCTATACCGGTGAGCTGCTTCAAGACGTAGCCGTCAGATACGGTTCCAGCCATACATATCACGAAGGCTACACCAAGGACATATTTGACAAACTTTCGGTCGTCCCAGATTCGGTACAATCGAAAGAGAATGTAAGCTTCCGAACAACGGTGAGTGCAGTCAAGAATAACGTCAAACTTCACTCACAATGGACTGATGCATTACTGAAAAGACCATAAACGACAGCGAAAACGGTGAAGGAAGCACACCTGTCATGATCGCCGGTGTCAGTGGGCGGATCCGAGGCGACGTGTACGTCCTTAGGTCTCACTTCTGATATTTCAACGGCGTATACATAAGTGACCACTCTCAAAATCTGCAACGACACTCACATGCCTATCCATAGGAGCAACCCCGCTCAATACTGTTCAAGGTACTTGAGCACGTCGCAGAACAGCTCAAGACAAGTGTGACACACCGACTGCAATATACATGAGACCGGCTTCCCTAAGATATACGTCGGCGAGCACGCATATTGCCAGAAAGAGAGGCGGTTCTTGCCACACGTATTGGATCTCCCTCGGTAAGTTGAGGAGGTGATCATAGAGAACAAGTGTTACTCCTGCACCTGTGCTATCACGACGTCAGACAACGGAGCACAGGAACATCGAATAAGTGCCTCGCCTGCAAGGTACTTGGATACTTCCAATGAATCGATGTCGCTGATAGAGACGGACATTTTATCGCCGTCGCGGGGGCTTGGGAGCGCCAGGAAGTATTTCCCGTTGCTTCATTGCATCGCTTATAACCAACTTTGCGCACGAAGCGCCGTTCCGTAAGGGTTCGGGATGCCAACGAGATGCTGGCGCCCAGCTGAACGCATCGCCGTGGCGGAGCCACACTGCAATGACCATCCGACTGTCCAACATTGATTGCGCGTATGATGGTATGATGCACGAAGGGTGCCCGACAGGCTCTGAGCGGAGATGCGACTCCCGGCGGCCTCGGAGAGCGACGCCGCTGTCATCACCACTGGATGCCATACAATTCACCCGTTCACAGAAGAAGCGCGACTAATGGAGAGGAGTGAGTCTTCGGGGCATCGATATCAAATCACTGGCGCCCGTGAGTCCCATGCTCCTGAGGGAGGCATCATGCTGCATACGGACCTAGGTAAGCTATCGAATGCAACAAGCGGGTCAGAACTGCATCTCTAACCATGCATACAATGAAGCACACTATAATGATACGTACCGCAAATCAGGAGTCGAGTAAATCTTCTCGGTGTCAGTACTTAGCGCTGACATAGCTCTCAGGCGTAGCTCCTAAAAGACCGTGAGCAGAGACAAAGAGAGCTTTGGCGTGTTGCTTGGCTGAATCATTGATGACTTGGTGTGAGTCTGTCCTTGACATCAGTATCAGGAACCGCTTCAAATTACTATTCAAGCAGTGGCGTATCATACCTTGAATCGCCTGCGAGTATGCTCGTATTCGCCGGCCAAAATCAACTGAGTCGTACGAAAGGCGTCCTCCTCCGAGAACTAGCTGTGACAATGTCTATATAGGTCAAACATCTTACGAGGATGCATGAGACTGAATGACGTTCCACTCCGCGCAACATCGAATACAATGTAGCGATATGCTCGGAACTGCACTCGGCCTTGACTCGGCCAGTCATTCCCAGAGAGCACTGCTTTATTTTACGCCGCACGTCGGACGGTACAGGTGTGTCCTGTGCATCCATGTCTCAGCGTGCGCCCGCTGTGCTCTTTGACTCCAAGACGAACGCTGTGAAGTATTGAGGATCATTCCAGCGAAGCGTTTATTTCCGCGTCTTTTGAGGCATGTTCAGGGAGTGTACGCATTCCTATTTCATCAGCTCACGTAGCGGGGACGGGTGCTTCAGGGATGCCGATACTTCAATCCGGGCGGCTCGTGATTTGATGCTGCGAACACAAAAGATAGAGCTGTTTAATCAGCCATCCAAAGGGAACCACCACTCACAAAGTTTCCCAGGAAATCAACTTCCATCGCAAGCAGAGGTCTATCGTCTTGGCGTCAGACAATGCGCTGGTGATACGCATAATATCTGCCAGATGCATCTCTAGCCTACTTCGCTGCATAGCTCGGCGCGCTGAGAATGTAAGCGCACTGATGTCTTGCTGGAGGAAAGTTCGATTGCGGCTGCAACAGGTTTGTGCGGCGTCACAGCTTGAGCTAATCGTGCTACTGGCTCACAAGTAGTAGGGGTTTCGATGGGCGATAACACAGTGCTCATGTATCTTCCCGGTCGGGATTCGTTGGTCACTTCAAGAGCCTTTAGGTGCCAGTGTGTGTAGAAGATGACAGTACAGAACTGCACGATTGAACTTGAGTTACGAGGTGGCCACGCCTGATCATAGTCAGGAGGAGCCAAGCGCCCGCGCCAGTAGCGATCTAATCTTCCCACGACACCTGAATAATGGTGGAGGAGGAGGACGCGAGCACACTTGAGGAGGAGGAAAGAGTCGGACTACAGTGGTTGTATAACACTATGTTACATAGTATGTTTGATCAGGAGGCGCAAACATGTGCGATCGGGTCTAAAGACCCCCATCGCCAAGCCTAGTAAGATGTATCTACTATGCTACTCTGCGTTAGTACATCACCTCTTGAATCGACTAATATCGGGTCTCCGCGGCCGAGGTCTTCACGGTCTATCATTCGATGCTCCTATTCATCACCGCACTCACTGTTAGGTAGGTCGATCGCTCAATCAACAACATGAATCTGCTAGATGTAACTTAGAACGATAGCAGCTGTCAGACTTGTTCAACCAGTCTTACTGGTCACATCCCGATCCCTGTTGCTCTGCGCCTGACCCCCACCCTGCACTTGACAGGCTTCCGCAAGAAACCCTCCTTGGTATCCAACTATCAAGAGCATGAGTGCCCCGTCCATATCGCAACGCATCACCGGATACACGTACCTTTTGGCTAGTGTCTTCCAAGACGAAGTGGTACCGTCGGAATACGGAAGCTACGATGATAAACAGTTCCATACTCGCCAAATTGCGGCCGATACATCCCCTACATCAGCGCTCAGTCAGAAATATTGCTGCAACACCGCACGAGCGCAACGCACCTCGGTCCGAACGAGAACGGGTTGAAGGCCTTCTGGAGCTCGTTCTTATCCCGCTCCAGCCAGCGTTCAGGTCGAAACACGTCCGCGTCGCTTCCCCATACGTCCTCGTTTCGGTGGACAGTGTAAGTCGGCACCGATAGGACCGTGCCTTCGGGGAAGAACCGCCCGCACACCGTCAACCCCCGGTAGGCACCTCGCGGGGCAGACCGATTCCAGAGGTCGAGTGGACTCGCATGCCCTCGTTGATCACCGCATCGAGGTACGGAAGACGTCTGACTTGCTCGAACGTGACGACGGGATCATCCTCGCCGCCGAGTGCTGCGTCCAGCTCGCGCTGTAACTTCTCCTGGACGTCAGGGTTGGCTGCCAGGTGATAGGCTATCGCGCACGACGAGCTTGAGATGAGGTGATGAGCACCTAGAGAACGACTCGAGCAGGAGAACATACTCACTTCGACGTTGTATCTGACCCAGCGATGAGCTGAGTCAGGGCGTCCGCTGTAAGCTCCTTCGCACCCAACGGCCTCCCCTCCTCATCCTTCCCCTGCTGCAGCTTCGATAGCAAGTCCGTCCTCTCCGTCGGCGCAGCCAGACGCTTCGAGATCGCAGCGATCGCCATCCCCGCCAACAACTCCACTGAGGTGGCCCCTGGCGGTACCAGGGGACGAACCGAACGAGCCACGGTCGCCAGCGCGGTGGCAGCACGCCGATCGACGCGGAGTACTCGCCACGCTCGTTTATAATCTGCACGGCGGGGCAGTAGGTCACCTCTGGTGAATCTTACCTGAGCTACCGTATGACGCCATTGCGGCCTCCTGGGATAGGACAGTCGGTGCAGTATCTGCGCAGGCTTGGAGCATGCCGAACGGTGCCCGAAGGCTAGGTCCCCTGAAGGAGACGGTCACGCATCATACGGCTACCCTAGCGACGTCGACGGCGAATGCGTACCAATGATGTCGAACGCGAGGTAGTTGAACCATGGCAGCATCCATCCACACACGGCCTCCCTCGCGTCGCCAGCCTCGCCCTCCTTCCCCTCGAAGCCCTCCGCGCCGCGCCCGCACACCGGTCCCACTGCCTGAAGAGCGCGGCGACGTGCACGCGCGTGTACGGCTCGAACTCGAGCACACTCTTCTGCGAGAAGACGTGCGCGACGACCTTGCGCTTGCGCGTGTGGTCCGCGCGGGAGCGCGTGTTGAAGAGCCCGCGCGTGATGGACACGAACGCGTCGTAGAAGTCCGACTTCGTCGTGCCGTTCCCGTGCGCGTAGACGTCCTGGATCCCATCCGGGTCGCAGATGGACAAGTGGTTTGGCGCCAACCGGACGAAGGTCCCTGTGTGACGATGCACGTTCAGCTCGGACGTCTGGTTCGATGGGAAGACTTCTCACCGTACTGCTTGTGTAGCTGGTGGACAACCTCAGAGCGGTGGCCTTGAGCGGCTACTCGTCCGAGCCATACGTCCGACAGCTTGGCTAACCAAGGGCCTGGGTAGGAGCGGAGGGCATGTGGATCTGTGAGGTAAGGTAAAAGATGCGCGAGGCATGCAACGAAGAGAAGTACAAGGGCCAGTAAGGCCACAGACATCGTGTTCATGTTGTCGACCCGAAGTGCGAAGGCAGATATACAAATGGGGGCGGGGATACCTTCATTTCCATCGTTGACCTCGAGGTTATGTAGGCAAAAGCTACATGGTGCGAACACTTGGATAGTGTTTGTGAATATGGCGCAAGCGCCACAGCTGCGAAAGTTCTGCGCTCATTGTTTTCTGTCACGACTTCCAGCTCTGAGCATAGTCACAACAGCGCCTGCATTTCTTATATCATTCAGCGTGAGCGGCGTTCTAGCCTACAGATTGAGTTCGGGTTGTTTAGCTCACTCACATGAGCAGACAGGTGTCATGTCATCCCCTGGCTACAAATACTGCATGGGTACCCGATGTTTCCTTCGCGAACGCGCGCAAGCAGTAATCGATACCTGGAACGGTGGAGAAGTTAACAGATGCTCGACACACATTGAGTCTCTCTATGGACATTGGCGTACATGGAGTCCCATTCTGTCTAGCGAGATGAAGAATTGCTTCAGTGTGCATCCCATTTGAAGAAACCAAAGCCCGTCGCCAGAGCAAGGTTTGAAGCCGGTTGAATGATGGAACCGGCGGCAAGCCTTCCTAGGGCGGTAGTCAAAGAACGACTCTCACGACCGTGACCTACTGAAGGCCGGCAGGGAAGCTGTCTTCCCTTTCTTCGGGGGCTAACGCAGCGACAATCAGCATATGACAGCACAGGAGCTGCTCGGAACGCACTGCACACACTGCTTTCGCGCCCTTGAGGACATCGTTCGGAGACACCGTGGCTGGAGTCCGGTGCCCAGCAGGCGGACCAGCATGCTACTTGCATTTCGGGGAGTCGCACTGAGGTGTCCGGCCACTCTCAGGGCGTCCATGGTAGGACAAATCCCGTCCTGGCAGCATACGCATATCCCATTTTCACAAGGCGCTATGGTGGTGAAGGGAATGGGTAACTTGTCGAGTCGTATTATAGTAAGCTTTGACAGGCGGATGTCATGGGTTCGAAACACTGCGCCGTCCAATACTTATCTTATGCAGTGGGGGCTTTTGTGCGTTAACGTGCCAGCGATTCGTACGATCGGCCTTTTGCCATGGGGAAAGCATTCGGAGTCATAATGCAGTCTCAGATGAAGAAGGAACATTGGTCTCACCGGAACAAAGCCCCTTAGTCGAATCCCTCCATCTATACACGCGTACTCCGGTGTTGAACGTCGGCCCCTGGGACAAGACTGCCGCGGTTTTTGCCTGCAGGGTTACTTCCAGCCTAGAAACTCGAATTCACGGAAGCGTGTTCGATTGAGAAAGCCGGGACAACAGCTGAGATTTCCAACACAACCGCACATGAGGAGGAGAGTAGTGACTTGGAATTGAATTTGAGTTGAACACTCGAACATTGAGCGCATCCGCACTGGCATCATATCCGCAAGTTCAGGTGCCCGATCAGTGCCCGATCGCGTCCCACGTGGCAGTACTGACGGACTGACCGGCGCTCGCGAGCAACCTTCGTGTGCCCGCTGTATCACCACTCATTCAGACCAACGCATTCCTTGGGTCGACTGCGGACCTCCCTGTTGGCCGAATGAGAGTGTATAGATACGGAACCAATACTGTGACGTTCCATAAGTTTGTTGCGAGCCCGCTGCACCGTTGATTCAGTCTAGTATCCGCCAGCCGTGACCAGCAGCCTGTTGCGGTCCGAAGGTGTGTGCTAATCTGCTACGAGTTACTAACTCAAAGCTGACAATAGTATGTTCCGAAACCGAACGCGACAGTGTCAGGTTACGTCCACTCTTGCAGTGCCTTTTGAATATGTCGGTGGCACATCACGTCTTGAGGACCCTGTCATGTCAGAGGGCTCCGCACTGGCCTGGATCCGCAGTCTATCACACCCTACTGAGGATCGGCCAGACTTGGGCCAGACATAACTGAGGAGGGAACGTGTGCAACCACATTGATGCGCCCAGCTGATCATGGGCCGGTGGCGGCGAGGACTTGCGGACACAAGCGCCGTGGAGGAGAGGAGGAAATGATGCGGCCATCGCCCGGCCAGGGCCGGCCTAGATGTTCGACATGGCTGGCGGGAATGCTCAAAGGTTTGTGTGTCCTGTATCCTCTTCACCGTGCATCATCTAATGCCTGTCGTCGTAGTGAACAGCCACTATACTCCTCAACTTGAAGCCTATCAAGTCAAGAATGCCATCCACCCACCATCGACCGACGGATGCAAAATGGAGTGTGATCGTGATCGGCCGGTGGTCTGTCAG